>NC_132787.1:101056540-101364665 GCF_048418805.1 Vulpes vulpes | reverse complement strand
AGTGAGTAAACACTAAACTTTCACAACAGAAAATCATCCACATTAAATCCACATGTCCAACTGATTAATCATTGTAATAGAATCCACTATTTTGCTTTTCTTCTGAAAATCTTTGAAATGCCTAGCTGCTTATTATACCATAGATGTTATAAGAGTTCTTAACCTATAATTCAACTGAGTTAAGTGTATCAAGATGCTGTATCAGGATCTAGAACTTAGGGAAACAGATTAAAAGCAAACAAAAGGGGAGCAACCATCCCTACTCTCGCAGGCTTCTCCGTCTGGCGTGGGCGAAAGAGACAAAACAGATCATTCCAGGGCAAGGCTGTCATTGCTGGGAGAGTGTTGCGTACAGGACCACGGGACATGAATCGCTCTGGTTGTACATGCGAGAACAGATAACATCAAGATATTTTTTTAAAATGTATTTGTAACGTGCCTTTCAGAATCTCAAAAGAGAAATATTGTGGGGGTGCCTGGGTGGCTCAGTTGGTTAAGGATCTGAGTCATGATTTTGGCTCAGGTCGTGATCTCATGGGTCTTAAGGTCAAGCCCCCTCTAGGGCTCCACACTCAGTAAGGAGTCTGCTTGGGATTTTCTTTCTCCCTCTCCCTCTGTCCCCACCATGCGCACATACTCTCTCTCTCTCTCTCTCTCTCTCAAAAATAAATCTTTGGTGGGGGGTAAATAAAAGGGAAATGCTGTGAAGCACATCTTCCCCAGAGTACCTGAAAAGGAGAAAAGGTCTCCCGTGTGTCCTAGATCATGGGGATCACAGCTGTGGAATTCACTAAGGAGATGACTTCATGAATCAACAAAAATCCTCTTCTTCCCACTGAGAGAATTCATTGCCCTCCATATTATGATTCCCTTTCCCAGCCTTTTGGGAAGAGTGGAGGTGGCTGCTTCAACTGTGTTCGTGTGTCTGTGAGGAGGATGTGAGCTCTGTTATTGGCACTTGTGATGTGGGGGTTGAATCAGGACATGCAGTAACAGCTTATGATCTCCCAGCAGCCTGATGAAGTGGAAAGAACAGGAGATTTACAGCCAAGAGAAGTTCTACAAAAATAGTAGTCTTTTGACTTGAAGTACATTATCCTACGGCCCAAGCTTCAGTTTCTTCATCTTTAAAGGAAGAATGACAGTCCGGGCAGGAGCCCCAGAGGATAAAATAGGATCTGGCACCCTAGTGGCCCACTCTTTGGTTCTCATGCTCCCTGTTCTCACTGCTGTACCAATAAAATAACTTTCCCCAACCGGACATCATGTTCCCTGACCCACCATCACCCACCACATCTTGTTCAACATGACTAGTACTCCTCCGTCAATGCTTTGAAACAGCCATTACCCTGATTACAAAAAAAAAAAGAAAAAGAAAAAGAAAAAGAAAAAGAAAAAAAAGGAAGAAAAGAAAAAAAAGAAAAGAAAAAAGAAAGAAAAGAAAAGAATAAAGGAAAGAAAAGAAAAAAAAGAAAGAAAAGAAAAGAAAAGAAAAGAAAAGAAAAGAAAAGAAAAGAAAAGAAAAGAAAAAAGAAGAAAGGAAAGACAATTTGTCAAAGCTGTTTTTGGTGTAGGACCACGTGCAAATGTTTATGAGAGCATTCAAGGCCCTGTCTAACCTGCCTTTCCAATCCCTTTCTCATTCTTTCCATGAAAAGCCTCAACTTCCTCCAAGACTACTTGGGAAGCCACATGGATGGGCGTGCAGTGGCCCTGTCACCTGGAATACCTTTTTCTCTCTAACGGCTTTAAATCTTAACAATTTCTCCAAAGTTCAGCCTAGCATCCCCCTTACGATTTTGTCTCCTAGTGGCAGCACCCTCTTTGTATACATTATGGGGTGCGTTGTTCATGCCATTACCTTAGCAGATTCTCTTTGATAGCCAAATAATTTCCAGGTCCTTGCTGCGTTGGTTGGCCCACGGTGGAGGTGCTTTAAATAGCTCCGGAGCTTTCCACATGTGAAAGTCTCCTCTGCCCAATTAGAGGCCAGGTTTCTCAAGGGCAGAAACCAGTTATCAAATGTGTTTAATATCACCCACAGGATGTATAAAGTGGTGTTGTCTAAAAGGAAAAAAAAAAAAAAACAGTATTCTCGCTGAAATGGCATTCACTTGGGTTTTGAGTACATCCGTCATATTTAATTAAAATGGCTTGTATGAATGAAGCAATAAATGCATGAATCTTCTCACCTCCAGTTTCTAGGGGATAAAACATATGGGTCAATTAGAGAGGCTAAGAATATGTTATTTGCTGGTTCCTTCTTTGCCACGTCCCCTTCCAGGTGAGCATGCCCGGCCTGAGAAAGAGGGCAAAAACCCAGATGGCAATTTACTTTCCTAAAGTTTTGACAAGCTGTTGTGCTTATCACCCTTGTCAATTCCCAGTACAGCAGTAAGGTCACCTGAGCAATGGACTTGAAACACAATTGAAATAAACAGAGTAGACGGTGAATTTCTAGCCTGACTGCTCATAAGCCTATTCTTTCCTGGCCTCACTTTGAAGTTCTGCAAAAATAAGGCTGATGAAGGGATTCTTTCATGCTTCAAGGCCTCATGAAACCTACCATAACACCTCCCACATTCTGTACCTTTTCAGAATCCGCCTAAGGAAAGCAAACACACACACATGCCCCCTAGAGTTCTCCACCACTGTGTGGGCCTTTCATTTCGCAGTCCTCTTGAAAGTGTTATTTGTGAGGCTTAAAATATTGTGAGTTTGCAGGGGGAGGAGACAAGTGCTCTGGAGAAAATAACACACTAGGATAAGCCACATCACATTGTTTCTTCTGGGACACATTTTGTTCTGGGAAAATGTCCTAATAGCCTCTGATTTCAAAGTTACTGTGTATCACAGCACTGTGCCTGGGAAAATACAATGACATTTTCCATGATGATATTGTAGTAAAATAATAGCTCTTCAGTCCCATAAGCAGCAGATTGACGTTCAACATCTATTAGAAATAGTGAGCACTGAATATCTAATCTATCAAATAGCTCCGGGGACAGGACTGGTTTCACGGTGGGAGCAGGGAAGGGCGGGGGGGGGGGGGGGGGGGGAGGAAGATTTCATAAATGAAGGTATGATACACATTTTAGCACAACGACGTCAGCTGCTTTTTTTGTTCCACAGTGAAAAACAGAGGCACAGCTTATTAGGGAGCTGGTAACCTACAGTGTACAAAGCACCGGCTTGGGTGACCATGACCTACGTGACCATGACCTACACACTGGCGGAGGCACCATAATTTAAGTGTAAGTCACTCAGCTTCTCTGTTTCCATTTCCTGTTTTTTTTTTTTAAATAGATGTAATGAAACCCACTTAATACAAATTCTTAAATAAAATCCTTTAAAAAAATTCTTTTCTTTCTTTTCTTGAAGACTAGAACCAATGTACAGCTCCTAAAATATACTAATCATGCAATGGCTGTCACTATTGTCACTATCTGATGAAAATGTGAAATGTGAAGCCTCTCCTAGACCTCTGGCACAGCATCCCTTCCTCACCAGCCCTGAATCATCTACCCTCATGAACAGAGAGAGCAGCACTCCGACAAGCGCCCAGCATTTTCACTGAAGACACTCTGGCCTTCCTTGAAGTCTGCTGATAGGATAAAGGTAAAGGATGGGAAACATATAAGCTATTAGGATTTATGTACCTTGAGACTTCATGAGCTCCTCCAGAAAACCAGTTCCCTTCTTTATAGGCAATTTCATTTTATTTTTATTTTTTAAAGATTTTATTTGTTTATTCATGAGGGACACAGAGACAGAGAGAGAGAGAGGCAGAGATATAGGCAGAGGGAAAAACAGGCTCTTAACTGGGAGCCCGATGCAGGACTCAATCCCAAGACCCTGGGAGCATGTCCTGAGCCAAAGGCAGACATTCACCCACTGAGCCACCCAAGGGTCCCAGCAATTTTGTTTTAACCACAAATCCAATGCTCTAGAACCAAAAATCTAGACACCTGGTCACCAGAAATTCAATATTTTTCCTTCGTGTGTATATTAATTTTCTATTGTTGCTGTAACAAATACTACCAGCTTAGTGGCTTAAGACAAATGAATGATCATATAGTTTTGGGGATCCCTGGGTGGCTCCGTGGTTTAGTGTCACCTTCAGCCCAGGGTGTGATCCTGGAGTCCCAGGATCGAGTCCCACTTCGGGCTCCCTGCATGGTGCCCGCTTCTCCCTCTGCCTGTGTCTCTGCCTCTCTCTCTTCCTCTGTGTCTCTCATGAATAAATAAATAAATTTTTTAGAAAAAAAATGATCATATTGTTCTGTTACCTAGAAGCCTGACACCAGTCTCACTGAACTATAAACTAGGTATAGTAAGGACTGTATTCCTTCTGGAGGCTCGAAGGGTGAATCTACTTTGACGCCTTTTAAAGTATCCAGGAGCCACTCCTATCCCTTGGCTCATGGCCCCCCTTTTTCCATCTTCAAAACCAGCAACATTGCCTCTCTGCCCCCACTTCTGTTGTCACATTGCTTTCTCTGATCTTCTTCTTCTGCCCCCCCTCCCACTTTTAGGAGCCTTTGTGATTATACTGAATCCACTCAGATACCCCAGGATAATCTATTTTAAAGTCCGCTAACTAGCAGCCTTACTTATACCTGCTACCTTAATTTCCCTTTGCTAAGTAATCTAACATCTTCACAGGCTCTGGGAATCAGGACGTGGACATCTTCAGGTAGCCATTATCCTGTCAAACACAATTGGATTTAAAATCTTTTCCAAAGAAAGAAACCACCTTAACGAACCAAGCTTTGCCATCAGCGAGAAGGCGGTCTAAACATTTATTGAGCACCAGTTATGTGTTAGTCACTGCACATTTGTTAACTCAAACCTCAGGACAACCCCCGTAGGTGTGCTAGCAAAGGACCTTCTTGCCTCTCCCTACGCATTACTATAACACTAGAGTGGAAGTTTATTGCATTACATAGGAATCTTAAAACTCCAGAGAAAAATAACATTCTAAGAGAATAGAAATTAAAGAGTCTGTGATTGAGAGGCTTGAAAAGTATTTCTTAAATGAGATATATTACTTCGAATATCTATTGAGGAACTTATATTTAACATTCCCTAGGCTAAATGCTTCTGACTTATATTGTTACCATATTATTTTAATTCTTAATTCTTATCAAAACCCTAATTGGTGGGGCACGTGAGGGACTCAGTTAGTGTCCGACTCTTCATATCGGCTCAGGTCATGATCTCAGGGTTGTGGGATCGAGTCCTGGAAAAGGCTCCCCACTCAGAGGAGTCTACTTGAGATTCTCTCCCTCTGCGCTTGCTCCCCCCTCTCTCTCTCTCTCTCTTTCTAAAATAAAATAAATCTTAAAAAAAAAAAAACCTAATTGGCAACAGTTTGCATCTAAAAGAAAGAGAAAAGGGGATCCATGGGTGGCTCAGTGGTTTAGCGCCTGCCTTTGGTCCAGGGTGTGATCCTGAAGACCCAGGATCAAGTCCCACATCAGGCTCCCTGCATGGAGCCTGCTTCTCCCTCTGCCTGTGTCTCTGCCTCTCTCTCTCTCTCTCTCATGAATAAATAAATAAAATCTTAAAAAAAAAAAAGAAAGAAAAAAGACTTCAATAATTTGGGAAATTGTTCAAGGACACATACTAGTAATTGGCAGAATTATCATTTGAGCCCAGTTTGGGTGACTTGAAATGCATGTGTAAAACCATTATACTAACTGGTTCTGATGTGTTTGGGTCACAGGGCATCTAGTTAAACCTGAAGCTTGAAATGATTTTAACTTGAATTTAAAACAACATACTTTAAGCTATGTCAGAATCTGTGTTTAGCCTCCAAAGCTGATTTCTTTGATGGAGAAAATATTCCTTTGGAAAGCTGAGCATAGGCTATTCCCTTGGGGAAAAACAGGACCTTGGCCGGGCTCAAGGGGGACAGGTATGCATTTGGGAAGAGGTGATGTCTGAACAAACAGGAGGAAGGACAAGTGTTCCAAACAGAAGACAGTAGGTCTAAACACAGAGATGTCAACCTCCACAGAACATGCAAGAAACTGTGATGTGAATACTAGTATAATATAAAATGTGAGAAAGGAAATGCAATGGGATAGGTAGACAAAGCAAAGCATTCAGGTCTTTGAATGCTATGCTAGAATTAGAAAGATTTCTAAGCAGAATTAGCATGACATTTGTAGTTAAAAAGAATGTAGAGCAACCACATTTGAGGGAGGATAGGACCTGTTAGGTTGGTGCCAGTGCCTGGAGAAGAAATGTTAAGTTTGAGTGAGGATTAGTTCGTAGTGATAGAGAGAAGGGACCCAACTGGGAAACATTCAGGGAAATTTGAATCCCAGTCCCTGAATCAAGCGAGCCTCCTCCTGAGACAGTTGGGCTGCTCTGTTCTTTGAGCAGTGGTGTGGCACACTGAGGTGACCTCAGAGGTCCCTTTCTTCTCTGAGACTGGAATTGAATTGCTTTGAGGTGCCAAACCTCTGAGGAGGCATAATGGAGAGCCTGTCTTAGCCCTTGCATCAGCTCTTAGCCTTTTTGGAGGAAGATTGTATCTTCCAGCTGAAGTCAGTAAGAGTTGTTTGGGTTTTTACGTCAGGTCCACGATAGAAACTCTGGGTAATGTTCTCATTCTCTCTCTGGACTGCATACAATACACACTGTGTTTTGTTTGTTTGTTCAGGGAGAAAACCATCCTTGGATTTCCCTGTTAGGAGAAGGCATGGGGAAGGCACAACGAACATCAACCCAAGTACATTTTCACATTTCCTTACTAATGACTTGACGGTGCTTCACAAATGGATTAAGATTTTACTAAAAACAAAAGGACAGGCTTCACCCTTCAGCTAAATAATGGTGCAGACCTACCATTTTAGCATTTCTCTGACTATACATTTATTTAATCACTACCTAGGACTTGCTGAATGACCCAGTCAGCAAACATATTTTGGACCCTTCTAGGAACCAAACTCCAGGGAAGTATTTAGCGGTTACAGGGCTACACCACACATGTGACTCAACTTCTCCAGGGTTTGGTTCTTCCTCCACAGAACGGAGGTAATAGGAACTCACCCTCAGAACAGAAACACCCTAATGTCAAGTAGAGATGATCACGCAGTGATACGTCTAAGGCTGGGCAGCTAAAAGTTGGAAGTTGATTTATATATAATCGCACAAGGGCACCTGGGTGGCTCAGCAGTTGAGCATCTGCCTTTGGCTCAGGGCGTGATCCTAGGGTCCTGGAATCGAGTCCTGCATGGGGCTCCCTGCAGGGAGCCTGCTTCTCCCTCTGCCTATGTCTCTGTCCCCCTCTCTCTGTGTCTCTCATGAAGAATAAATAAAATCTTAAAAAAAATAAATATAATTGCACAAGAAGGGTTTAGCATCAGTTTTCTACCTGGAGTTCATTTCTTTCTACAAAAAGAATAACCCTTGCTCCCCAACCCCTGCCCCATAGGCACAGAACACTTAGGCAGATGATAGCGCAGAGCATTCAAAGAAGAAACAGGGAGCTCTGGGACTTCACAAAGGTGAGATTTCATTCTTAATTAATATGTAATGAGAGACAAGCATTTATAGTTGTTTTTAGATAGGAATAATAATGAGATTAGCAGTTTGCATATATCGAGAGCTTTCCATATGCCAGGCACCATGCTAAATGGTCTTCCTAGAACGATTTCATTTTTGGTCTTCACGATACTTTATCATTTGTTTCCCCATTTTTCAGATAAGAAAACTGACACTGAGGGAGGTTGGCATGATTGTCAGATGGTACACAGTCAGTATGTTAACAGTCTACTTGGTGCTTGACAGTCCAACTCTAGAGCCTGTTGCTAACCATATTCTGTATCACAGAACCTTAGCCATATGCTCAACTAAGCTAAAAAGTCTAAACATTTTCTTAAATGGCCTCCGAAAAGTGGAAATAAGTATATACAGACCAATGTGGAATAGAAACAACACGGAACACATGCAAGAGAAAGGGACTCAGTAGAACTGAGCATTAACAAAAATGAAGGGAAAGAATTTCTTAGAGTTTTCCTCCCTCCTTAGTGAGGAGCTTTTGTTAAATTGATGGCAAAATATCACTTCATAACTGATCTTGTGTATCCGAATAGTATGTGAATATGCCGCAAGATCAGTTTTTAGAAATAGATGAAACCGGAGCTGATGGTAGAAGGCCTTCCCCCTTGAATATCATGGAGGTCAGCATATGGATAATAAGAAAAGAAAAGGTCAACTTCTTATCTTTACATTGATGAAGACTTACAGGGAGGGAAGAAGAGATAAAAGGTCTCAAGTATGTGCTGGTTTTTCAGGCCGCAAAAAGATAAGTGAAGAGGTAAATGGCCCTTTGCAGAGCACATTCACGAACTATTTAGCAAAGATGGAAAACTAAATTCTTTATGCTAAAAAAAGAAAAGAAAAAAGGGACTAAGTGAGCTTCAAGGAGCTTTTTGAAGAGGTGTGGTGGGCCTGAGCATGGCGGGGCCCTGGTGCTCTGGGAAAGACAGCAAGGGGAAGAGCTTTCAAGTGGTGAGATGTCAGGAAGATAAGTCTTGCACGTATGATGTATTACAGATAAAATATATGATACAGAGTTGAAAGACGACCTTGATCTTATTCCACTTCTCTATTGTTTATGGTGAACTTTAGCTACTATATTCTTCCTATAATTAAATTTAGATATTTATTTTTGTGGCATGCCTAATATTTAATTTTATGTGGTTTGCACTGCTACAAACTAAAAACCAATCACTGCCCCCAAAGTCTTAATAAAGTCAGTTTTATAGGCACAAAGTTCTCTTAAGAGAAATCACAGAGCACACGTTGCATCCCACTCCTGGATGAGTGATCACAGAATAAACACAGGCCATGGGACTTTGGTACAAGCAGAAACTTGCATCAGTTTCCCTAACGAACAGATGACCACAGCTAAGATCTGTCTTCCATACTAATTACACTAAAAGAACTAAGTTAAAACTTCATAAGCACCAAGCAGTCCCTCTGTCACATTCTAAAAACATCCTAAACAGAAGGAAACTTCCAGAAATTATTTTATATACGCATGTATCTAAGGGAACTCACTTAGAGCAGTTAAGGAGGAACTTTTGAAGTCAGACGGCCCAGGATTGGAACCTGGGCAAATGGAGCAAGTTACTGAAATCCTCTCAACTTCATCTTGGTCTTTGGTAAAACTAGGTTACCAGGACTTCTCTAATGGATTTACCATGAGCGTTAAGTTACATAAGAATGTAAGTTACAGGGGCACCTGGGTGGCTCAGTGAGTAAGTGTCTGCCTTCAGCTCAGGTCATGACCCCAGGGTCCTGGGGTCCAGCCTGGCATCAGGCTCCCTGTTCAGTGGAGGGCCTGCTTCTCCCACTCCCCTGCTTGTGCACCCTCTCTGTCAAATAAATGAATAAAATCTTAAAAAAAAAAAAAAAAAGTAAGTTACTTACTTTAGAACCAGATATATTGAAGACATTCACCCCAGAGAAGAGCAGTAGGACAAAGTCTGGTACAGAGATTTGGGAAACTCAAATTACCTACCCTCAGAACAGAAACACCCTAAGCCAGCTGGGACACCAAAGTAACACAATCATCCAAAAGCACTCAGAGGACATCATGTGTGAAAGCATTGGCCAACCTTAAAATACTGTAATTTTTTAAAAAAATATTTATTTATTCATGAGAGAGGCAGAGGGAGAAGCAGGCTCCATGCAGGAAGCCTGATGTGGGACTCAATCCCGGAACTTCAGGATCATGCCCTGAGCCGAAGGCAGACGCTTAACTGCTGAGCCACCCAGGTGCCCCTAAAATACTGTAATTTTTAACGTTGTTCTTTCCCCAACAGTCCAGGGCTGTACCATAAATGCCTTGAGATCCAGAGTTATATGTGTGTTATTTACCATGAAATAGCCAGAATTATTAGCTACCCAGGAAGTATTTTTTAATTGAATAAAACAAAAAATGAAACATCTTTCATGGACACTGGTGGCTGAATTTAAAGCCTCTTCCTGGCACTCTAAAAGACCTGAACAGAAAAAAAAAATCATAAAGCATTTAGAGCACCATCAGCCTCACACAAGGGAAGAATATGGGAATGGGTTATCTGGAGGAATTGCCCTTCATTGCCAAGGATGATGAATGGCAAGGCTTTGGGCAGATGAGATAACCTGAACCAATATGTGAAGGTTCATTAACGAGCCCATGGTCCCACTGGCACAGCGTCACATGTCACGGGGGATGTCACAGGTCATGAAACATAGGCACTTGCAATTTCCCACTGGGGTGGTATTTATCTTGAATTATTTACCACCAGATTTCCTGACAGTGGGAATAGGCCAATAAAGTGGTTTTTGTAAGAGGGTGGGGGTCCTCAAGTTGTAATTAATCCATCTCTAAAAGATTGAATGGATCTTACAGAGCCACAGTCCATAAATTACCACAATTAGCCTCTTTATGGCATCATGCAAGTTTCATGGCATGAGAAACCACATTTCCAGAAAGAACAGTGAGTGGAAAACACTTTGGAATAGATTGCCTCTGATTCCTGTAAGGTGGCATTTCTTTCAGGCTACATTAGCTCCAATCATTAGGGTGAATACTATCCATTGGAGAAATGGATGACGGAATTTTAAAGAAGGCAAAAGTGAGATGGCTCTTCATCAAAAAGTATGTCCTAGCCCCAGAAACCATACATAGGGAAACCGGCTATGTGAGAAATAATTACAGTTTGAATGGGTAGACTCAATAACTCGTGACCTCTCAAAGATCGTCTCGTCACCTTTGGGATGGAGTCCAAACTCCTCAGCTTGATGGGGACTGTAGGCCTCTCATAAGCTGGCTCCTGGCTCCTTCTCCAGCTTTCTGTCTCAGGCTCCCCACTTAAATACTGCACCCTGGGTTATACAGAACTATCTGCAATTCTCAAAACACACCATGTTTAATGGTTGCGAGCTCTTTCTCTTCCAGTTCCCTGTGCCCAGAGTTCTTTCTTTCCCTTCCTGCTGGGCACAACTGAACCTATAATGATTCTGTTAGAATACTGGCCCCCTGCGCCCTATAGAACTTTTCCAGATGATCTCAGGCATGGCAGCTAGATCCCTGGCTCTTGCTACCAATTGTCTCAGTGCACCTGTCTTCTAATGCCAGGTCCCCTGCACTGCCACTGTGAGTGTCCTTATCTGTCTCCACAATCCAGCCATGAACTCTTTTATGACAAGGACACTGTCTCATTCCTCCCCACCCACCACCCCCTTTTTTTTTGAAGCCTGCCAGAGGGACAGGAACAGGATGGGCACTCTCACAATATGGTTTTGATAAAGACTGGGGATGCCACAGATCCCAGAAACTCTCAAATAATGCATATCAATAAAACAGATACAAATTCCAGATTGGATATGAACCCATAGGGCTATTTTGCCATATGACAGAATGATAAAAGCTGCCATAGAAATATTGATCTCAAGGTTTGAGCTGGTCACTATAGCTGAGAAATGTACAAGGTATTACATAGTGAAGTAGTTACGTGTCTGTGGGTGACGTGGTCCTCCTGTCTGGAACCTTCCCACCCCTAAGTGTCACGTTTCATCTGTAAGGCTATGGCCAGGTCACCCACCAGCAATTCTGTGAGGTTTTTGATGTCAGCTTCAAGAGGACCTCATCTCAGCTTTCTTTGAGTTTGTACAGCACTTTATTGTTTTTGTCTTATAGCATTTTTAACTATTTCCTGTATATTGTAATTATTTATATAATTTTTTATTAATTCACGTAAATTACTAAGACTGATGTTTTGTACTAAATTTGAACTTACTAAGGGCGGCATTCTATATACTCTGGATATGGATATCTAGTCTACCTGCTTCTGGATATCTATTACTACATAACAACCCTCAAAATTGCTTAAAACAACAATTATTTATTCCTCATAGTTTCAGGGGGCCAGGGACTTGGGAACTGCTCAACTGAGCAGCTTTGACTTGGAGTTTCCCATACAGACACAGGCAAATAGTGGCCAGAGCTGGGACAAGAGGGAGCTAAGGCATCTGAGGGCTGACTGGGATCTCTTCTCTTCATGTACCCTTAGTATCTCGCCATATGTTTTCTGCACGTGAGCCTGTTTGGGCTTCCTCACAAAATGGCAGCCTCAGACTTCTTAAATGTCAGGTCAATGTTCCCAAAGCAAGTGTTCTAAGAGGGCCGGAAGCTGCATTGCTTTTGTGTCCTAGTCTTAGACATCACAATATCAACTAATATTCTATTAGTTAAATTTCAGAAAAGTGTAAGTTTAAGAGGGAAGATATACACTCCACCTCTTGACAGGGGAGAAGGAAAGTTCTGGAAGAGTACATGGGACAGAAAATATGATAGTGGTCATTTTTAGAACATGCAACCTGTTTCATGCATGCATAGTTTTAAAGAACATTTTGTTTATTTGTTAGAGTGAGAGAACAAGAGAGAGAGAGAGAGAGAGAGAGCACAAGCAGAAGGAAGGCAGAGGGAGAGGGAGAAGCAGATGCCCTGCTGAGCAGGGAGCCTGATGTGGGACTCAATCTCAGGACCCTGGGATCATGACCTGAGCCAAAGACAGATACTTAACCGACTGAGCCACCCAGGTGTCCCCATGCATAATTTTTATTCTTCTTCCCTAACACTCATCCCAGATGCCTGGATGAGCCAACATACTTACCTAATCCTCAGCTATTAGCTGCTTATCCAAGAGAGAAAGTAAAGCGAAAGATGGATGTTTTATCAACCTTAATGATTAGCAAGAATTTGGTATATATTATTCGTCTCAAACAAATTCAAGTCAAGCCAAGCAAATGCCAATTTCAATGATTTTAGTAGTTTAGGAGCTATTCAGAAGAAGTGTCTGATTATTTTTCCTCTGACTTTCCTAAAATATTTTTTATTACAATTCTATTATCTACCCAGTTGATAAAGGTCCTAAGTATTTGAGTAATTTCTTCTATTATTTAAGGAGGGAATTTCTTTAGCCAGCTATTAATGTGTGTGTGTGTGTGTGTGTGTGTGTGTGTGTGTGTCTTAATTGTCAAGGCAGACATTTTTTTCCCTTTGGCAAGAGTAAAGATCATTGAGTTCAAGAATGTTTTGCACAGCTGTTCTGTTTTGAAGCACAGATTTGTGTAGTGTGGTATGTGTATTTATGTGTAATTCTGAATTCAAATAAACATGTTAAAACACACAGCACACATATTTGAGCAAAAAATGTAGAGTAACAAATTCTCATATTGTTCGTTTACACTCCATCTGTTCAAGACTAGCAGTTTGAGGAACTTAGTACCTTTTACCAGAAATTACATTAAAATATTGTCTCCTCTCATAAATGGTCAGTTTCTTGAGTATAAGAATTATGTTGGATGCTTCACTATACCCTGAGCAGAGCCTCTATGTTTATTGACCAAGTAAGCATATGCCCCACTTGGCAGTCAAAAGACAAAGATCACAAAATCCAGCCATGGGTACTGATGAGTTATAACAGACAAAGTCTTGTTCAACAATTAGCTTTGGGAGTAGAAGGTAAATGCAAATACAACATTGTATTTCTTCAATGTTTATCCTTACTGTAGGCTTTTTTTTTTCCTGCTATGGACATCTTAAAAAAGGTCTATAAAATTTTAGGGAGCAAACATTCAGAACTACGCAATCTGTTCCCAGAGATTCTAGTTTCTTCTACAAGCAACTAAAGAAGAAGCACTCTGCAGGATGCCACATTAAAGTTCTACCTTCAGACTGGTAAAACTATCTAGCATTTTCCACCTAAGATAATTAAAAAGATGAAAATATATGGCGTTTATAGGAGCATTTTAAATGTCAACAAGTGCAATCCAAATGCAAAAGATTGTCCCAAGAGGGTATAATTTAAACTTGCCCTATACCAATTTTAGGCACCACTAGATAGCATTCAAGACCCTCCAAGATCAGACCCAAATCTACCTATTTTAATTTCCATTCTCTTCCAACTCAGGCTCTAACTGCAGTTAAGCAAAAAGAATTAGTGTCTCCATTATGAACCAAATCCATACCCAATCTCTGCTCCTTCCTCCCACTCCTCAGTTATTACTATCTGGGATTTTCTGCCTCTTTCCATAATTGATGGAAATGCTGTTAATTTTACCAATTTAAGTCTCAGCTTCAATTTCCTTTCCTCTCATGTATCTCTTATGGATTTTATAGTATAAGAATGATATAGTATAAAAATGATATAGTATAAATAGCAAGATGCCAGTATAAACAAGATGCCAGGATATCTGGAGTTAATTCCATTGGGACAATTTACAAGTTTTGGGTCCCTCCTCAAAACACGTGGCACCCTTATATAAAAAATAGGGCTAAGTAGTATCCCTCACTGAGCCTCATCAAACCAGATCAGCCAGTCAGTGAATCAGGCAACCCCAGGAACTATACCAGGAACTGTGGGAAATAAAAAATGACTATGACAAATCTACTATCCTCAAAGAGAACAGAATCTCCTAGGAGAGACAGGTAGTCAACTAACAATAATACCATGGAGTCCTGGATATACCAGACTCTGGGAGTACAAAATGTCCTGCCAGATAATTTCAGCAAAAAATATTTTTCTTAATAATAAGCCAGATCTACACACCTGCCAGTAAGAATGTTTAGAAAAACATGGAAAGTCTGAGTTCACTTGCCATAGGTTGAATACTGGCAGGAGGAGAAATGTAACAGTGTGCGAAAGTCTCTTCCCACTTGGTGTAACACAGTGATGTGATCTCCTTTGCCCCAGCCGTTCCTTGAAGGCGGTGCGGATTCTGGAGGAAGAGGTGGAGATAGGCAAGATCGTGTGTCTTCTGGGTGATAGAGACAGAAATCATGTCCACTTTCATTTGGAGAAAGTGGAAACAGAGTGAGTGATTCACCTGGTTTTAATGCAAGCAGATGGCAGGGTCATGGGAACTTGTTTAAAGCATTAGTGAACTGTCTCTTCAAATTAAGGACTTTTGAGAATTAAGAGTTCTGAGAAACCCCCATGACTCACAAGGCTGCATGTTCTCCCTGAGTAATCAGGCATCTAACCCCCTGAACATTAAGCCACAGGGAATATATAGAGGCATGGCTGATTGCTTTCAGGAAGTGCAGGCATTCCCACTCAAGACAACATGCAGTGGGAGATAACCAGGGATGGCAAGAGTGAGCCACCCTCCACTTAGTAGAGTTCCAGGCTTTGAAGAACCACAGAGCAACGGGGTAGAAATGAAGTAATGATGTCTGAAGAAGCTTTCAAATATGGATGGGTCTGAATCTTTTTTTTTCTTCTCAGAGACCCATTATATTCAGTTCTGTACATATGGGGACATCGGCCCAAGCCCAACCCATCTTAGCACGTATCACTCTGTGGAGAATAAAGCACCCTATGTACACAGCCAAAAGCTGTGCTGCCTGTGCCCCTGGAACCTGGGTCTGGCCCTCCTCAGCCCCTTGCCCCTCCAAGGTATCCAAAAGGGACAAGTGGGGGCCTGCCCATCGTCAGCACAAACAACGAAATAAATAGGTGTTGGGGAAGCCATGCTTGGGGCACTGCTCCTGGTTTCCTCCTAGCTTTGGGAGCCAACAGCAGAGGAAAGCAGTCAGCCCCAGGGTGGTCCCTTCCCTGTCTGTGATCCCAGGGCTGCTGCTCACCAAAGGGAGGGCACAAGGTAGGGTGTTTGTTCACCCCCTTCTCTTGGTCCATCTGGGCCCTATATTCATCATCTAGTGTCCATAGCCTATGCTTTTCTCCTTTTGACCTCGTGGTGTCTTGGTCAGGCAGGGGGTAAAAGAAAATAATTCAACCCCATCAGCCTGTACACTGCTGGGGCCGGGGGTTTATTTGTGCCTGTTGGGGGTTGGCTCCCCTCCAGCTACTCACTCCAGGGGCCAGTGGGGCAGCCCGGGTGGCCCAGCGGTTTAGCGCCTCCTTCAGCCCAGGGTGTGATCCTGGAGACCTGGGATCGAGTCCCATGTGAGGCTCCCTGCATGGAGCCTGCTTCTCCCTCTGCCTGTGTCTCTGCCCCTCTCTCTCTCTCTCTCTCTCTCTCTCTCTTTGTGTGTGTTTCTCAAGAATAAATAAATAAAATCTTTAAAAAAAAGTTTCAGAGTTTCTTCGGCTTATATTCAGCGGTGCAATATCCTTGTATATTGGAATGATTAAGCATCTACACTAAAAATACAACTTAATTTTAAAAGGAATTAATCTAAAATCTCAGAAGACCTGTGTGCCTATTTATGTATGTACACACACACACACACACACACACACACAGGCACATGATATATATGTGTGTATATATACACATATATATATATATATATCAAGATATACAGGATATACAAGATATTTATACTAAGTCATTGTGCTTTGCATGTTTTATACAAGAAGTTTTTAGATTGGCAATTTGAGGTTAATATAAAAAAGAAAGTTAGACCTGAAAAGTCCATTGGCCATTAATTAATTCAAATCCCGCTTGTTAGAGTTGAGGAAAAAAAAAAAAAAAAAAAACAGGTCAGGTAAAAGGAAGTAACTCTCTTTAAGCTATGTAGCAGTGCTGACAGAAAATATACCAGAACTGAAGAACCTGAACTAGACTCGATTTCAAATCCAGGTCTAATAGTATCAAGCTCAAATTAGAAAATTGTCACTCTCAATTTCCACATCAGATAGGCATTTTCTATGAAAAACATCTAAAAATACACAATCCACCTATTTCAATGAAAAAAAAATCATGACTTACAAAGAGTACAAAATCTAAACTCAACTGGTTTTCTTTACTGAATACAGCAAACAAAAAAATAGTTTAATTTATTCAGAATCTAAAATAATCCTCTGAAAAATACCTCTGAAAAATATCAGAATTAAATTCTGGTCTGATTCAAAAGATTTTTATCACCATCTTACTCTCTGGAAACTCATGTTCTCTAAAAGAAATTTTAGAGAGTTCTGTGGAAAATGCAGTGTTACTTTCTTAATCTACAAGCTGAAATTGATAGCATAATTTCATAACATCTTGGCAAAAAAACAAATAAACACAACTCAATCTTAAACTCATGGCATGGGTTAAAATACCCCAGATTCTAGACCTGATCCCATCAAAGAAGTTAGGTATTTTCCATTTGTCATGAAAGCTTCCTTGATTAGGATCCAGAACTCCTGAAGGAGAAAGAGAATGTATCCTACCTTAGTAGGGTCTGTGCCTCAGTGGATGTAGATGGAGGATGGAGCTAGAGAAGCTTGGTTGGCAGGAAGTCCAAGCAGACTGTGAGAAGTACATGAAAATTTGAAGCATAAGTTTAAATGATAATCAAGGTCAGTGTTCTATTAGGCAGTGCCTGGCTACACAAAAACCTAAGTACATCAAGGCTATGAATTGTTTCCTCTTTCCCACTGGTCTGAGGACAGCTAGAGATCTGGACCTGGTGCTTCAGGAGAAGTCTCCATGAAGCCAGAAGTGTGTCTGGGCTCCAGTCAAGGAGCACGGGGGCCAGAATCAAACTCTCATCTCAATCAGGACAAGGACAGGTTTCCCTCAGGAAAATTCAGGTGGTGCTCAAGGACAATTACAGATGCACTAGAGGGGGAAAAAAAGAGGCTCTCCCTCTTTTTGTGAAGTGACCAATTTTGTTCAAAAGAGGGGAAAAGAGAGTGGTATATAAAAAAATAATAATAATAAAGCCAAAGAGGGAATACTAGGCAGTGGAGAAAGAAGGGAGAGGAAGATGTTAGGGCTGGGAAATAAAGGAAAGCAGGGATCTTAGGAATCCCAGTACTCCTCCAGCAGACACTGAAGGATTAGGAGGCGCCCAGGTTCTATGGGACTCACAGTTTCCACTCCAGATTCGAGCCTGGTGCAGTGGAGATAAGTTGAATTTGTCACCAGAGATGAAGTCCTTGCTCCGCCACTTACTACATTGGATATTATTGAGTGAATCACCTTATCTCTCTATGAACAGTTTTTTCTTCTGTAAAATTCAAAGAACAATGCTGCATTCACAGTCTTAACTGTGAACACTAAGAGGTGTACGTGAAAGCATTCTGTAGACCATGAGTTATTATGCACACGCTATGATTATGCTACTGGCAGATCATATGATGTCCAGATGACGTTTCCCTTCAATGTACTTCCTTCTAGAGCATAGTGACCAAGAAGTAGTTATTTTTTTAAGGTTTTATTTATTTATTCATTTGACACAGAGAGAGAGAGAGAGAGAGAGCCACAGGCAGAGGGAGAAGCGGCTCCCTGTGAGGAGTCCAATGCGGGACTCGATCCCAGGACCTTGAGATCACAACCTGAGCCGAAGGCAGATGCTCAACCACTGAGCCACCCAAGTGCCCCCACAAGAAGTGGTTATCAATGGACAGCCAAGAAACTGATATGAATCTTCACACATTTGCTACTGGCACTGGGGTTACCTTCCAATGCTCTCTTCAACTGCCCTGTCCTAAACTTTCCTGCCCATAAAGTACACAGAGACCTTCCTACCATGGGCTCCTCAGGATCCAGGAATGCCCTAGAAAATATTCTCAAATCCTTGGCTTTCCGAAGTAAGTGGTAGAAGGATAGTAGCTGATGCTAAATTGTAGTAAAATGTACTTTGAGCTTTTGGATGCTATGTAGTTCAAATTCTGGGTTTTGTGTCTCTAAGTACCAGCCAGTAAAATAGTAAAAAGGAGGAATGCATTTCTTAAATATTTGTTTCACTTTAAGTCAAGAGTTTAAAACCTGTTTCATTGAAAGAAAAATTTTTTTAAAGTAAACCCTGTTTCATGATTTGATTTTTTTAAAAAATAGTTCAGAGATAGAAAGACAACCTGGGAGATTGTTCACTTTTCCTCACCTCTGAGTCTGTAAAAACATAGCATTTGGAATCCCTAAGGCCCCTGTGAAATCTGGCCTTTGTCCTACATAAATGGAAAACTGGGTGGGGAGGTGACTTGCCCAAGGACACCAATGATTGGCGATCGGATTGGGCGAGGATCCAAATCTCAAGTGTTCATGGCACCAGACATCACCTGCCGAGAGCTCTTCTGGAGCAGTGATAAATCCTCAGTCTTGGCTGCATACTACAACCACCTGGGAACTTTTTAAAATCCCAACACCCCAGTTATACCATGTACCCCATATACCAAGTGAATCGGAATGTCTGGGGGTGAGACCCAGGCATTACCACTTTTTACAGCCTCTCAGCAGACAAATTTGAGGACTACTGTTCTAGAGTCATTTTTTCCATGCCTGAATGACAATATAAAAATTCTATATTAATGTAAATAATACTGGCTTGGTTTATGGAGCACTTGCTCTGCCCTAGGTACTGTGTCAAGCACTTTTCCTGCATTATTCATTGAGTTCCTCACTACAGCCTGACAAAGCCAGTGCTACTAGTATTCCCATTTAATAGCAGAGCAACCGGATACCTATCCAAGTTAAACACGTTACTCAAAGTCATGTAACTCTAAAGTCTCAAGGTCCACCGTGGGCCCCATGGCCCTTATGGACCAGACTAAAGTATATCCTTAATCTGACAGAGACATAGTAAGCGAGGAGGCCTTCTGTGGCTGAGGTAAGAGTTGTGAAGGCTTGTCCAGTGACTCTTTCTTAATCTCTACCCACGTCCTGATAAAAGCTCATTATAGATCAAGACACCCAGTCTTAAGGTGTGAGCCCTCCATCAATCACATGAGTATCCTGAACTTAGAAACGATGCCAGATGGAGACCATTGGCTTTTGCATCGCATAGGGCCATCATTAAAAACTAGACTTTACACATAGTTTGCTTCAGGTTTTGTTCCACTTGGTTCTGTTGACTACCAGATGCCAAGACTTCATGGTACCTGTGCGTCCCCAACATCCTGATCCAACTACTCACAGGACTTCCTAATGTCCAGCTTCTAGATGGTATGTGCTTGCTTCCTCCAAAGTCAAGCAAAGAGAGGTGGAGACTATGTAGGGTGGGCAATGGCTCCCTGTCATAGTGATTTTAAGATTATTTTCACAGACGGAATCAGAAGCCCAAGGGCAAATTCTCTGAGGTCTCAAAGCTTCCTACAGGACTTTTAAATTTCGCACATCATTGACAAACATTTAAAAATTAAAAATAGCATATTCTGAATTATCAGAATGACTGCTTTATTTCCAAACCCTTTCTCACAGTTCCAGTGTTCAAGTTTGTAATTATATTTACAAATGAGTTTTCACCAGTCAAATGGTGCCACTTTAATTGTCCCGGGCTAATGAGAAAAGAACAAAGGCAGATTTAGTAGGCAAATGATGAATTCCCGCCGCGTGAACTCCAAATGGCATCACTGTGAACTGCAGGCACGAAGGTTTTGAAGCAGCACAGAAAAAAAAAAATGGGGAAAAAATTGTTTTCAGGCTGACAGAGTAGGAACGGCACGTTAGAATGAAGGGAATTGTCCATACACGGCCCTGGTGCGAGTGGCATTTAGTTTCAGCAAAATTAATTGCTCTTGAAAATTCAAATTATTTTTGCTTTTGTGATGTATTCAGTTTTAGCTTGTTAATTTGTTTTGACTTCAGACTAGTATGAATTAAAAGCATAAGGAGTTTAGACCTAGTTTTCTGTGTATGCGTATTTAAGTAATGGGAGGATAAAATAGTCTAATTTCATATTGCAGGGCCTGTGAAAATATTTACCTTGGAAAGGATCCACACCCACCACAATTCTGACCAGGGTGGAAGCTTGGCTTCTTATGGTTCTAAGTGGTTCCCCATAGGTCTCGTCTTGGGTTTCCAGAATCAGCTCCCCATAGACCAAGGATGGGAGATACATGACACCCAACACCACTTACAATTTCATTGGCATTTAAGAGATTTAACTTGTTAATCTAATTTTTTCTATTCTTAGACTCGTATTAATGTTCCAATTAAATTAGGAAATGAGGAAACGAAAAAAGGATGTGTTTTTTAATAAACTGAATTTCCATTTGGGTTTTATTAAAATTGCCATGGAAATTATCATGAAAAAGTCTGTCTCAGAAAATAGTAATATCAATTGTTTCTATTCTGGTGACAAAAAAGGCAGTACTAGGTGTGGCCCTGGTCCATGTGTAGACAAAATAGTAAGCAGTGCCACTTAATTGGGAGCCTTCCCACGGCAAGAATGATCTTGCTCCTCTATGAATTCCTCACACCCAAACCGGTCCTAACACATGACAGGTAAGTGCTTGTTAAGTTCACTGCCATACCTTGCTTGGCAAGCTGCCTCCCAGGACTCAGCTGGAATGTTCCCACAGGCTCAGCCCTGCCCCTAAGTTTAGGGTCCTGTGAAGCAATCCCAAGACAAAAATTCTACAGCTCAGCATCAAGTCAACCTAGATGCACATCCCATTCTCTGCTCCTAGTGACTTGTGTCTCTGATTCGGAGCCTCTAGCTCAGGGAAAGGGGCCCTTGAACCTGATCTTTCCAGTTCTCCCAGAGGTTGTGTTTGGCCCCTGAATGTCACCACCCTGGGGCTCTCTCTCCTGTGTCAGGTCTTCTGGATACCAGTCATCTGCTTGCCTCCACCTCTGCCCATTTTGCTGCCAGATTATGCCATCACTCCTGGAGGAGGTGGTAGGCGTGGAGATTTTGGCTGTGAGACTGTGGGCTGAGGAGGCATGCAGTGTTGTTGTTCAAGGATGGAATAGATGACATGCTGCTTTACACCTGTGTGGTCCTGGCCACGTTAGTCACCACTCTATGGCTCAGAGTTTTCATCTATGAAATGGGCATAAAATATAATTTATAAGAGAGTTGGGAGGAATAAATGAATTCATTTGTATAAAGCATTGGATACCTAACTCACCATGAGCACTCAAAAATGCTGGCTGTTTTCTCTTGTTTGTTTGTTGGGTTTTTTGGTTTGTTTGGGGATTATTGGGGTCTTTTTTTTTTTAGGTCTCTCATACCCCCACACCCATGCCAAATATCCCTGGTACTGATAATTGGCCGACCTATAGGCTCCCCAGCCACTTCACTCTGGTTTTCTCACCAAATTTCTCCTATCTCCTTTGGTTAGCCCCTACATGCTTCTCTAGCAGAGGGCCCTCAGGTCAGCATTTGAATCATTAGACAACATCTAACTACTACTTCATAGTCTTTAATCCCTGCAAGGCCAATGTTCTGAACAAATGTCATTCTGGTACCTGTTGAGGTGTAGACGTGAGGGTTTCTCTATAACAGAATGCACCCACTCTGGTATTGTAGACCAAAACCATGGGGCCCCAAGTGTACATACTCCCTCACTGTCCGGTAAGCAACCCCCTAGAGGTGGGGATATAGTGACAGACGCTACACAGCCTTCCTATGAGACACAGGCATAGAGTAGGAGATCAGACAGGTGAAGGTTTAGAGCAAAAGACAGGAGTAGCACAAGAGAAGTTCAAGAAAGCCACTAATGGCATGGCAACAGGAGCTCACCTTTGTCATTTTTCAGAGCTTTTCAGTTTGCAAGTACTACATTCTCTCATTTTATCCTCACAGAAACACAATGAAATGACAGAATGTGTTTGAATGACTAGGACAGTGCTTAATACATTTTCACCAGATGTGAACCCTTTCAAAGGAGCTGATACACCCCCAAAATGAGGTTCAAGAGCAGCATAAAAAGGTGGCTGTAGCTTTAGCACTTTTGAGGTTAGCCTACTGTGTCCTTGCTGATGGTTGAATGTTCTATAACCTTCCCCACTGGTGATTTTTGAGAATTCAGTTCCTGCTTTTCTGGTTCTTTCAATTCAGCAGTCTGCATCTGGGAACTTGCCCAGACTGGACTTTGGCTTTCTTAGAACTCCATTTCTATAAAGCCATAAAACGCTTTTGACATGTATCACAACGGTCAAAATTTGAGATACTTCTCTTGTTTCCTACAATGTGAACTTTGTTTACACCTGTAGTATCTGGTCCCCAAAGATGGCCACCCCCTAGTGTTCACACCCTGTATAAATACCTTCCTTCAGTGGGAGAGGTACCTCTGATTTGCTTCTAGTCAATATAATATGGCAAAGGTGAAGGCATTTTGCAGATGTAATCATTTTGACTTAATCAACAGTGAGTATATCCTAGGGCAGCTTGACTTAGGTGAAAATCCTGAAAGGAAAATAAGAGGATTGGATCCTCTGTGAGGTGGGAGCCTTGCTTTGCTGGCTTAATGATGTGACTGTCCATACTGAGAAAGCTCAAGTGCCAAGGAACCATGGATGACCCTAAAGACAAAGGATGGCTACCTCCCGCCTTTAAGAAGCTTAGGCCTTCCCTCAACAGCCACAAGGAAATTAATTCTGCCCACAACCTGAATGAACTCGGAAAATGATTCTTCTCTAGTTGAGCCTTCAGATGAGAACACAGCCTGGCTGACACTTTAATTAAAATCTTGAGAGATCCTGAGCCAAGGGTTTAGCTAAGCTGTGCCTGGACTCCTGACCCACAGAAACAGCCACAGTCATATCAACTGATCAACTAGTCATACTTGTTTAGAAAAACTACAAAAATGTACCAAATTGAAACAACCAGGGAGTGGGGGTGGGAGGATAAAAAAAAAAATCCAAACCAAAAGCAGAATGGCCAGTTCAATAAAATCATATTGAATTTAACTTGAAGTTTGGAATGTGTGCTACCTTTTAGTTAGTATCCAAATTCCTTCCCAAAAGTGCATTATTATGTGCAGCCTTATTAAGGAAACCAATTGAAGCAGCCCTATATTGACAGGCAGATATTATTCACAACTCACAGGGTCCCAATGAGCATGTGCAAATCCAAGGGGATGCACAAAAGTACAAAGAATAAATGGGTGCATCCCTGCAGTGGCTGTCAAAAGAGCTAAGCAGCTTGATAGTCCCAAGTGGAGTCAAGAAAGGGAACGTTTGTGGACACGATAGGGCAATTCACTGGAGGAACAAACACATACATCACAAAACCTACAGAGCTCCTTTTTGCAGATTTCTCATGCTATAGAGAAGGGGCATGAAATTAAGCAAATGTATGCTGCTCTAACAAATATCATATGTTAAAAAGTCTGAGTTCGGGGTTCATAAATTTTTTTAAGGTTGGAATTAAAAACTTCGAGACAAATTGACTTTAGGAACCCCCATCACTGGCCATTCTGATGCTACTCTTTGTGCTGCAGGATGGATAATGAGGAGTGGCAAAAGAAGCTGGATACTGGTCAGCAGCCATCTATCCACAGAAGAGCCAGGTAGATGCAGTCACCCACAGACACAGAATTCAGTGCCAGGAGGAATCTTGTGTTCTTTACTCCAATATTCCATATGGGGCTGGAAAATTTACTCCACACTCCTTTGAAAGTTATCTGTTCTACTGTTGATCTTGTTTTTAGAATGTTCTACTGTTGATCTTGTTTTTAGAATGTTCTTCCCTCTTATTTATTAGTTTAATCATGCTCATTCTATATTAATCTTCTGGAAGGATTTGGGACAATTCTTATCAACTTCCAGCAGCCTTTCTGAGGTGTACCTGGTTATCATTGTCCCTGACTATTCTCATGTCATCTTGGGAGCTCAAAGCTGTGAAGGGCAGAGAGGAAAACCATTTGCCAAGATCAGTATACTGTAATTAGGCTGTTTCTCAAATTTCTCCCTCTTCCTCATCCTGAGACTGATCCTGATGACCAATATCTTAAAGCTGATCCTAGTAGATCACTCAACTCCAGAAAACTCATGACCAAGTCCACTGATATTCAAATCACACTCTGAAGAGAAGAGGGAGGGCATGGGCATGGCGTCTATTCAGAAATCAAAAGAGAAGCTCTGCTTTTATTTTATGTGTTCACATATTGAGCTGCTATGTAGTTTCTTTTTTTAATTTAAATTCAATTAGCCAACATATAGTACATCATTAGTTTTGGATGTAGTGTTCAATAATTCATCAGTTGCATGCAACACCAAGTACTCGTCACATCATGTGCCCTCCTTTATGCCCATCACCCAGTTACCCCATTCCCCGCCCACTTCCCCTCCAGCCACCATCAATTTGCTTCCTATGATTACGACACTCTTAAGGTTTTTCTTCCTCTCTGATGACTTCCCATAGAGTGCAGTTTCATCTGAAGAAAGTACTGTCCTTTTTTTAAAGTTGGACAACTCTCACCCTAGCCCATTTCTAATTTCTTCATTCTTAAGTTTTATCTCAACCTTTCACAAACTTGACTCATAACCTTAAAGCCAGAAAATTTGCATTCCTGATTAGAACACTAAAATTTTGATATGCTGTAGATGTGGTCATAAAGGAGTCATGCCTAAAGTGAAACGAGCAGGAAATCTTGAAATGAAAACCAGGAATAGAGGTTTAAAAAAAGTCCAAGTTTGAATATAAAGAACTGATTGATAGAATTCCATTCACTAAGCAGAAACGTATCTGATATTTTATTGCCTATGATTTTATTTACAATATTTATGAAAAAGAAAAAAATTAGTAGCAGAAAATAGATCAGTGGTAGCCCAAGGGAATTTACTCTGTATCTTGGTTATGTAGTGGATACTTGATAATATATATTTGTCAAAATGTAAAGAAGTTTGCACTTAAAAAAGGTGAATTTTACTGCATGTCAATTATACGTGTCCGATGGCATTGCTTTGTTTACAGAAAATATATATTGATTTCATCAGAATTAAAACATTTGTGCTGTAAACAACACCATTCAGAAAGTGGAAGACAACACACCCACAAAAATGAAGGAAAATACTTGTAAATAATCTGACATTGGACTATATCCTGAATACATAAGGAGCACAGACAACTGAATATTAAGGGAAAAAAACAAGGAGAAAGTACATGGTTAGACATTTCTACAAAGATACACGAATAGCTAATAAGCACATATAAAGATAATCACCGTCATTAGACATTGGAGAAATGCATATAAAACCAATGAGACAGCACTTTATACCACTCGTACATCTACATTAAAAAAAAAAAAAAAAAGGAGAGAGAGAAAAAAAAAAAAAAAAACCAGGATGTTTTAACAAGGATGTGGAGAAATTGTAACCTTCATACCTTGCCGGTAGGAACATAAAATGGTGTCTCCGATACTTTGAAAAAAAGTTTCTCAATTCTCAAAATTTAAACACACAGTTTCCATATGACTCACTAATTTCCCTTCTGGGTTATATAGCAAATATAAGTAGAAATATATATATACAAAAAAACTTGGGCATAAATTTTTTTCTAATGTTTTATCGAGGCAAAATACAGATAAAATTTACCATCTTAGCCATTTTTAAGTATATCCTTCCAGGGTATAAAATACATTCATAATGTTGTGTGACCATCACCATCATCCATCTCCAGAACTCTTATTAATTTTATACAATTGGAACTCCATGCCTATTAAATAATACCATTTCCCCCTCTCCCTAGTCCCTGGCAACCACATTCTACTTTGTATCTCTATGATTCTGACTACTCTAAGTATCTCATATAAGTAGAATTATACAGTATTTGTCTTTTTGTGACTGATCTCACTTAGCACGATATCCTAAAAATTTATTCATGTTGCAACATATGTCAGAATTTCTTTCCTTTTTAAGACTGAATGTTCCATTGTACATATATACCACATTTTGCTTATCCATTCATTCCTCAATGAGCACTTGGATTGCCTCCACATTTTGGTTGTTGTGAATAATGTTACTATAAACACTAGTGTACAAATATCTCTTTAGGACTCTGCTTTTAATTCTTTGGGGTATATATATATATCTAAATGGATTTGCTGGATCATGTACATGAATATTTATTGCAGTGTTATAAACATAAGCCAAAGTGGAAACAATCTAAAAATTTATCAACTGATAAATGAATAAAATATGGTATATCCATACAATGGAATACTACTCTACAATAAAAACAAATGAAGTACTGATTACATGCTACAACACGGATAAGCCTTGAAAATATTATGCTAAACTAAAGTAGTCACAAAAGACCACAGATTATATGATTCTATTGATAGGAAATATTCACAGCTGACAAATTGATAGAGACAAATTGATAGAGATTAACGCTTGCCAGGGACTGGGGTAGAGGAGGTAATGAGTGATTGCTAACAAGGAAAAAGTTTCATTTTGGAGAGAGGAAAATGTGCTCAAATTAGCTTGTGGTGGTGATTGCACAAATTTGTGAATGTACTGAAAACTTTTGAATTGCACACTCTAAATGGTGAGTTGCATGGTATGTGAATTATATATCAATAAAGCTCTTAAAATAATTATACCTCAAATCTGACTCATAAGAGAAAGAAAATGTTACACTTCCACAGTCCAAAGAAAAGAGAGCAAAATATATAAGCAGAAAGTCTCTCTTAAAAGAGAATATGTATAAATGACCAATGACTGGGTGCCTGAGTGGCTCAGTCAGTTAAGTGTCTGCCTTTGGCTCAGGTCATGATCCCAGCATCCTGGGATGGAGCCTCACATCAAGCTCCCTGCTTAGTGGGGAGTCTGCCTCTCCCTCTCCTTCTGCCTCTCCCTTTGCCTTTCCCTCTGCTCATGCTCTCTGTCTCTGTCTCTCTCTCACAAATAAAAAAAAAAGTGACCAATAACATACAAACGGATGCTGTTTATCAATTATCAGACTAATGCAAATAAAACAAAAATCAGATATATTTTCTCCAATAAGACCCACAAAAATTAAAGATTGGCAATATCCAGCTTTGGTGAAGTTATAATTAAATAACTTCTCCAACCTCAACACTTACATATGCCTAGCTGAACAAATTTTCTAGAAATAACTTTTGCAGTATGTATCAAAATGTGTGATATGCATAACTACTATCTAACTTTAAAGTCATGGTAGCATGAGACTTATAAACAAATATTCAAAACTGTTCCTACAGTGCATGACACAGAAGTGACCTGACACAGTGTCCTGGAGGGACCCCGATGAGCCAGGCATCCACCTTTGGCTCCAGGCTGCAAGGAAGGTCTGCAGGGTTCTGGGACAGAAACCTGGACAGCTAGGGGGCTGGATTTGAGACACATGGTGGCCCTTACACATGTGTAGTACAGACTGGTCAGTTGTGTGCAATTTGGTACAGATATTCTATGTCCCAACAATTAGTCTGGCCTCCTGTGAATATGGACTTGAAAGTTGGCCCTATGAAGACACAAGTGTTGAAAATGCCTGCAGTAGACATCATCAGAGTGTGTTTATAATGCCAAAAGAATAAGTGTTCAAATCAGGTATATTCAGAAAATATGATAGTCTGTGGCCATAACACGTGATTTGAAAACATACACCTATTAAACATGTGAAAGCATCTGTGATATAATACCGAATGAAAAAATTATTTGACAACATGGAGAATTAGAGTATAAAATGTAAAAGTACTCATGCACATAAGCCTGTGTGCCTAAATAAAGAAATATCACCTGGGAGGCTCCTGGGTCACCTCTTCCATGAAGTTCTTGCCATCCAGACCAAGTTCTTGCCATCACATAGGTTGCATCCCATTGTTGTGGAAAGGGGAGAGAGAAGGGTGAGTTTTGTGGCAAGGCAAGGAACAATAAAATGATAAATTCAGAAACTGAAAAGTTCTATGAATAAAATTTACAAGAGTGAGATATGAGAGGGAGGACTATTTAGCAAGAATCGTCAGGGTAAAACTCTCTGAGGAGGTGACATTTAAACAGAGGTCACTGTGATAAGAGCCAGATATGTGAAAACTATGGAACAAAGAGTTCATGCAGGGAGAACAATAACTATACAAAGTTCCAGAGATGAAGATGTGTTTGATGTACTCAAGCCCTAGAATGAAGGCCAGGGAAATAGGGATGCGATGAGCCAGAGAGAGGCGATAGAAGTTGTAGACAGAGACCAAACCTCACAGACCCATGGATGTCTTGTCAGGCATAGAAATTTGATTTTTTTTTTTTAAATGGGAAACCGTAAAAAAAGATGGGAAACAATTGCAGAGGAAGAAACATCAAATTTACTTTACTATAGATTCCTAGGCTGCTGGTCAGTGAATTTACTGGAGGGCAGGGGTGGGCAGAGTAGAAGGAAGGAGAACAACAGGTGCCATTACAGTAGCACAGGTGCCAGATGTTGGCGTATGTGGCACCGGCAGCCATAGACACAATAAGGCAGTGAAAGGTGTTCAGATTTGAGGGATATTTTAGAAGTAGTGCTCACCAAACTGCTGATGGATGGGATGTGGGGGTGCAGGAAAGAGGAGAATCAAAGCTTTCTGCGTAGGTCTTTGGCTTGAATGACGATGTCACTGATGAGGGGAGGAACAGATCAGGGTATTGGAATTCAAG
Organism: Vulpes vulpes; assembly: GCF_048418805.1. Taxonomy (NCBI): domain Eukaryota; kingdom Metazoa; phylum Chordata; class Mammalia; order Carnivora; family Canidae; genus Vulpes; species Vulpes vulpes. Next base: position 101,335,379 of record NC_132787.1, on the reverse strand, counting down.
TGTTCTTTCCTGGAGACTAACTTTGGGATCCTAGTTAATTACTCACATGAAGATGTTGAGAGGCTGTTTGATATTTGTCCCCAAAACTCACAGGGGACAGGTCAGAACTGGTCATCTCAGTTTGAAGTGCTCTCAGTAGGGAGGTGGTAGCTAAAGATGGGAGACTGGCTAAGATCACTTAAAGAATGTGGATGAAAAAGAGAAGATGAATAAGAGATTGAATTCTGGAGCCCTCGAAAGCTGGGAGGGCTTTTAGAAAGCAGAACAGAGATGAGGAGACTTTTTCTATAAAAGGCCAGGCCATAGCCATTTTTACCTCTGAAGGCTATACCACACCCCACTTGTGGCTACTCAGCTCTGGCACTGTATCATGAAAGCAGCCACAGGAACACTTCAGGAACACTGAAGATCGCCACCAAACAACCAGAAGCTAGATGATGGGTCAGAACAGTCCCCAGAAGGAACCAATCCTGCCAACACTTTGATCTAGGACTTCTAGGCTCCAGTATATAAGCAAGTGGGTATGGCTGTGTTCCACGAAAACTTCATTTACAAAAGGAGGCAGCAGGCAGACTTAGACCAGCAGCTGTGATTTGCCACCACTGGATTGGACAGACAGGGAGGAATCGTGATGGTGGTTGAAAGCAAGCAAATAGATCATAGTGTCATAGAAACCTGGAGAAAGTCCTTTAAGGTGGAAACAACATTAGATCATGTCTAACAGAGTAAAAAGAAGCCGGAGCATAAAGCTTGCCAACCGTACAAGACTATGTGGTTTGCTGAAAGCAAGGTTGTCTTCTATAATCTCCTGGGGATACAGCTCCTTCTTTCTCCAGTGTTCCCCACCAAAAATCTCCTTTTAACAAATCCCCCCTCATCCTCTAGGTTTCTAATACTACCTGAACCCAGAAGCTCTGTGGGAGATGGAATAACAGACCCTCAAAGAGGTCTACATGCTAGGCCATGTAACTTGTAAATATATGACCTATTACTTTGCAGCTTGGACTGAATTAGGACTTTGTGATAGGGAAATTATCCTGAATTACCTGGATGGGCCTTATGTAATCACAAGGGTCCTGTCACAGGCTGAATTGTGTCTCTCAGAATTCATACGCTAAAATCCTAACCCCAAAGACCTCAGAATAGGACCTTACTTGGAACTAGCGTGATTGCAGATATAACCAGTTAAACGAAGGTCATACTGAAGTATGGTGGCCCCTTAATCCCATATGACATGTGCCCTTCAGCAAAGGGGAAATTTGGACATGAACAAGCATATACAGGGAGAGTGCCATGTGAGATGAAGGTCAGAGGTCATGTGAGAAGTCAGAGTGACAGTTCTGTAAGCCAAGGAACATTGAAGATCGCCACTAAACAACCAGAAGTTAGGTGACAGGTCAGAACAATCCCCAGAAGGAAGCAACCCTGCTAACCTTTTGATCTAGGACTTCTAGCCTCCAGAACTGTCAAAAAAAAAAAAAAATACATGTCTGCTGTTTGAGCCACCCAGTTTGTGGCTCTGGACTTTGTTCTTGCAGCCCTGGCAAATTAATACAGGTTCTTAAAAGTGAATACAGGAGGCAGGAGAGGATTGAAAATGGAAAAAGGATTATGAACCAAGGAACAGGGACAGTCTCTAGAAGCTAGAAAAGACAAAGAAAAGCATTCTGCTCTGGAGCCTCCGAAAGGAATGCACCCCTGCCAACACCTTGCTTTTAGTCCAGGGAGACTCCTGTTGGCCATCTGACCTAGGGACCTTCATGACAATAAATTTGCATGGTTTTAAGTCACTAAGACAGTGGTGATTTGTCACAGCAGCCACAGTAAACGAAGACACTTCCCGAGCTTCAAATCCCTCACACACTTAGGCTCAAGATGAATTCCTGTTCTGTGGGCTGGACAAAGCTTAAGCCACAAAGCTTAGAGCCAAGTGCCAGAATTTCAGTGTAGTGCACCGCACATGCTCAGTAAATCAATGCAGGTTAATGTATGTTGAATGACTCTCCCTTTCACCATGCTCTTCACTGCCTTTTCTACCTGCCTATAAGCATACTCCAGGTTTAATTTTCTGGTCTTGCAGCTCATGCTCTTTACATTCCTTAATCATTTTTATTGCATTTTATTGGACTACTCTAAACTGTCCTAAGCTCTTCTGAAATTCAAGAACAAAAACAAAAGAAGGCTTTGAAGACCCAGCAAGAAACAGGGCCCATTAGGAAAGTGTCTTTAGCAGAAGGTTGTAATGTGAAATCACTTGAGCTAATTTGCTGCAAATCACAGCTGAATCTATTGCAGCGGGCAGATCTGAATGGGCAATTTCATAGGAGGAGATGAGCTGACTTGATCCTTACCCAGCTGCAAATCTAGTGAGTCTTTTAGGGTGAAAAAAATACCCATTATGGTTTATTGAAAACATCTTCTTAATGATTACAGATAGGTTTGTTAAATCATTGATTTTTTTTATCTTGGAACTGCATGTCTAGCTATGCATGTCTTTGTGCTAAATATTCCAAAGTATGAATGAGAGTCTCCTAAACACTGAGTTAATGATGGAGTCTCCAGGATGTCCTTGATTGCAAGCTCAGTAGCAACTTTGGAGTTAAAATGTGTCATAATCTATCTCTGCAGCAGAGAACCCCTCATTTCAGACAATAGAGAGTCAGCTGATAGTTACAATTATGTCAAACCCAATCAGATCAAACCTCAGTTATAATAAGGGTTGAGCATATCCTTTGTGAGGCTGTAACTCAGACATTTTTTTTGAAAAGTAATCCATGTGTTGCACCTTTATATTTGACCTCATTTAATCATCCCCACAGGTATACGAGGTAGAGATTCTTAGTGCTAATTTGTAGATGAAGAACCTAAAGCTAAGGGTGTTCATCAGAAGTTTCCAAGGCCAGGCAGAAAGTTAAGGGCAGAGCTGAAACATGTACAGGAAACTTTGTGTGTCGAATGTCCTTTCCATGGTGCTATGTGCCCCCAATTCGGGTGGTAGAGCAAGGTTCCACCAGAAATAGTGAACTCATGCTCCTACTGCAAGATGACTGCAGTCTAATTGAAACCATAGGCTCTTGCTTTTAATATTTGGAAAGGACATTTGATACAATCTCCCATGTCTTAGAAGGTGAGCTACTTTATGAGCGTTGGGACTTGTCATGGGTCAGTGAGGGGGAAGCTGGAACCAGAATCCAGGATTTTGGTTGCCTGACTTTGCCTTTCTCAGCAGCAGGCATGGATGGAAGGATCTGCAGGGAGTGAAAACAAAGGCATCGCCCAGTACCAAACTGAAGAAATCACAGTATAAAGGTGTGCTTGGAGCTGACTAGGGTAGACTTAGGAAGAATTTCTGGAAATAGCAAACTCAAAAGCAAGCAAACCAAACCAAAACAAAAAAAAAAAAAAAAAAAGGAAGGAAGGAAAACCACAAAAGTAGAGGGCAGCATGTATTTGAGTTCTTACATATAATCATCACTAAAATATTTGTGCAGGGCTAGACATGCAGGTAAGTTTGGCCACTGTGCAGAGTCTGAAAAGGGGAACAGTGGAAATCAGAATGTGTAAAATAGAAGGAAGCTAGTATCAGCTCCAAATGTAAAACTAAGCCAAAAGTCATCTGGTATGCACACACATCTGCTTCACCCCATTAGTTCCTCCAACCAACGCAACACAGCATATTCTTCCCATGGGGCCAAGGGGGTGTGGTGGGAAAACCTTTGACAAAATCACTCATGCTAAGGTAGTGCACACTTAAAATACTCTCTCCCGTGAGCCCATTCCAATTTTAAAAGACCATGGAGGGGGGGCGGTATGATTAACCCAAATGAATTCATCACTAATAGTGATATGTCAATCATTGAAGAGGGAGTGGTTTCTTGGGCTTTTCCCATTGCAGAAAGGAGGATCCCCGGACGGACCTGTCATATGTGAATAACTTGACAGAGGATATGGCGAACCACTGGGAGCTGGGGATTTGTGCACAGCACGATGATTCCTGGTGGGGGGGTTAGTTCAGAACATGGAGCCATAAAACCCAGATTCCAGTCCCTGCTCCACTACCAATGTGTGGGTGGTTATGTATAGGGCACTTCCCCTTGCTGGGCTTCTGTTTCTTTCCTCCCTTGGCAAGAAAGCTATGCATGGTCTCAAGGCCCCTTGTGATTTGACTATATTATTCTAGCTCTGCCCTCATCCTTCCCTTATTTGGGAAATGTTCCTTATTTGTAGTATTAAAATAATAACTGTATCTCATTGATACAGATACAATAACTGTATCTACTATGATAGCCTCATAGTAAACAAGATAATTTTTATAAAAAGGGCTTAGATAGTTCATGGCATACAGCAAGCACCATTGATGTTAAGTCTTCATCATTGTAAATAATGATAGATGATAAATTGGCAGGTTTTCCCCTCCCTTGACTTCCTCCATGAGGCACAATGCGCAGGCGCATCATTACCACAGTGTATATTTCCACCAATTTGTAGTGTGTTGGGAAGAATGATCCCCTTAAGACTAATCAATCATATACGATCCCCTCCCTCCACACATGTTAAAAGTCTTCAATGGCTCTTCACAGCTTTTGAGATAAAGTCCGCTCTCCCTGGTTGGTTTATAGTCTACTGCTTCGCTTTATACACAGTGGGTGACCCTAGCTCTTGAAACACACCATGCACTCTTAAACATGCATATATTTTTAAAAGCAGCTCCTTCTGCATGGAATGCATTTTCCCAGCCCATACCCCTTCTGCACACTGCTATCTCATCTACCTTCAAGGCCCAAGCCAAAGGTCAGTTTCTTTGTGAGCCTCCATTACCTTCTCTTGGCAGAAAGTTTTCCTCCTCCAAACTCATATGTCACTTGATTTGCTCCCCCAACAGAGCATGCATGTCAATCTAACTCAACCTGCACTGATGGACTGGACAGGAGTGCTCTCCCCAAAGGATTCTTTTTTTTTTAAGATTTTATTTATTTATTCATGAGAGACACAGAGAGAGGCAGAGACACAAGCAGAGGGAGAAGCAGGCTCCACGCAGGGAGCCCGATGTGGGACTCGATCCCAGGTCCCCAGGATCATGTCCTGGGCCGAAGGCAGGGGCTAAACCACTGAGCCCAGGGATCCCCTCCCCAAAGGATTCTTGAAGGCAGAGATTCTTATTCATGCCCTAGGATCATCTCATAGGCCAGGAAGAGAGAGGCTGAGAGATGACCTTGGGGACAGTGGTTAGGAAAAGTACCTGAGGATGTGGTGAAGCAGGAAGAACATTAATAACAAAAATCCTTGGCCAACTAACCAAGCTGAAGAAAGAAGATAAAATTTAGAGCCAGGTGGGGGACACCTGGGTGGCTTAGTCAGTTGAGTGTCTGATTTCTGGTTTTGGCTTCAGTCATGACCTCAGGGTCCTGGGATGGAGCCATGCATCAGGCTCTGGGCTCAGCAGGAAATCTGCTTGAGATTCTCTCCCTCTCCCTCTGCCCCTTCCCCTACTTGTGTGCTCTCTCCCTCTCTCTCTTTCTCTGAAATAAATAAATCTTTTTTAAAAAGTTGGAGCCAGCAGTAGTTTGGCGCCTGCCTTTGGCTCAGGGCGTGATCCTGGAGTCCCGGAATCGAGTCCCACATCAGTCTCCCGGCATGGAGCCTGCTTCTCCCTCCTCCTATGTCTCTGCCTCTCTCTCTCATAAATAAATAAATAAATAAATAAATAAATAAATAAATAAACAAATAAATCTATCTTTAAAAAAAAAGTTGGAGCCAGGTGGAAAGCTGACAGAGAGCAGGTCTGCTGTCAGCTACAGGGAAGCTTAGGGGCATAATCATTTTGGGGGCAGGGGACAGTCCTAGAAACACAAGGCTAGAGTGAGGCCAGGTGGCCCAGATCTAAACCCATAGAAAATGGGTAGATGGTGGCACTTCTTTGACATAGTTTCTGAGATATTTAGTTCAGAGTAGGAGCAAGGCAGATCTTTATGGGATCCATAAGGCTCTAGATGCTCTGAATCCCCCGAAAGCCCAGCACATAGGAAGCCTTCAGTATGTGCTACAGTACATTCGGTACATGGATGGCCTCAGCTTCTTCCTACTTCACTCTCCGCTGGCGCTCCCAACAGACACAGACACTGCCGTCCAACTCTGCATGCATTTCTAATGCTTCCCCCATTCCAATCAGCTCATACATACCAAGCCCACTTCCGCCCCAAAGCCTTTATTACCTACAATGTTCTTAACCAGGTATCCTCATGGCTTGCTCCTGCCTTTCCTTTATTTTGGTCCCCAAATATCCCTAATCGATTAAAATGACAACTAAATCTTCCCCATATCCACCCAAATTCTCTATCCCTCTAACCTTATTTTTCAACATAGTCATTTTCATGACCCGCCTTCCTGCACATTTACTTGCTTAGCAATCCATTTCTGTCTCTGGCTCAGTAGTATGTAAGCTTCCAGAGGGCAGGGACTCCTCTCCTTTGTTCTCTTATGTACCTGAATGCCTTATAGCAAGGCTTAGGTCACAGTCGGCATTAAATAAACACAAGCTGAGTGAAGAAACCAGAAAGCTATACTACTTCTAGCTACAAAAAGTCTTTATACAGAAAATAGATGCTGTCTGGCTCCATCTACATATGTTTCGCTAACACCATCTTGAATCTCCATGAAATTCACTGCCTATTTGAAGACAGCACATGTTCAAGTGTTGACATTTCAATGTGTCGGACACTCCAAAAGTCCCAATTCTGATTGAATCATAGATCTTGCCTCCCCTCCTGTATTAATGAGCCCTGGGCATACCCTGTTGCTGTGCTCACCCGAGACGTCACAATTGGCCTGGCCCTCAATACCTTTTTTTCCAAAGGAATTGCAAGAACATAGAACACACCAGTTGTAAACCTCTCAGAGCATCCCTGCTACCATTCCAGCTCATTTTGAATGGAAGCTGATAAAGATTGACTACCGTTATGTGGTAGCAATTCATCATACTTAGAGTCTCTCTTTTCAACATCAATCTTATAAATTCACCAGGAGACATAATAGTGTAAATATATTATTCATAAACTAGAGTGAATCCCCACTCACCACCATAACCATTTTGACAATAAATCATAACATGTAAATGGTTTTCTTCTTTGTTTTTGTGAGGGTTTTTTTTTTTCCCCCTCATTTCGGAGACTCAACAAGATACATCTCTAAGCAGAACAGAGAGCAGCAGAAAGAATTCTCTGAGCTAGAGCAGAAACTCATAAAGAAGAACACGGATCAAATGCACAAACGTGAGTTGAACTGAGATGACTTCGCATTTACTAAACCATCATAGAATCTTTCTTATTGTATCGCAAATGAATGAATGAGTATATGCGGAATATGCCCTTTTCGGCCTTTAAGGCAGGCTGTGAGGCCGTTTAAGTGGAAATCCTCACTGTTTGGGACTGGGGAGGGAGACATTCACTGGCGTGGGAAGGAAAAGAGCCCTCCCTGATGGAGCAGACATCAATGTAGAGACAGAAAGCCTGCAAAGAAAACGTGCATTCCTTTAGCATCGCACGCTCTGCGACAAGTGCATCACACACATTATCTCTTTCCATCTCACACAACCCCACAAGCAGGCAGGATGGCCTCCCTTTTATAAATGAAGGAAGCCAGACATGCAGTGATAAAGTAACTTGCCACTTACGCACAGCAGTGGAATGGTTGATCTTGGACTGGAATCAACCCATCTGTCTGGTTCCAAGGCTCCTGCTTTTGAATACAATGCTGACTCCTATTGTCTGTGCTTTGCCTACCCCTGGGGCTGGCGGAGAACAGCACAGCTTCTTAGACCAGAATGGCTGGTTTTACAGGAAGACTCCTAAAAGGGGAAAGTCGCAGCTCTTTCTCACACTTACTTGGCTAATCCAGGAATGGAGACACTGAAGTGGTGGGTAAGGATACTGGCTCATACTCACCTCTTCCAGGCTGCAAGCTGTCAGCATTTATACTATGATTAGTTGGAGATTATAACTGTATTTAAAACCCTGGGTGTGACCTATTCAGGAGGATCAAAGGCCACCTTTGTGATTGAATGTTATTCCAAAGAGGCTAAGGGAGCACCCCTTAATTAAGGAGTGAAACTCTAGGCACCCAAGAAAGAAGTAACTACCAATAATAATGAGACCTTTGAAGTTTATGCAGCATTTTTCATGACTGGTCTCATTTGCTGTAAAAGAAGAAATCTCCACTTGTTGCCGACCTCCAGTGTTTCCGGAACAGTGAAGGGCACTTTACAGGTGCTATGATGTCTGCGGGGCAGAGTGGCAGGTCCACGGGGGGTGTGCCTGTCTCACCAGCAGGGATGCCAAGGGTCAGAGAGCAGAGAGCCCCATACCTGGCCTTCCTCCCCATTCGCTGCCCCCTGATGTGCCAGCTGCCAGAGCTGCCCACTCTTCCCCATCCCTCCCTCAAATCACTGCTAATTCTAGAACAAGATAAAAAAATGCCAGTTGTCAGAATCTAAAAACTGAGCTTATGTCTCACAAGTCTGTTTTGTTTCAACATGATTGGAATTAGTCTGAAACTGAGAAATTACCTAAGAACAGTTGGACACATTTCATAGGCAAGATTCCAGTGTAGAAATTAAAGGCAAATGGTTGTCGTGAATTTGGGAAGCTATGCACAATCTGGGGAAAAAAAAAAAATAACTGTGCTTCCATCCTAAGAGATGTAGGCCAGACACGAAGGCAAGGCGAGAGGAAGGGAAACACTCTTCACACTGGACAAAAATGTAAAAACTAAAATCACATACGACACATGGTGGCTATGAGAAACAAGGTATGGGGGAAGAGATTATAGCATAGAGCTGATTTTAGGGACACAGAAAATTATCCCCCATTCCCCCAAATGCCCTGCCATCCCTCTAGTCACCGAGACATTGCCATAATGGGAAGAACATACTTAGCGTTGCCCAAAAGAAAACTGAGCTCAAATGATATAGATCAATGTGCCAGCCCCAAATCTGTCTTTTACCAGTTGTGGGGATGTCTGGGATGAAGGAGCGTCATTCAGCCAATAGTTTCATCATCCGTAGCGATACCACCTGCACCGTGCCCCTTCCATGAGGTGGCTGTGACACGGAAGAAATGATGCACAATCACTAATCATCCAAATGAAAACGAAAAAACAGGTGACACTGTTCGTTTTAACAAGCAGTTCACCGAGGTCTGCAACAAGCCCCAATTTAAAAAAGACTCGAATAATGGATGACAAAGTCAAACAAACCAATAGAACAGGGTCAATAAAGCTGAGGAGCTGTGAAAAAAAAAATTTTTTTTTGAGAAAAAAAATGTTTCTGGTCAAAGAAAGAGGATTTAAGTTTTGGAAGAAGATAAAAATAAAGAACGAATAGGCTGGCTTAGGCAGAGGGTATTGTGCTAAAAACTGAATAAGAGAAAGCAGAATGACACAGAGTCTGTATTGGCTCTTGTCACTGGAACTGTTAAAGAAATCTAGATGTTTCCCAATGAGAAATGTTGGAAAGAGAACTCCTGCATCATAAAGATGTGAAAGCTTCTCACTATTATGTTGTCCTCTAATTTTAAGATTTGATGGAAAGCCACAAAGTCAGGTGGGATCAATTTCAAAATGCATTATCGGAGGCCCTGATACAGTTTAGAAAAAATTCAACTTCATGTTGAATGTACCAGTGGATTAATAACATTCCTCATGATACCAAGAGATGGTCACTTGCAGTCCAACACCGGAAATATGCAGGAAAGCCCATCGGTAACTGCTGTATGATCTCGGAGAGTTAACTTCATTAGACGTGGATATTCTCACCTGGAGTGAGTGGGGCTGGACCGTTCAGGATCATCTGAAAGGTCGCTCTTGCTCTGATGATCTAAAATCCTATTATTCCACAAAGAAGAGGTGGCCAGAGAATAGAACCATGCCTCTGAAAGAAAAAAGGTTCTTCAGGTATGGAAGAAAAGTCACCCACCCTAAATTTCAGGAAGAAAAGTCACCCATCCTAAATTTCAGGATTATCAAATCTTTCTCTGAAAACAACAGCAATGAGTTGGGCATACACGGAGAACAAAGGTGAGCTAAAGAGAAAAAGATCCTCATTTGTGGCTTTTGTGGCCTCAGAGCAAAAGCAGATCATGATAACTATCGTTACTTGTCTTCCAGATGACAAGACCCTTAACTACGACATGTGAACACAGTATTAACCATTTTATTTATCTTCATTTATTTATTGTTTTAGAGAGGGAGAGAGAAAGGGTGGGGGGTGGGAATAGAGGGAGAGAGAGAGAGAGAGAGAATTTTAAGCAGGCTCCATGCCCAGCCAGAGCCCAACGTGAGGCTCAAGCTCCCAACCCTGAGATCATGACCTGAGCCAAAAATCAAGAGTCGAATGCACCACTGACTCAGACACCCAGGTGCCCCAATGTGTTAAGCAATTTAACGTCTTTATCAGAATGCCCATTTCAAAAAAGTGAAAGCATGTAAGCCATTTCACAAATACCATACAGCTGATGACCAGCTAAAACAAGACTGTCAGATATTCCAGCCTCGCATCCAATATTCTTTTCTTTCTGCCCTGTCTCTAAATTCAAGCATTAAAGGCAAAATTAATGTTTTATGGTTGCCCAATGGAAGATGTAACCAACCTTCCACTCAAAATTGGTTCTGATATTGAGACTGATGATGTTATACTTGTACCAAGATGATAAGAAAAGATGTATTACTCACATAACAGAACTTTCTAGGGCAAGCAGGACAGGTACCCCTGCTGCTGAGGGAGAGCTCAAGTGAAGGTAGGGGAAACGGCTTGGTTTATATCGTGGTGAGGGGCTGGGGTCAGGATGAAAGCCCTTGTGAACAAGGCTCAGGGGCTGCGTGGTCTGAATAGCCCACTGGTGTACCAGGCTTTCTTTTCAGTTTGGCCAGATATGGAGCAAAGGATGGAGAGTAGAGCTTGAAAGCTCTCAGTGGTCATATATCAAACATGGAGTCAGAATCTTCTTTCCCCCCGCCCTACGGTAAATGAGCTCAATGGGTAGGCAACATGGTCCACATCCAGATTTAGAGACATCCCCTAGGCAGTAGTGTTTGCCCTGGAACACTCATTCCCTGTGCCCAAGCCAGAGTGACAGGGCTGAGAAGCTGTGTATGCTGCTGACACTCCAGAGAGCAGCACCTGTCTCATTCTCTATGCCTAATGAGTTCACTCAGATGAAAGCACAACACTTGATCGTAAACAATAATCAACCCCAATCCATCAGGAACCAAATTACATGTTTGCGTGCACTGAAAGGCCTAAAGCACCCTCAGCCCAGTGTGCAGGAGAACATCCCAGGAACTAGCCTCAGACCAAACCATGAACTCATAGTTGCTGTGACCTTAATAGTGCACTTTCGATACACTAAACATTGTCAATCCGTCTCCATAACCTACACATGTGGTGGTAGGTCCAACCCACATTTTAGAGTTTAGGAGAGCACAAATGGGGCTGCTGCAGTGCACAGCTCTAGGGGGTAATATTATCATTGTGCTCTACTGGACAACATCCACTGAAGTTGGGCACTGTACAGCCAGTGGAGCTGTACCCAGGGGCCTTGTTCAAAAGATGAAGTAACCTGCTCTAAAGGAGACACTCAGGAAACAGCTGTCCTACAATCTGAACCCAAAGCTTTCTGACTCTAAAGTCCTTATAGTAGATCTTCCATAAGACAGTAAAACTTTATCTTAAAAAGAACAGAAAGGAAGTTGGGGCAGGGGGCAATGGGGAATTTTTTGTGGTTGCTTTTCCTTATCTTCAAAGATCTCCAGAAGAAAATTAGCATTCAGCTGAGGACTCCCAAGTGGGGCAGTTGCCAAGCAGTCTACACAAGCCTGTGAATTTTAGGGAGGAATCAACCGGGCATTTCAGTGGCATATCGGCCTATTGTGTTTGGCATCCCTCAGTTCTGAGTTCAGGAGTCATTTTTGGTGAGGGATAATGGGGATGATGAAAAGAATCAGAAATGTTGATGAGAATTCTCTCATTTAGAAATACCAATCAGGGATCCCTGGGTGGCGCAGCGGTTTGGCACCTGCCTTTGGCCCAGGGCGCGATCCTGGAGACCCGGGATTGAGTCCCACGTCGGGCTCCTGGTGCATGGAGCCTGCTCCTCCCTCTGCCTGTGTCTCTGCATCTCTCTCTCTCTCTCTCTCTCTCTCTGTGTGTGGCTATCATAAATAAATAAGAATTTTTAAAAATTATATAAAAAAAGAAAGAAATACCAATCAGATATAGAGGAGAAGAAAGCCAGAAAGGGCATCTTAAAGCATGTGTGTTTGGATCACTACCCTGCAAGGAAATAGGGAAAATGACTCACATTATGTGAGAGTCTGGGAGGCCCTCCTGCTCTGTGCAGGGAGGCAGTACCACACACGGTTGTGGGTGTGCACTGTGCTATGTGCTGGGAGGTGCACTTCAAGGGGGTGACACCCCAAGATAGCCCTCAAGGAATTGATAACCTAGCCAAGAGTATAGAGAGGAACCCCAGGAGGGGACATGCAAAGAAGTGTCATGAGGAGAAGGCATGTGCACTGAGCCTCTGAGGCTCATTAGGTTTAGTCCCTAAGGTTACGACGGTGATCAATCTGGTGAGGGCCATGCTTCCAGGGTGGAGGACTCAGGGTCCTTACAAGTGGAAAGCATGGCAGGCGAGAGTGATATAAAGATGAGAAGAGGGGATCCCTGGGTGGCTCAGCGGTTTAGCACCTGCCTTTGGCCCAGGGCGCGATCCTGGAGTCCCGGGATCGAGTCCCATGTCGGGCTCCCAGCATGGAGCCTGCTTCTCCCTCCTCCTGTGTCTCTGCCTCTCTCTCTCTCTCTCTTTCTCTCTCTGTATATCATAAATAAATAAATAAATAAATAAATAAATAAATAAATAAATCTTTAGAAAGAAAGAAAGAAAGAAAGAAAGAAAGAAAAAGAAAGATGAGAAGAAACTTAAGAAGCATGAGAAGAAACTTGGCCCCATACTGCCAGCTTTGAATATGGAGAGAGACCACAAGTCAAGGAATGTGATGGCATCTAAAAGCTAGAAGGGAGGGGTGCCTGGGTGGCTCAGTCAGGGCTAAGCATCTCCCTTTGGCTCAGGTCATGATATCAGGGTCCTGGGATTGTCGGGCTCCCTGTTCAACAAGGAGCCTGGTTCTCCCTCTCCCTCTGCTTCTCCCCCTTCTTGTGTTCTCTTTCACTTTCTCTCTCCCCATCCCTGTCAAATAAATAAATAAAATCTTAAATAAAATAAAATAAAATAAAATAAAATAAATAAAATAAAATAAAATAAAATAAAATAAATAATAAAAGCTAGAAGGGATAAGAAAACAGATTTTCCCCAGAGCCTCCAGAAGGCACACAGCCCTAGCCAAACCTCAATTTGAGTCCAACGAGCCCCATTTCATGCTTTGGACCTACAGAATTGGATGGTAATAAATTTGCATTGTTTTATGTCACTAGGTTTATGGAAACATAAACCTAGTGACATTATAGCAGCAAGAGACCAATACACACAGAAACTCATGTTTTCACAACTAGTGCAGGATAAAGTTCCAAAAGGAAGGAAGAGGAGGGCAAAGAGACAACTATGTTGACGTCAACCTGCTGACTATGGAGAAATAAATGATGAGAAAGTGCAGGGTGTACCTGAGAAGCAGCAGATGACACATGTGCCTTGATGAGGCTGTCCCCAAACTCAGAGCAGAAAGATGGTGAAGCGATGGGCATCTAGGGCCAAGGTGAGACATGGCGATGTCATTGTACATTCGGGGCCGAGCGATATTCCAGGTACCTGGTGCTCATTGCAGCTTCCATTTGTCCTTTCCACTATCCTACCTTCTTTCTTCTTTTTTTAATTTTTTTAAAATATTTTATTTATTTATTCATGAGAGACACACACACAGAGAGAGAGGCAGAGAACAGAGGGAGAAGCAGGCTCCTATGGGGAAGGGAGAGCCCAGATGAGAACCATAAGGGGAGCGTGGCACTTCCTTGGGCAAGTCCCTTCCCTCTGTCTCGTCTGTGAAATGGGAATAGCAGTCCTGCTCCTGCTTCCCTAGCAGATGGCTGAGGAGATGAAAGGAGGAGATGTAAGTGAAGGATCTTTGTAAGAGGACAGCACAGCCGTCATCAGCCCTCCCTACTCCGCAGGCTCCCAAAAGACAAAGAGGGAGTAGGTCTGTCTTCCGGAGGCCTCAGAGCTGTCTGGTTGCCGGTTTGATCATATGTACACACATCACACATCCTTCCCTTCATTCCTCTTCCTCCTTACCTCCTAATTGTTTCTATTCCCCTTCTAATCAGCTGAACACTTTGATCATGATTTTGCCTTCCTGTCAAGCAAATCTCTGAAATTCATTTATTTGCAAACTGGTTTTACAACCCAAATTGCTCATGCATAATGTTAAGCATGTCAAAGGAAACCTGAGCATCCACCTGGGAAGTATCAACAGATAGCAAGACTCTCAAGCTCTTTAAAACTAGGAAGTTTTCCTGGAATAAATATTCATTGTGCATTTTATTCTCTATTTTGAGAAGGGGGAAAACATCAAAACATTATTATAAGGTCATTTCATTGGTGACATGTGAGTAATAATTTTACAATTAATCCAGATGATGACTATTCCTAAGATTATACATTCCAGGTAAGTTTCAAGGTTTTGACTTTTCTTGAGTTCTTCTCTTTACATGGTCTTGTTTTGAGATTTGAGTTGGCTATTTGTAGGCAATAAAAATGCGCAGAGCTTCCACCATGAAACTGCTTCTGCCATCTACAAATGAGGAGCTTTCCTTTCAAACTGTGTGTCCTCTGTTTTCTGAACTGGCATCCTCAGTAGGTGCCATGTTGGCCTGTTCTGGGCAGAACCAAGCGTGTGAATTTTTTAAGAGAGGAAAAGAAAGAAAGCCAAAGCTTGTCATGGAAACTGCCCACTTGGGCGAGACACACACAGAAAAAAATTAACTTACTGCAGAGCTGAACTCTGCAAGCACACCCAGGCAGGGAATGGGCACATAGAGGGGGGTTTACAATGACACGGGCCTCTATGCCTGATGCTAGACTACTTCAATGGATCGAGCTGAGCACTAAGCATCCAAAAAGAAGATGCCTGTTCATGGAACAACCAGCTATTCATGGTAGTTCTCCTGTCTTTGTCTGTTCTTCCCCACCATGCACACCCTGGTTCCCCTCAGATGCCCCACTGCCACCCTACTGCCTACCAAACGTTGCTCTTGGAAGATGAACAGTCATACCTCAAAGTTAAGCAGAATTCACAATCTCAGAAGAGTTTGGGTGATCATATGGTTTGATATTCTCATTTCCTATGCTCCAGAGAGCCCAGCTGGTTAGGGAGAGGGAAGGTTCCTGACCACCCAGCACAGCCCATCATGGTATCTACTATGTCAAGTCTTTCTGGGGCTTGGTTTCCTGAATGTCATCTCATCCTCTGAAAGGGAAGGCTTTGTATCCCAGAGTGGGAAAATTGAGAGACAAAAGTATGAAGCCTTTCATGGTCTTTCTAAAACAACCCCCATCCCCACCAAAGGCAATTCCCCTGCACAGTTAAGTCAATCAATACAAATGGAATAGGTCACTTGAAACATTTTCAAACTTGCATTATTAAGCCAGGAAATGGTATCATTTCTCTGCATTCAGGACCTTAGAGGAAATCCTGAGAGGGCTCCTTTGCTAAATTGGTATGTGGTTTGCATCTCAGGTCTTTCTTTTATCTGTCACTCGTGATTTGGTCAGAGCGGCTTGGTCCCAGCTGGTGAGAATTCAGTCGCAGAGCTTGGGGTCTAGGTTTGTTAAGGAGACATTCACTGCCTCAAGGAACAATTTTTAGCACTTGCTTCTCCTTTCCTCATCCTACCTGGCTCTCCTCAGTTTCTAGTTGTAGCCCAAATCTGCTCCTATCTAGTAAAGGCAGAGCCGGCAAAGGGGAGGAAATTAAACAAATGCACCCCCCACCTTGCCTCGATTGCTCAAGCTGGCACTGGAAACCTTTCTTCAACCCACCACAGCATGTGGGGTATCGTCTCTTTCTATTGGCATTGATCTGTGAGTTCCTTCCACACAGGAGCCTGGTCTTACTGATCATAGTAACAAATGATTATACTAATAATCCTTATTAGTTATGAAGAAGCAAAAAAAAAAATGAAGAAGAGAGAAGAAAATTTAAAAAATGAAAGAAATCCAGGTGCCACCGGGTCTTAAAGATGGTGGGAACCAGAGTGGAAGCAGCAGACAGAAAGACGGGCTGGTGAACAGTGTCAGAGACACAACAATTGGGCCCAAGTGGATTCCTTGCCATCATCATAGTGCATGGTGACTGATGGAACAGGGACTCTTCAGTGGTCTGGTTTTTTTCATCATCTCGATGTCTGCTCTTTGGAGCAGAAATGATCTTTGGCCTTAGCCTAAGGACAGATAAGAAGATTGAAGCTAGTCTACTGAACTGGACCCAGAGTACAGAGAGAGTGTAGTGGTCCAGCCCAGAAGTGGGCCATCAGCCCATCTCCAAATGCTCTCTGTACATCTGGGCTATGGACATGACAAGAGTCCAGTCTTCTCCTAAAGGTGTGAGGAAATACAGAAGATGGAAGGAAAGTTTCTAAAGCATCTTAGGATAAGGATCCTTCACCGAGAATCTGAGAGGAAGAGAGTTGAAGGCTTCCTACCCCTAAAATATGCCAGAAGAGAGACCTCACCTCCTCCATGTCTCCTCAGGAGTCAATGTGAGTCATTTCTTCTTGGAAAGCTCCTCTTCCATTTCACTGTGTAACCTATAACCCACCTGTGCACCTCACATCTTTCACTGGATTACCTCCATGCTGGATCTCTCTGCCGGAAGTTGTCCTTGCTTAAATATCCCCTAGGGGACAGTGAGAGATGACTCTGCAGGATCGGTACAGGTAGTGGTGCATACTTACTCACAGTTTCTAAGCTCTTTTATGTCTTCTATCTCATCTACATTTTCCAACAACTCAAACATGGAGCTTTCCCAAGCTCCAAGGTCTAATAAGACAGGAAAGCCTGACTCCAAATCCCACTCCTAGACCTGATCTGTTTCTGATGCTCTCTGAGAAAAGGCTAAGTTTTATGAGTGACCTGATCTAGAGGATGCATTCTGTCCTAAAGTTCAAGCAATGGGATCATTTGGAGACACGAAGAGCTCTACTCTAAAGGTATCTAAAAGTTCATACTTTTTTAGCCTGGAAAGCTGCAGTAACTACTTAAACTAAAACAGCCTTTAAAAAAAAAAAAAAAAGCTAATAATCACTAGCTGCTATGAAAGCAGTTAATTGTAATTAATGATTCATTAATGTAAAATTAAGATCCCTGCTATCCCATAACTAGTCAATAGCTAGAAATAGATGAGAATATAGCTGATGAGCCTTTCCAAACCTCTAGGGTTCAGGATAAGGTACCTCTCTCTAAGACTTGTCAAAATGCTCCAAGAACATGGACCCTAGTCTTTTCCAAAACCATAATGGAACCTCTTTCCCATGGATACAAACCAATAGACACCTACCCGTCAACAATTCAGATAGAGCACTTCTGCTACTATGGACTTCAGGATAATGGAAAGCCCCAGATGGCTGCAGCCAGGGCTGGTCCTTAGACACCATCTTACTCATCAGGCTCACAGAGAAGTGTGTTGCCCAGAGTTACAGAAAGGAGTTAGCAGTGAAACTGGAAGGCAGCTCCAAGCTCCACATTTCAGGGCTCATGCCCTTTCTGCTCTACTCTGCTACCACTCAGAGATGAACTCTCTGAAATCAAGGCACTTGTAACTGAATAGATCTTTTTTTTTTTTTTTTTTTTTTTCTGAATAGATCTTAAATCAAGAATCTGTGAGCTGAACTCTTCATCTCTCTCGAGATCCTTACCCATGTCAAGATTTTCTCTGGAACCCGGGACAATCACAAAGCAGAATAAGGAGGCGGAAGTCTTGAGAGTTTGGGGCAGATAAATGCTGAACTTCATTCACATGTATTTTAAAATATAAATGAAATATAGTAAAAGTTGGCCTCCAAGGTCACAGTATCGTTAGGCAAATACAAGAGGGAAAGAAATCTCCCTAGAAGTTGATAAGATACCAAGAAGTAACAGGCAACTTCACAAGAGAACAGAACTCAAGAAATTTGCTGATAGTGCTAAAGTTGAGCCAGACAAAGAGAAAGGGCAAACCGCCAGTGCTGGAGAAATCCCAGCCTAACTGAAGCGGAGCCGTGCACAGCTTGGGGTAGGCCACTGATTTATTTATTCATGGAGCCACACTAGGCCTCTAATACTGTGGGTATCAACTTAGTTCTTGGCACTTACTGATCTGTTCAGCCCTCTGAGGGTCAGACAAGGCTACCGTGACTGTCCTCTCTGTTAAAGCAGCTTTGAGAAGGCACAGGCTGTGTTGGGAAACTCAGCTGGAAGCCTGGAGACACAATTGCCAAATGTTGGGGTTGGATCTGAGCTGGGTTCAGGGCAATGACTTAACTTCACACCGTCAACTGCAGCACTGCTGCCTCAAGACTCAAAGTGTAAGAGCACACAGTCATGACGGCATTCAGGAGAAATTAATGGTCGTCTTCCAGATAAACTGAATATGCTTGCAGAGAAAACTTCAAGATGCAAACACTTCCTAAGACACTGAAAAATAAATGATGTGTCTGATTTGGGGCATAACAAGAAAGGATGAGTCTGGAGACATTAAGTTTCTATTCCCCTCGAACCACTTCCTCCCTGAGTGGCTTTCTTTGAGCATGCCCCTTGACAACTTCACTTCCCCTACCTGAGCTACATGCATTTTATTACAGAGATGCTCTGAGACACTGACTGAAAAGGATTTGTCAAATATTAGCGCATCGAAGCAAAATAAGGGATGACTTCTAATTTCCTGCGGCTCGTTTGCTGCACCTTGTATGTACCATCTGCAGAAATGGTAGGCATCACAGGAAAAATCTGTTCCTATCATCAACCTCCAAAATGTCTACTTTCTAGGCATCCTGGGAACACTTAGTACAGGCTAAAAGACTTAATTCCCCCATAGGTCCAGCTAATTTTGCCAGCTCCAGCTGTAGCATCCTGCGTTTTGTTGTATTGATAACACATTGTTCTGTCTTATGTAAATGTGCATGCTCTTTGCAGACCGGCAGTAATTATAAGGCTAAAAAAACCACTGCAGTGGTCCTGTCTCCCTGGAGCACATCAACAGCAGGAGTTTGGTTACTGACCTTTTCATTTGTCTGAACAAATAAAAAGAAAATTATTGACTTTGTTTTTTTTTTTAAATATTTACTTGTCTCCCTTTCAAGATAAATAATATAAATAAAAATATCAGTCGCTTATTTTTACAGCACTCTTCAGAATTCCACCCGACTCAAGGCCATTCTCCTTCCTGGACTCCAGCTGTTTAACAGTTTTTCTGCCATCCGAGGATAAAATTTGTATTTAAGATGCTGTCTTCTGTAGGCTCAGTGCTGGAGAGTGAATCTACTTAAAATTACCATTGAAAGTAATTTCCCCCCTCATGAATTTCCTGCGATTCTCCTGTTGCGACTGGCTTAGTTTTAGTTACCTTCATTTTAAATGCTCTAATAATTTTTAAATAAATTTTCCTTCATATACGCTTGTAGTACCTGGATGGACCTTATCAATAAGCCGGAAATGCGTGTAACAAGGGTTATTAATCAATTGAGTCTGTTGTGATTTGATAATTAATAAAAGGAAAAGTACTTGACAAAAGGGATAGATTTTTAATTTTTAATGTCTATGAATGAGTGCATAGAATTTAATGGGCTATTGGATTTGGCACAGAAGAGAAGCAGCTAGCCCATGCTTTCTGAGGTGGTACACAGAGCTAGGGTAGACCTGGCCTGGGAATCAGGGGATGTGGTTCCAATTAATGACCTAGAGCATGTCATCTACCACCTCTGGCCCTCAGTTCACCTTTCTTTATTCAGGAGACACCAGCAGTGGCTAACATCTCTTAGACTCAAATTGCTTGATACCACAGACTCATTAAATTCCCTAACACACAACCAAAGGAGGATACGGGGAAGCTGAGATAGGGTTGCCAATTTTTAGCTCTTCAAATAAAAACAAAAAAATATCAATCTTAAAAACATGGATCAAAATATTAGGGAAAAAAGTTCTTTAATGTCATATAACTGAGTTCATGAAAAAATGACTATTTTTCCATGTATTAAGAATTGATGAAAATTTCTTCATAAATCAGGACCAAAATAAGACTCCTAGGCTAGAACATCTCTAAATGTCATTCAAATACTGCAGTTCTTTGAAGTTTCATAGTAGTAGCAGATCTGAAAGATCCCTTTTTGCTCTAAAATTCTATGGAATTCTAGAATTTGAGATGCTGCAAACCTGTATTTTTTATAGTCTTAATAATGGATTTCTTTAATTGAGGGTTCTGCTTACAGAAGGTTGGTAAGATCAGCTTTGAATGGGAAGGTCACCTCATATTTTTACCATTTTAGTCAAATGATCAACTCAGTAAAACAATCTAAAAGTCTTCAGTACATTTGCACTGCATACTTGGCTATCGTGCCCCAAAGTGTTAGTTCTTACGAAAATGTACTTGATACTATATTCTCTTAAGTTTACTTATTTTAGTTTTTATTTTTCATGCAATATTTATATGGAAATACAATGTACCATCAAACTATAAAATGTCACATATTTTCTAAAAGTCAAAAAAAGAAAATTACAAATGTTTGGCTTATATTAAAGTTCCATAGTCCCATGCTGTTCCCTGTAAAATAGGGATAAAAGTACTGTCCTCTCTGATTGCTTGAGGTGGCTGCGAGGCTCACAGGAGATGGTTATCTGAAATACTTTTGTGATCTAAAGAGTTTTAAATTATCTTCATTATGTAAAAAATGCTTAAAACCATAGGTAACTTTGATATCATTTTTTGAAAAGAGTGCATGTCACTATGATATTAAAATACCTTATAAATATTAACTGAATCAATTTTAAAAGAACTCATCAAAGGTTTTTGGAAGGACAAATGGGATTGTAGTTCTTTTATACTTAAGTTTATAAAAAATACCTTTGTTACATGAGAGGAATACTCTGAAGATCACATTTATAGGACAATGCAGAATAATTCAAGAATAATTAAATCAAATTAGTCAAAGTAAAACAGGATATAAATGAACCCAATTATAGGCAAATGTGATAGAGAATTCATGCCACATGGATTTATTAAATAACCATTCTAATAATGTAGCTATTTCTTAGTGCCTACCTTAAATTAAGATGTCCTAGAAACAGGATGCAACCTAATTGAGAAGACTAAATCTGTTTAGACTCTTCTTGGAAAGTATGAGAAACAATAGTGGGTTTCTTTGTTTTACTTTCGTTAAAAAAAAAAAAGACCTAAGATCACAGAATATCATTACAGCATATAAAACATATATTAAAGGGATCCCTTGTGGAACTACCACATTGCCAATCCTTTAGAAACCATCCATTATAGCCTTTCCCCTTCAGAGTCCATTCCCACATCCATCTTTCTATCACACCTGTCCTATGTTAAACTTGTTCTCCTTCTCACTTCTTTTAAGTTGGCTATTTCATTGTATTTTTTTTCTTCTGCTGGTTTGGAGGTTACATACTCCATTGTAATTATTTTAGTCATTTTCTTAAAATTTACAATTTGCACATCTAAGTTACCAAAGTGTAAAATTAATCACCTCTCAGAGGTTCAAGCACCCTCCTGCCCTGTGTGCCATGAAATGGGTGTCTTATATTTGCAGGACACATTTTTCCATCCTTTCAACTTCAAGCCTACCTATACATTATGATTTTTTAAAGATTTTATTAATTTATTTGGGAGAGAGAAAGAGAGAATGTGAGAGAGTGCACAAGCAGGGGAGAGGGATAGAGGGAGAGGGAGAAGAAGACTCCCCCTTCCCATTGAGCAGGGAGCCCAATGTGGGACTCAACCCCAGGACCACAGAATCATGACCTGAGCTGAAGGCAGATACTTAACTGACTGAGCCACCCAGGCGCCTTTTTATTCACTCCACCAATCTGTCTTTTAATCTGTATTTAGACCATTAATGTTTAAATTAAATATTGATTCATTAGGGCTTAAATCTGTTCTTTTATTTGCTTTCTGCTTATTCTGCTCTTCATTTCCATGTCTCCTTTTTCTTGCCTTCCAATGGGTTACTGAAATACCTTATTAATCTCACTTTATCATTTTAAAATATCACTTTTGAATAGTATTTTTCATGGTCAATCTAGGAATTATAATATACATATGTAACATATTAAACTCTCTATATGTCTCTACATGGACATTTTTTCACTCAAGCAAAATACAGAAATCTTAGCTCACATAGGTCCCTTTACTCATCCTGCCTTTAAAATATAAATGACTTATTTCCTCTACATGCACTGAGCCCCAGATCAGATGTTAGAATTTTTACTTCAACAGAACATAATTTTTAAAAATTCATGTACAGGAGGATAGCCTATTATATTATCTCTAGGTTTACACATTTTATTGTTCTTCCTTCTTCTATAGACCAGCCTCCTTCTCTTGTCATTTTCTCTTTGCAAAACTCCTTTCAGTCATTTTTCAAGGGTAGTTCTGCAAGCAATACATTCTCTTAGTTTTCCTTCCTCTGGAAATGTTTGTATTTTCCCTTCATTCCTGAAGGATATTTTTGCTGCATATAAAATCCAGAATTGGAAGTTCTTTTCTTTTAGCACTTGAAATATTTTGTGCTACTTCTGCTGGCTTCTATGGTTTCAGATACGAAATCTGGGGCTGTTCAAACTGTCACTTCCTCTGGGTAATGCATCATTTCTCTCTAGTTTCTTCACAACTAACTGCAGCGACCTTGTTTTCAAATAAAGTCACATTCTGAGTTACTGGTGACTAGGATATCAACATTTGAATCTGGGGCAGGTAGGATTGAACCCATAACATTTGCCATGTCGGCTCTTTGATATTTAAAGGTTTCCTTTAAAATATTTTATCCAAATTTTGTCATTATTTCCAATTGTATGGGTGGTTTGAATATCATTGTTTAAAAAATAAGCCCTGATTAGTGTTGAGGAATAATTAATTAATTCGATCATGTATTTTTTTAAAAGATTTTATTTATTTATTCGTGAGAGACACAGAGAGAGAGAAAGAGAGGGGCAGAGACACAGGCAGAGGGAGAAGCAGACTCCATGCAGGGAGCCTGATGTGGGTCTTGATTCCAGGTCTCCAGGATCATGTCCTGGGCCAAAGGTGGCACTAAACTGCTGAGCCACTCGGGCTGCCCCTCAATCATCTATTTAGTCAACCAAACCTGAGGTCCTATACTATGCCAGGCAGTGGTAATAAGACAAATTGTACATAGTGCCAGCATCCAAGAATTTACATCCCAATATGGGCGGGGGGAGGCATATAGGTGTTCAGCTGTAATGGAATTTCAAACAAGATCAGACCCATGAGGGTAGAAAAAGAATGTGCTTTGGTGATTTGGAAGAGTGAGATTACTTCCATACTGAAGTGAATAAAAAAATCAAGCTGTATGGAGAGGGTAGCATGAGATCAAAATCTAGAAGAATAGCTAGGATTTGAACCCACAAAAATGAGAAGAAAAGGAATTCCCCATCGTAGAAAGAGATTGAACAAAGGTGAAGAGATGGGGAGACATGTGATGTGCACAAATAATGAAGGATTCTGCTTGCCACTTTTTTCATAAATGCTCATTGTGCTACCCAACAAAATTTCAACATTTTTTTCAGTGCACAGATAAAGTGATAGTTTGTCAGCCAGAATAAGCCAGACTTTAGAATTAATCAGACCTCAGTCTGAATCCTGGCTTCCGCACTTAATAGCTGTGCGCTCTTAACTTCTGGTCTGTTTCCTTATTACCTCCTTAACAGGTGATTTTAAGACTATGAGAAATGAAGGAAAAATACTCAGCATTCTGTTATTTCCCCAATGGGGGTAAAGGGCCTATATCTATCTAGCCATGACGGTGATAGCCTCAGGCAAGACCACAGTGCATGAATGCCCCATCCGTGTGCTTCACAAAGTTTCCTGGTAGATTGGCCGCAATCCATCCCTCTTCCCACCTGCCAAGCTTGTGTCTTGGCTCAGAGCTGCATCCAACTGGATGAAGGGGTACCTGCTTCTCCTCAGCAAAGCACTTCCTCTTGCCTGGCAGTGTATAAATATAGAGGGGGGTGCTTTTTTCTGATTCATATAACAGAGCAGTAAAGATTAGCTGTTATCTCTGGGCATAGGTTGGGTACGTTGTGGCCCAATAGATTATGGTTTCTAGTTGACTTCATAATAAAAGCTTTCATGATAAAGGCCAAGGTACCTAGTATCTTTTTCTGAATGTATTTTTTTCTCTAAATGAGAATATCATTTTAATCTTGCCTTACATAATTTCTTTTTGGTTCAATAGTAGAATACGAGACAAGATACAAGAAGAAAAAGAGAACTTTGAAAGCAAGCCTCAGCATTCTGTGGCTGCCACAAGGAAAATGAAGAGAATAATACAGTGTACATAAATATGAATGATATTAAGACCTGCAATAGAGAAAGGTGATCATTAAAACCGATTGTGTAGATAATTATAATTACTAATATGATACAGGTCAGCTCAGCCCAGTATAAGGAAGTCCATGGTCAAAACCGTCGTATCATACCTACCTGAAATGTTCAAGTGATGTAAGTGGGATAAAAAAAAACATTAGCAGGAATTTTTACTCAACTAAAGAGGGATGACTCCTAAGCAGCCTTCCTCCCCATCTCTCCAGCCTGGCTCAACCTGCCCCTTTAGAATCC
Source organism: Vulpes vulpes (assembly GCF_048418805.1). NCBI lineage: Eukaryota > Metazoa > Chordata > Mammalia > Carnivora > Canidae > Vulpes > Vulpes vulpes. The sequence goes on along the minus strand of NC_132787.1, from coordinate 101,310,527 downwards.
TCAGGACAATGTCATATAGTAGAGAAGAACTAAAATTACCTGGAGTCCAATCCTGACCCACAAGCAGTGCAAACACAAGCCAGTTCTTTGCTCTCGGCATCAATCACATCTCAGATTGGGCTTCCAGAAGGATTAAATGAGATAATGTATGTCATCCCCTGAGTGAGAATGCCTAAAATAGGAGGATCCCTCAATAATTAGTAGATATTAATATTACCTGACATGCTTTACTAATTTGCCCACTCATACCACCTGTTTGCACATCTGTGGTGATCTTAACCTCCTCTGCCATCTGGACCCCACTATTATTTCCAAAGCTATGGTAAAAACGTGGTCGGAATCATAAGGACTGGGCCCTATTTTAAACTCTTGCCCTTCCTTGATCAGCCACAAAGGACTGAAGACAACTGCTTATAGCTGTTGCCTGCATAGTTTTTAACAGTAACAGAGACATACACGATAAATTAGAAAAGTCAGGAGATGTACTTGATGGAGCTGCTCTGAAGTTTGCACTTCTAAGTCACCGCCTCACAATAGGACTTAAAGGACAAATATATCCTTTTGATTTGAAAGCTAATATAGGGGATGCCTGGGTGGTTCAGCGGTTGAGTGTCTGCCTTCAGCTCAGGTCGTGATCCCGGGATGCTGGGATCGAGTCCAACGTCGGGCTCCCTGCATGGAATCTGCTTCTCCCTCTGCCTGTGTCTCTGCCTCTCTCTCTGTGTCTCTCATGAATAAATAAAATCTTTTTAAAAAATGAGAACTGATACACTTTGAATTTACCTGTTACAAAACCAAAGCAATTTTAATTTTCACTTTGAACTAGTTTCTTGGACCTGCAACCTAAGACAACTGTTTTTAAGGTAAACCTGCGTGGACAGTGGTGAAGAAAGACCACAGCTTTAGGAGGATAGACCTATTTTTTTAAAAAATCCTGGATCCACTATGTACTAATGATATAGAATGAAAATTATAATGCCAGCCTGGTATATGGGGGGTTACGAGGATCAAATGAGATTCTGCGTGATTCACTCAGCATGGTGCCTGACATGCTGTAAGCAGCCAGCACCAGTAATGATTGTTCGGCCCCAAATATATCAGTTACAATGATAGAATTCAGATAAGTGGGGCTGAAGGCAACCTTAAACAGGAATATTAACAAAAATAAAAATACCAAGGCCATTGTTGAAGTACAAGCTCCAGGAGGGAGAGCTGTTTGCCTATTTGGTTCATTGTTTTATCTCCTGAACTGGAACAGTCTCTGACACAGAGCAAGTGCTTAATAAATATTGGTTTAATTAATTAATAACAATCTCTAGGAAATTACATTTCAACAGAGGACCCTTCAGCACCGGGAAAACATTATGGTGTTCATTTCTCTCCTTCGTCCTCCCAGCATGCTCTCCGCTGAGGAACTGATGAGTTTGGTCATGGTCATGGAGTAAAAGTCAACATTGCAGCTTAAAGCTTTTCAAAAAGGAAAAAGAATTTCCTCTACAGTAAAAGCTCTCCAGTCAAGAATCTCTTCTGTTTCCTTAGTCACCCTAATGGAAACAATTTTAGTCCTTTTGGATACAAAGCAAAGTGAGTGCCAAGAGCAAAGGACTTGGAGCAAGGTTGTTTGGCTCTGGTCTCAGGTCTGCCATTCACTAGCTGTTGTGTCCTGGAGGTCTCTGCAGTAACCACCCACCAGTATAACACAAGGGCTTACGTGTGTTGTAAGTCAAAAATATATTCAACAAGAAAGGGAAATAAAATTAGGAAACATTCTGGTACGTTTCCTCCCCAGGAAATAGGAAATAAACCCTAATTTGTCAACACCACAAGAATCCTGAAAAAAATCAAACAGCACTTGAAAATGATCACTAGACAAAATATTTTTGCTTGTCCAGGAAAATACTTAATTTTCGACACAGTTTGCTATAAAAAATTTTTAATAACTGTTGAACAGAGATAAAAATACCTAGGCAACCAGTAAAGAAGCAGACTGAAGAAAGAAAGAAAAAGAAAGAAAGAAAGAAAGAAAGAAAGAAAGAAAGAAAGAAAGAAAGAAAATGAAAGAAAAGCAAGCAAGTAGGCCCTGAAATAACAAAAAGTTTTTAAAATGTATTTCATTTCAGAATACTTTCCAACAACTCAAAAACTGAGTTGTTGCAGCAGTTAATTTTTTGTAATTGGGCCCCAAAACAATATGCAAAAAAAGTCTTTCTGCTCATTTTTTAACCTGTATTAAGAAGCAAAAAATAGTGATGGGAGGGAAGGAGGAAGTCAATTTATTCTGACTCAGCTTCATCTAGAAAAGAGATTATAGGCATAGGCTATTCCTATTACTCTATTTGTCTCTTAAAAAAATAAGTAAATAAATGATTCACAGAGTTCAAAACATCTTGTGTTATCAAAAGAAAAAAAAACACCTGAAAAATATGCTGAATTCAGAAAATAACAAATACTCAGCAGATCAACAGAGTCGAGCCCAATTCCTTAGAATCTATCTTCAGAGCACACAGTGGCTCCTGCCTTCAAGGCTGCCTGGCCCAAGGGATGCAACAAAAGTATAACAAATGTTTCAGGATACTGAGATTTGCAATTTTGGAAGAGGGGCAGCAGGAAACAAAGCTTGGCTGACGCGTGAGGCCTTGGCTGATGTGTGGGGCCTTGGCTGGTGCATCAAGGAAAGACACCAATGTGGGAATTTCTGGGAGCTAATCCCACAGGCCCCAGAATGTCCACGGGGGAGAGGTTCGAGGACAGACATCTGAGTGGACAAGCTGGACTGTATCTAATAAAAGCATGTTCACTGCATTCTCAACAGTGTATTTTTCCTCCTGAGTGGTTGGAAATTGGAACACATTTGTGTATGTATTTGCTCTTCTGTATTTTCCAAATTTATAAGCAATCATAAGTTTTTGTAATAGGCAAATAGCAAATAAAGTAGATTTAAAAAATGTACCCCAATGACATTGATGGGATTTTAGAATAAAGGGCCCCATTTTTCAATATCAAAGGCGCTCTATCTCTTTGGCCCACAAATTTACTTCTTAGAGGAACTGTTTGCTAAATACACCCCCTGCCCCTCCAACTCCCACTGTAGCTCCTCAAAGAATTGATTAGGCTGCCTGGCTGTTTCTCCAGGAATTATTTAAATATTATCTAAATGTGTAGGCAACACTTTGCTGCCATCTGCTTCTAACGAAGATGATAATGATGAAGATCACAGCACTGTGGGTTAAGATTCCATAAAAATGCATATGTGTTTACAAAGCTGTGGATATTAATTTAGGTCACAGCTTTGGTCGGATGGGAGAAGTGTTGTAAAATCATCATTATGCTTCTGCTTTAAAGATCTCTATTTCCCTCCTAGATGTGCTGTAGGTTTGGGTGCCAAGGACTCTCCCTCTATCTCACCAGGTTTAACCCTTGAAGGTAATTTCAAAGAACTGACAGCCAATGGCAATCAATGCTGTTAGTTTTTAAATGCAACAGCAGCAATGCTGTCAGAAATGCAACAGCTTTATTAGTCTTAGAAACTGATAAGAACCATCCATGTAGGGTTTCTTAATAAAGTTGATTGGAAAATGCTACATAAGCCTGAGGACAAATGGGACTCCTCCCCAACATACGTGCACACACACATGAACACGCGCGTTAGCGCGCACACACACACACACACCCACTTCATGCTGATGAGGTGAAGATCATCAGTGCACAGAGAGATCCCCCTTCTGCCTAAGAGCACAGACCTACAACTCCTTCTATGACCAGGGCAGTCCACCTCTTGTCCCCAGAGGCCCTTGAAAAGAATCAGAATAGGACAGGAGTTAAATCAGCATCACGACACGCTGCATCCTAAACCAAAAATACATGGCCTGTTCTATGCCTCATTTCATGGTGTGCCCAGCCATATCATTCAAATATGATCTACAAGATTCACAATGGATGGTAGCATACAAATGCCTCAAACATGAATTACGGCCCTCCTGATTGTTGCATTCCAAGACAAGAAATAAAATTGTAAAAAATACAATAATCTCTGCCTTGTCAGTTAAACTTTAGAGAACTGAACTCAAAGTTCCTTGGCTCCCTGTGTGAGGCAGATTATCCCACACATACTCTCAACATGTCCACATCCTAATCCCTGGACCTGTTGTGTATACATTACCTTACACGGCAAAGAAGTATTAGAATCACAGGTAAAATTAGGGTTGCTGGGATGCCTGGGTAGCTCAGTGGTTGAACATCTGCCTTTGGCTCAGGCCGTGATCTGGGGGCTTGGATTGAGTCCCAGCCTATGTCTCTGCCTCTCTCGCTGTGTCTCTCCTGAATAAATAAATATAATCTTTAAAAGTAAATACATACATACATACATACATACATACATAAATACATAAATAAATAAGATAAAAAATAAATAAAATCTTTAAAAAATATTAAGGTGGGCGATCAGTTTACATTAAGATGAGGATTGTCTGGATAGGTCCAATATAACAATAAGGGTCCATAAAAAGGGAAGAGGGAGGAGGAAGAGAAGGTTAGAACTAGAGAGGCAGCAGCACGACAGGGACTCAGCATAAAGTTACTGGCTCTGCTGGGGGAGGAAAGGGGCCTCGTACCAAGGACTGTGAGCAGCTTCTTGAAGCTGCAACAGGTAAAGGAACAGGCTCTCCTAGAACCCCAAGAAAGCAACGCAGGCCTGCCAGCACCTTCATTTTAGCCCAGTGAAGTTAACTGATTAACGCTCCTTTTGCACTTACAGAACCGTAAGACAGTAAACGTGTGTCATTTTAAGCCACCGCATTTGTAATTTCTTTTTTTTAAGAAATTTTTTTTAAGATTTATTTATTTATTTATGATATACAGAGAGAGAGAGAGGCAGAGACACAGGAGGAGGGAGAAGCAGGCTCCATGCCGGGAGCCCGACGTGGGACTCCATCCCGGGACTCCAGGATCGCGCCCTGGGCCAAAGGCAGGCGCTAAACTGCTGAGCCACCCAGGGATCCCCAAGAAATTTTTTTTTATTTATGTCTTATCCTAGTCTAGAAACTAGTAGGTCCCCTACTTCCCCACTGCGTTTCCCCTCAGCCAGATGTGTCTGACCCAGAGGCAGTTTGGGTTCTTTGGCACAGGACGCAGCCCGGGCCACCCTCTGCTGGAACAGGTACACTGTTAGCACCCCCAAAACTGAGTGCAGCTCCAGGTATCTCGTGGGGGCATTGCTCTAGTCGGCCAGAAGGACACACAAGAATGTCACGGCACCACACTCAGGCCAACATAACGTGCAGAGAGCACAAAACAAATGCCAGCCTGAGAGCGGCTGAGCCCTGTGGCTGGATCCCAGTACCCGCTTCAGAGCCCCGCAGCCTCACGTGCTGTTTCCACCACAAACTGCAACAGGGGCCTCGTGCTGGGAAAGGGAGAAAAGACTTGGGGTTTCGGTTCTGCCTGGATGCTGTTCTGTATCCCAAGGGTCCCAACGGAAAATCAGTAAGGAGAGATCATCTATCGACAGGTTAACGGTGACCCTCTGATTTCTTGGAGGGGGGAAAAATTCCATCACAGAGCCTCTCCTGCCCTGGAACTAACCTAACTTCTTAAAAGACTTAGGCAATCACAGTTGGACACTCCCTCTTAGGATCTGCCCCCCCCCCCCCCCCCAAATCCCATCTCTCCTGAACAGCAGGTGCCTGGCCTCAACACTGAACCATGACGGCTCTATCTAGAGGTGTGGAGTCTTGGGACGTTTCCTGGCACTTGTGAGGTTTGTAACAGGCAGGTCACCAAAGCCACTTCTCGGCTGGCCTGGCTTTCCCTACACTGCTGTGCACCCCGAGCAAGAGGTCAAGGAATATCCCATTCCTGTGTATTAGTGGCTACTCCTTCGACCTCTTGCTCTTGAGTTACAAGGGGTTGGGAAGCGTATCTCTTAGGGGTGGTCTGCTGGTTCTCTACCTTTGTCTCAGTTTAAAATGACCCTCAGCAGATTCATGAACTTCCAAAAATGCATGTGCACCGCTGGGGGCCAGAAAAAAAAATCAACGTGCCCGTAGACCACACGCTCTCCCTGCAAATCTTCGCATCCCTCAACTTTTGAATTTTCCAGGCTTCGACTAACCTGTTCTATTTTCCTAGCAGTACAATTTCCTTCTTTCCTCATTTTTCTATCACATAAAGGTAAGTCTCTGAGTGCTCTGGTTCCTCTGTTTTTCTCCTCCTCCTTCTCAGCGGGCCAAGTGAAGCCTAGAGAAATTATAACCTACTTTCTAAGTTGATTCTCTTTCTTCTAACCCTGTGGAGCTAACCCCGTTTGCTGGATCACCGTGCTCTCCTTCCCTGTTCTTTGCTCCCTGCCCAAGCACACTTCCTTCGAGATTATTTCTTGTGCTGCCCCCGGCCTGAGAGGGATGAACTCGGTCAGTTCCAGGCCTGCCGAAAGTAAAGGCAGCCCAGCACCCAGAAGATCTCTCCCCGGCTGTTTATAGGAAATCCAGGCCTAATTTCAGTCATGTTGGCCTCTCCGGCTGAAACTCTGTCTTCTGTCCTAAATCCCTCTGCTCCACCGATGTCCTAGCCACGCTCCCCTCACAGCATACACCATACCTGTTGGCACAAGTTGTTGTGTTACCTTGAAAACTAAATAAATATGTTGTATTGTGATTCCCTTAGCAGTCTGAGCAGATACCACATAACCACCCTCACCCTATGCTGTCCCAGGTTTTAGGGGGGCTCCCGTTTGCTCTTACGATTGACCCACCCCATTGCCATGCTGCTAAGAAGTCTCTCAACAATGCTGCTCTGGGAAACATTCTGGTCCACACAGAACGTACTGCTTAACGTGGCTAAAATTTTAGGGGAGAAATGCAACCTCTGATGGGGCAACTACCAAACTACCCTTTCGTTTTTAGTTCTTCCTTTAAAAGCACTTAGATCTGGATGCGTGCTTCTCCCGTTCACATCTCTGTTCTCTGAGTCAGTCCTAAGCCTCCGGGTTAAGAAAATGCCCTTCCTGCTCTTCTTCTATATCAATGGGTGCATCTTCCTACAGTTTCTCCCTCACTTTTCTACTGCTCCTCTCTGACTTAACCATAAAAACTTGTTTTCTTAAGAACTAATTCTACTCCAACATAGCTGACCAAACTCCATTCCTAAAAGCCGTCTGTTCCAGACATAGGAGGTTTGAATGCTTTCTCCATTTCATATGCTTTCCTGTCTCCACCCACCAAGATGACACACTGCTGATAGAGGAAATCTTACTCCTTTTCATCTGTTCATTAATTTAAAATGCACCATTTATCTGTAATTGATCTCAGCACTGGTCTCAGAAACCTACACCTGCTCTCAGGGCTTATGAAGGGAACAATCTAGAACCAACTTGAGAACCTGTAGATAGGAATCCACAGCCTCTGGAAACTGAAAGAGGCCAAGGCTTTCCCTGGATGAAATACAAAATGAAACAGAGACAGAATTTGGGAGAGGTGACCTAGCACTCTCTGTCAAAGCCCTAACAATCTAAAGGCCAAACAGCACACGCTAATGTTCTGGATGCTCAATTCAACTGTGTTTTGTAACTTGAGGTCCAAGTAATACAACGTCAGCCTGTCACTGCCGTGTCCTGCACTGCAACCTTCTAGGTCAAAGCTTGGCACATGAGCTCACGTGAGCAAGTACTCAGATGCTCCAGAGGGTAGACTTCTTTCTAAGTGGCACAAGGAGTACATGGAGATGCTCGATGCCCAAATCCTACTCCTGGCCCTTCTTGTTCTCTTCCTGTCTAGAAAGCCCGAGAACAGAAGTATCAAATGATAAACATAAACTGGAGCTCCTACTTGTTGATCTGGGCTACTTTAGTCTAACCCCACATAAGTGACACAGCTGTGCCCTGAGGCAGGTCTTACATAGGTGGTCTTGGACTGAAAAGCTAGAGAGGGGCCTCCCACAATGAGAATAAAGGCAGTGCAAATGAATTTAATTCATTTAAAAAAGAAAAAAAAAAAAGCAAAGAATAACTCACTGACTCCTTAACCTGGAAGACACTGGGACAACATTGAATGCAGAGCTTAGGGGTCATCGTAGGGGCCACCAGGATGATCTGAACCCCTTATCCCCTTCCCTATCCCAAGCCCGGAAGAGCTAGCGCCTCCTCAGAAAGGCTGGACCTCCTGGAGGGTCATCACTTAGGCCACAGGAATGAAGAACAGCCACAGTGGGTACAGTGCTCCCCCTCCTCAAGCATAAGCCCAAGCCCATCTCTAAGCCAGGATCTGGTTTTAGAGCTGAACCTCTGCCCCCACAGCCCACAGAGTCCTCCAGCCCTGAGCAGAGCCACAAACCAAAGGGCAGCAGCCCCAACCTCTGCCTCTCTCCTTCTCTATTGAATGAGATTATTTTATTTAAAAACTCAACAGAAAAACAAAACTTACTATTTCCTGAGACTGCCAGGGAAAGGAGTGGTCCTCCAAGTGGGATTCCTGCTTAGGCAGCATCAGCATCACCTGGAAATCTGCCAGAAGCTCAAGTTTATGGGCCCCAACCCAGACCCACCGAACCAGAAATTCCAGAGGGGGGGTGGGGACGGGTGGGCAAGAGTCTTTAGTTTCATATGCCCTCCAGGTAGCTCTGCTGCACACCAAAATCTGAGAACCACTGGACTAAATGGGGTCATAACTGCCCTAATCAGGCTAGCTACTTCTCCACAAAGGAGAAAGGGCAAGCCCTCCAGAAAGGGCAAGCAGGCAGAGAAAGAAGCTCCCTCCAAGCCTTTCTCTTCAGGGAGAGGGAGAAGCTTATACTGTATAGATGATATCAGAAATTCCCTTTCCTCTTCAGTGATTTTGCAGCAATATAAATTGACGAGAAATAGTCACTAAGAACTAATTCTGAATTACTGAACTGGTCTTCTCACTGCTGCCTGGATTTCCCACTGCCACGAGAGTTAAAAACCAAGCCTCATGCTCTACTTTGCTCCAAGATGGTGGCCTGTTACCTAATTCCTGGGGAGTTAAGCCCCAACTACTGGGCACCGAAAACAAGGCCAGTCACAAACTTGCCTCAAACCATCTTTGCAGCCCATACTAAGTTCTATACATCAAATGCAGTAAGCAGCTTCGAATAAAGCAACGGAATTCAGAATTTGCCTCCTGTACAGCAGTCCCCTGGATTGGGAGCCCCCAGGAAGCAGGTGAGCCATGTCACATCCCCAGGATATCCAGCGGCCCCGAAACAGGGCCTGTACATTTGCATTTTGTCCAGGGTCTCCAGTGAGTCCGCTACCGGTGGCTGCAGATCACCCGAGAAACTGCCCACGTGTTGGAGAGCCTGTGCTCCCTGGCAGGTGCCCCAACTTGAAGCAGGTGCCTACTAACCCCTGAGTGGTGCTACCATGATGGCTCCACTTTATAAACTCCTCTAACCTCCCTGATCCAAACCATTCTAATATCTCACAGTAGGCAAACAGTATTTATTTTGCTTATTTATTTATTTATTTATTTATTTATTTATTTATTTATTTATTTATATGAGATTTTATTTATTTACTTGATAGAGAGAGACAACATAAGCAGGGGGAGCGACAGAGGGAGAAGATGCAGGCCTCGATCGCAGGACCCTGAGATCATGACCTGAGCTGAAGGCAGACGCTTAATTGGCTGAGTCACCCAGGTGCCCCTGTTTTGCGGAATGACTAGGTTCCACATCATTTTGACTGAGATGTCTAGTACTTAAATACCTGAAAGCTTGAAAGGCAGGGACACCAGAACCACCATAGCGCTGGACGTAAGGAACAGTCGGTAGGTTTCCAGATGCGTCAGTAGGTCTGCTCTCATTAATGTCTTCATTCAGGCTCCTTTCCCAAGGAGGGTTTCCACATCTAACTTTAGATGTTGAAGGTTTCTGTGCCAAAGCTCAGCCGAGATCACTTGTTCCCTTAATTTTGCCATTAACTTTTTTTTCTTCTTCTCTGCAACGTCTCAGAACAAATAGATTCTGTTTGCATGAATAATGCACCATGTTCCCAGGTACAAAGGAGAAGTCCAAGTCTGTACAGCTGCAAAAGGAAGCTTAACCAAGATCCATTTCCAGTGCTTTGCCTGCATCAAAAGACTTAGAGCCCATTGGGGATTTTTTTTTTTTTTTAGTTCATCTTTTGAAATGCTCTCCTTTCCACTCCCTGCATTTTAAATTCCACTTCATCAAACCTAGCATACACTTTTTGGTAATGGACTGGGAGTCTGAAGCTTGGATTCTCATGCTAGGTTTGCTACCAGCTGCTGCATGACTTTGGGTAAGACATTCAACCCCTCCAAGACTCAGTTTTCCTAGCAGCAAAATGGGCCATGTGATGAGAGAATTGGGTGGCTCTCTAAGTGCCTTTGCTCTAAATAGTGGAGAAGGGATCTAAGAAGTGCCACATCCACCTCCAGATCGCCTGAGACATGCTCTCATAATGAGGCTGGGCTGACTCCGAGATATTTCACTACTTTGACAACACTTTCAGGCGGAGATAGTCACCGATGAACAATTTAATCATTAAGGGAGAGAAGTGTCATAGAGTCAGCTGTTTAATAGCCTGAGCAAAGATCTTTAAGAATTGCCATTTCACACGTTGTGGGGGTGTGGGAGAGCACACAGTCCTCTGTTTGTCTCCTCCTCCTTTCGAGAGTGGAGATCGAGGCTTCTCCCAGAAACTATGTTAGGCTTGGATGAAAGTGTAGTCATGAATTTAAACACCCCAGAGTCAGTGGCCGCTGACCAAGTGTATGAATATTTGACTCTCTGTTTCTTTTTTTTTTTTTTTTTTTTTGACTCTCTGTTTCTGCTGTTAATGGCAGATTGGAAGACTGTGTGGAAACGGTTTCATTTTACTTTACCAGGCTCAACTAATGTAGGTAATTAAGATTCACTGCCTAATTAACTGCAAATGGCTATACAGAGAGTAACATAATTCTGTTACTCTCTAAATATCAAGGTTTATCCATATAGTAAAAACAAAATTATATATAATCGAAGGCCTCGCTATTTGTTCATGTTATCTCATTAATGATGCGCCATCCTTTTAGGATTACACAATATCCATGCAGTGCCCTCTGTTTACAGAGAGCGGACAAGAGGGTCCCAGAGTTTAATGACTGCGGCAGGTCCCACAGCTAGTTGGTGACAAAGACAGGTCTCGAAGAAGCTCTCATGGTAGATTAGTGCTCTTTCAAATTAGTCATTGAAAGGATTCATTTGTATTAAGAGAAATTATTTCTATTTCATCGTTCCTGGCTTATTAAGCAATTTGGGATCACGGGCATTTCTGACACTGGGCAGTGGGGGGTGAGGATGACAAAGAAGGAGATTTCTTGTTTTTCAGATTTATTCAAATGCAATTTATTTATGTCTCACAATCTGCCAACAGATCAAGCTAAGCCCCAACCTTGTCCCTCATGAAAAGATGATATAAAGGCACACTTGAGAAATAAATTAAGTCAAGAAATGTATCGCCCAGGGAGTACTGGGCTCTGAACAATCTGTAACAGGACAAGGCACCATAAGTATTGTCCCTTCTGTAATGCTGAGGGATGCCTGGCTGGCTCCAGAGTGAAGATCCAGGGCCCAGGGCTGTGTGCAGAGGAGCTGCCCAGAGACACCGGGCGTGCAAAGGGGGAAGGAATCAAGCATGAGCTGTGTCCTAGGGCTGCCCAGCACCAAGCCAGAGACACCTACTTCAGCCATGAACCCTGGTGTGTGCAGGGTGTGCTCTAGCCAGTAGGAGAAGACAAAGTCCAAAGGCAGGAAGCCAAGCCGATCCTCAGGAATGTGAGTGAGAAAATCAAGTTCATCACTGGGCCCATGAATAGAATATACAACCTCCTGGCCTTCGGGTTTGCCACATGAATGAATGGATAGAGGGATGACGGCAGATTACCTGTGAGAATTGTGTTCCTTTTTTTCTTTTTCTTTTTCACGAGCATACGAACGGGAATCACTGCGCAACCCGTGGGGTGACCTACCCAGAAGGGTGATCGTTAAACTCATCCTCCTGAGAAAGAATACCTGATGGGATGCTTTGTGCATTGACATTTTAGAAAGAAAAGCTCATCCCCAGGAAGGGAAAAGATCGAGGTTCCTGAAATACAGACGCCTGAACAGGTCTTAGCTCTAACATTTGGAAGGCAGCTACGTTTGGAAACTCCAAGTTACCTGGTAGTGCTAAAAGTGTTGGTGCTCTGACCTGATAGCACGACAGATGGGTGTGCAATAGCACTCTAGCCTGGGCCAGCCTTCGGCACCTTCCTCGCAGCACAAGCCTTCTATGGCAGACACCTGCTCACCCCCCCTGCACACTACCCAGCAGCCCTAACGTCCCATGGGAAGAAATGGCAGCATCACCACTGGCCTGCCTCAACCAAATCTCCACTGAGTGACCTTTAAATCAAATGTCCCCGCCAGTTTGGCTGTCACTTCCCCTCTAAGTGCAACACCGGGGAACAGGTAGCCCCAAACTGAAGACTCGTTGTTGTAGGAAACAGGGATGTGCTGGTCTGCAGCCACTATAGCAGAAGACCTGGGCCAGTTACTGTGCCTGGATGCACCTCGCCAAGGTCACCTCCTGGGCAGCCGCCAGTGCTTCTTTGCCAAGGGGAAATGAATCCCCTACTGCCCCTCCCCTCTCCTCAAGACCCAGTAGAGGGAGGAGAAAGACACTACTAATTGTCAGAGCTTTAACTCATTACTGATGCAAGGTGGTTTGGGGGGTGGGGGTGGGGACATTGAACATTTGTATTCTAGAGATAGAAGGGGCCCAGCAAGTGTGCTTCATTACCACGTAGGGGACATACCTGTTACAGAACGAACAAATTAATTAATGGATGAATGGTTTAATTATGTTTATAGGAGATTTGTCCTGCTTTAAAGGCACTCTCAGGACACACTGACCTTTAACCACTCCTCTTTCCACAAGAAGTAACTTTAGCCCTCCTGGCTACTGTCAGCCTTAGCTACAACCTCAGAAGAGTTTGATCAGCCACCAGCTGATTTGATCTGAGCCATCCTCTAGGGAGGCAGAAGGCCAGGCCTGCAGCCCACTGTCCCTACAAGAGGCTCTCACAAGCTCGTCCTGCATTACCAGAGCCGGGACTCAGTGCTGGAAGTTGACTTTGGCGACCATTTGGAAAGAGCATGTTGAATGGAGAACACATCCCGGTGAGCCAGCAGGAGACCCAGGCTCCAGAGCACAACCCCATTTACTACTCAACAGGAAAGTGGAAGACACTTGTCTTTTGAGTCTTCATTCTCAAAACGTAGCCTAGTGTAGGAGCTCAGCAAGGCAGAGAGGAGGGAAGAGAGAGCCAAGGATGGAGGGAAAGGCCTCCCTCACAAACTCACCATGGTAACCTCCAGGGAGAAGCAATGAAAATGCTTTGTGAACCACACACTACCGCATAGGTTTAAGAGTTCTGTAGAATGAGAGTTAGCTCCTAAGTGGCCCAATTTGAAGTTCAGTAAAAGAATCTGACAGTCTCTTCTGGAAGGATCTGCATGGGATTTTCCTGTATGGAAGAAGACCCAGCTTAAACAGCCCACCCCCTGGGTCACAGTCCCCCTTCCTTGGAACATGAGGGCATGATTTCTTTGGTTTTATTAAGAAGTAAACATCCTGGTTGCACAGCATGTTCACAGGTCCCCTGTTCACACTGTGTCAGGAGTATCTAAGTTGGTGGCACAGGTATGAGATCCAAGATGGGACTGTGCCTGGCTGGGAGGGAAGGGAGGTGTGTGCTGGCAGTGGGGTACCCCAGGAGGCCAGGGGTAGTCATATCTTCGGTTAGTCTTTAAAGAGAAACATAGGGGGATCCCTGGGTGGCACAGCGGTTTGGCGCCTGCCTTTGGCCCAGGGCGCGATCCTGGAGACCCTGGATCGAGTCCCACGTCAGGCTCCCGGTGCATGGAGCCTGCTTCTCCCTCTGCCTGTGTCTCTGCCTCTCTCTCTCTCTCTCTCTCTCTCTCTCTCTCTCTCTCTCTGTGACTATCATAAATAAATAAGAATTTTAAAAAATATATTATAAAAAAAAATAAAGAGAAACATATCCTTAAGTGTTTGTTAGGCTTTAGGCTTTGTTTCTTTTGACTCTAGACCTAGACAGGTGACTTAGCTTCTTCAGGGACATGGGGATGATTACAGCACCTAACTTGCTTGCCAGTTTCTTGATAAGGTCCTGAGAATGGTAACAGCCACGTGCCAATTGTTTGAGCTCATGACTCCTTCCAGGGGTGCCCGGGTCAAACACCTGAATCAAAATCAGATGCTTGTCATGGAACAGGTGTGGGGCAAGTGAGAGGTATGTTTACAAGCACTGTCTCATTTAATCATATATGCTTCAATCTTTACAACAACATGGCAAGGAAGGAGTATTTTCCTTATAAAAGAGAGGAAAACTGAAGTCATAGCTGGTATTCAGGATGACACAATTGATAAGTCTCCAGGCTGGGGTCGACCCAGACCTGCTGCTTGAGCTATGTTTGCTATCATGGATATATCCCATACCAGGAGGATCTACGCAGACAAAGCAGTGGTTTTCCAAGGGGGTCAGAGCTCAACTCCAACAGCATTGGGAAACAAAATGCTCGGTAGATGGACCTAGAACAGGCTGCCATAACCACAGAGGTATATAAAAAGGCTTCCGCCTTGGCCGCAAGTATATAAGCTACAGGCAGGGAGTTCTTAGGCAAAGGAATTTAAAATGCTGCTCCTAATCTTTGATGAAAGCTCAAAGCTCAAAGAGCCTCTATTTAAAAATGCCCTTCAGGTTTTGCCCAACTGAGTGGGGGAAAATATCCAATTCAAAATTTTGGAAATATCTGGGGATGTCAGAATCTAGTATTTTTGCTGAAAACCAAGTAATGAGGGACCAGGTCTCTAAGGAAGGTTTGGTGAAGTCTAAGAAGGCCAGGCTCACAGGAGCGGTGCCCAGGGAGGATACTCTCCTCTCCCTGGAGGGATGGCCAGACACAGCCTTGGGGAGTTTGGGAAAGGGGAAGTGCCCTGCAGCAGGGACTCATCCCTAACTCTTACTTTCTTCTCCACGCACTTGTCTAAGTGAAGCTCTCCACTGCCCTGAAGGGGGAAGAGGCTTTCTTTCCACATTATATAGACTTGCTTGACTCGTGAAGAGCTGACGCAGGGAATACCATTCTCCTGCCTGCCAACACTGCTGGATAAGCTCAAATTATTATAGGCTTTAATTTCATTTAATAGGAGGAAGATTACTGCCAAAAATGTATATGAAAGTGCTTTGTAACAAACAAAAGTAAAGCATTATAGAAATGTGTGAGGAATGATAGTGATCATGGTCATAGAGATACATGTTATGCAGCAAAGGAAAACAGAACCTAGGGGCACTTGGGTGGCTCAGTGGTTGAGCCTTTGGCTCAGGTTGTGATCCCAGGATCCTTGTATCCAGTCCCATACCAGGCTCCTTGCAGGGAGCCTGCTTCCCCCTCTGCCTCCCTGTGTGTGTCTCTCATGAATAAATTAAAAAAAATTAAAGAAGTCTTTGAAAAAAAAACCAAAACCTAAATTTTAACAACGGAAAAACAGTTAAATAAACTATGGCTTATCTATACGATAGAAGGCTGGATGGCCACTAGAAGTCATTTTATGAAAAACTTTTGATGGTGAAAGAAAATGCGATTACTGCTATGTGAAAATCATTGTATGCCTGCAGGTAAGCTAGATGGATGGATGGATGGATGGACAGGTGGAGAGATGGAGACAGACAGGGAGGGGGAAAAAAAATTGTTGCAATATATAAATAGGATTTATCTCCGAGTGCCTATATCATGCTTGAATTTTATTTTCCCTTTCATTTTTATTTCTTTAGTTTCTACCCTGCCTTGTTCTAAAAACAATTTAAAGTTGTTTACAACACACATACAAGATAAAATTAAATTGGGAAAAACGTAAGCAAGTGAGGAATAAATATGAGAAAGATAAGGTATAGCCAGCAGAAGGGCTGGTATGTAGAACGCCTTCCGTGAAGCCCCACACGTTAGATACAGATCGACAGCAAATTCACCCCTCAGCTTTCTGAGCACCAACATGGGAGAGAGACATAAGTAGACCATGTGACCCATGGGCAGGGGTCGAAGCACTAGCAGAAAAATAAAGCACAATGGTTCTGTTTAAGAAAACAGGAAAGACAGCTCTTCCCATGGTTCTCTGCTCAAAGGGACACCAATGTGGAAGGTGGTGGTGAGTGGGCAATGTTTGGTGCCCGCAGTGACCCAGTGAGTCACCTACAGGTGTTCCCAGGAGCCTCTGTGTAAGCTGAGGACAGAGTGCCAGAGCCCAAGAAGGAGTAACAGCCACCTATAGGGATGGTTACTAGTCCCAGGCTCTGCACAAAGTAGCTGCCATGCTATCTCTCTCATCTGACAGTCACACACCCCTACAAGGTATCTTCAACCCTTCCAGATCAGAAACCGGGTTAGAGCATAACTCAAATTCAGTTAGCCGACAAAATGGCAGGGCTGGTTCTCTCACCACATGCCTGACTTGTTTCACCAGGTGGCTCTATTGCTTCCCAATCCCAGGAAAAAAAATCCAATGCTCCATACAGGCCAGTGGCACAAGGCCAAAATGTAGGTCAGAGAAAACAGCTGAGGAGGAGGAGGAGGAGGAAGAGGAGGAGGAGGAGGCCATTTTTCTCTTTCTACTTTTTAGTATTTCTGAGCTTTGGCCAAATATTATGTTTGCTTTTACATTATTCACCCTCTTGGATTCCCTGCTCCGTTCCCCAAGCCCATGCAGTTCACACTATTTTCAGTTGATTTTAAGAGTTCTTGAGGCAACTCCATGGAGCAGTGGCTCAGTTGGTTCAGCATTTGACTCCTGGTTTTGGCTCAGGTCATGATCTCGGGGATCATGAGTGGAGCCCCGTGCCGAGCTCCATGCTGAGCACAGAGTCTCCTTCAGATTTCCTGTCTCCCTCTGCCCCTGCCACTCCATGGTGTGATCACATGTGTGCATGCTTTCTTGTTCTCAAATAATTGATTTTTTAATAAATTTATTGGTGTTCAATTTGCCAACATATAGAATAACACCCAGTGCTCATCCTGTCAAGTGTCCACCTCAGTGCCCGTCACCCAGTCACCCCCACCCACCGCCCACCTCCCCTTCCACCACCCCTAGTTCGTTTCCCAGAGTTAGGAGTCTTTCATGTTCTGTCTCCCTTTCTGATATTTCCCACTTATTTTTTCTCCTTAATGATTTTTTTTTTAAAAAAAAAAGCTCCTGAGCACTTCTTTCTCCCCATGAGATAAGGGACCTCCCCAAGGATGCAGAACATGGTCTTGGTTTGTAAATAAGCTCACCCTTTTCCCGTAGCTTCTACAGTTCAAATGTAAAGCCCATCACTGAGCTATTTCTATGATGTAAGTTCCTGAAATGAACTTCAAGCCACTGTGAACCTATTCCTAAGCCTCTCGTATGTAGTCCCCGCCTGTCTCATCTTTTTCCTTGAGTCTCCATCATATCCCTTTGGTGGATGTTCTATTTGACCCAACATGCAGGGGAAGATATCGAGCCTTGGGAACTTTAAATAATATTAAACTGACCAAGACAGCATTTACTAGAACTGGTAATGTTGATTGGAAATAAGTGCCCTCACACACACATATTTAGAATATAAATAAGAATAACCTTCATTCTTAAAAAAAAAAAAAAAAACCTTTATTCTTGAAAACAATTTTACGAAGCACGCCAACAGTATTCTGAGCCTTTGACCTAGAAATTCCACTTGAGTAGGTTATTTTAAAGAGACAAGTATAAATGAGGGCAAAATTTAGCTACTAGGATGTTTCTTAGCATTGTTTATAGTAAGACTGGAAACTGAATGTGCCAAAATAAGATTGTTTAAAAAAAATGAGATCTATCCTGACAATGAAATAGCATGCATCCGTGTAAAAGCTGCATTGTATCATGAACTATATTTAGTTACTTCAAATTATTTTTGTTTCCAATGTATTTAAAACAAGAAAATTGGGTTGTAAAACAATTGTGTAACACGATCTCATTTCTTAAATAAACATTGCAATATGTATATGTAAGAAAAAATGTAGAAGGATATAAGGATGTACCCCAAAATGTTAATAGTAGTTATTCTAGGACTAAGGTATTACCAGGAGCTTTTAATTTCTTCTTTTTGAATATATCTATTTTTTAAAACTTATCTATCGTGAAGATGTATTGCTCTGTGAAAAAGAAAAAGGAATTTTAAAAAATAGCAAAAACATATCAGTCTCAGTTTTGCATTTCTGTCTGTATGGAAAAAAAGAGCCAAAATATGGATAAAAAGGCTGATAAGCCAGGTCAGAACATTCTTCCGTGTTTGTGCCATTGCCATGGGCAGGGCTAAAGATTTAAAACTCCTTCACATCAGGTGGGGGTTGATGGAAGACATCCAGGTAAGTATGGAGCTGTCCCTTGAGGCATGCCAAGCTAGGACTGTCCATAAAAGTAACCCAAACCTTTTTCTCTCTAGTGCTTTCAAGTTCAAATTTAAAGTCATGGCTACCCAGAGAGATGGAAGCCAACCTAATTTTTATAGTGTTTATTAAAACAAAAAAAAAGCCCCTTTCACCCATGCCTTCCCCATTTTTGATTTCACAAGAGCACACCTGCCCCACTGGTCCCAGCAGCAGCTTATTATAGCTTCCATGCAAGCAGAAAGCACTTGGTAATCAAAGATAATTCTGCTCCCACGTGAATAAATGCAGTTCGGACTTGTCTATCACTAAAAGGTCTCAAAAGACTAGAAGACATAAATGGATATAAATTTAGTTCTAAACTGTTTTTAAAATACGTTCTAGCACATTTAATGGCAGAGCGAGCTAACGTATGTCGGTGCTGCTTTTTCTTGAAAGCTGCTTCCATGTGTGACTGAATAAAAAGATGGATGCTGGCCTTTCATTTAAAATAACATTCAATAAAGTGAATGTTTTCATTTGGCCCTTTCCCTATTTGGGGAAACTTTCATTCTCTAACAAAAATTTATTGAATATCTACTAGAAAACACAAATATGAACCTGTTCTGCTGCTGGGGCTTTCACATAAGTAGAAAGCCACGACAAGTTCCTTTGCCCTGTTTCAGCTAGACAAGCTACCAAGTAAATGCTGAGCTTCCATGTAAAATGTCAAGGAGTTGCAAGGCTTAAAATGTTAGAAAAGCCACAGTCCAAAATGCAGTAGGGATCCGAGGCCCCTCATGCCTCAGCCTCAGCTTTCTTCTCTCCATAATTCCTGCTGCTTACTTGAGTGATGTTCACATCCCAATACACACCTTGCTCTGCTTTCATGCCTCCTTCTTTCATTTCAGCCCTATCTACTGGAACCACCTTCTATCTTTGACTGCCTGGGAAGCGCTGACTCACCTGTTCAGACATCTCCCACTTTGCGAAGCATTCATTGAGCATAGTGCTTTCCACCTTCACCAGTAAGGTTAGCACAATCCATTGTCTACACTACACAGAATCCTATTATAGAGAATCCTGTTATTACATGAGTCACACTCCAGCTGAATAATTTGTCACATGTACATCCTCTACCAGAAAGCAAGGTTTCTGAGAGCAATGTCTAGACTGTAATTTCTCTTTGATTCCAGAATTAGCACTGTGCTCTTCTCAAACATAAGGACTCCTAAAACTTGGTTGACCTGGATGAAGAGGTTATCAGATTACCAGATTGTAAGAAATAGTGGAGAAAAAGGGAAAGGTGAAGTAAGGGCGAGGAAGGGAAGATGGAAAGAGTAGGAGAACAATTCTGAAATGCTGAGGAGTGTGATGGTTTCTGGATCTTAGACTCTGATTGTTGTGGCCAAAATTTCCTTCTCATTACATCTGTTGTCTAACTGATGTCTAAAATAGATGAGCAAATAGAACAACAGTATGAAAATTGTGTTTCTAGGAGAAAGTGCAACACTGGGGAATCTGTAAGGCTAATATTGGGACAGCAAGTCACTCTTAAAAGTACAGTGAAAAGAGAAAATATTATTAGATATCTGAATATCTTTCATATATTTTTGTCACTAGGTTTCCAGAATACTCTATGACAGCATTGTTTTTGGTTTTATTTTTAGAGAGAGTTTGGGTGGGGGGAAGGAGAGGGAGAGGGAGAGAGAGAATCTTAAGCAAGCTTCACACTCATCACAGAGCATGACCTGAGCCTAAATCAAGACGCATAACCAGCTGAGCCACCCAGGCGCCCCTATGACAACATTTCTTTAAGCTTGTTCCATCAAATTAGTAATGGGAGAGAAAAAAAAAATCAAATGATTCCCTGCCCTCCCCCAAAAAATTTAGGAAGAATTAGGTTTAAAAAAAACAACAACAAAATCGCCTTTCTGCAATACTAACTAGGCTTTTAAAATTCTGTTACACATTTTGAGTGTCTAAGAGTAAATGCAGAATTTCCCTAACTCAGTGGACCAGAGAATCCCAAGGCATCCCCTGTGACTAGGTTCCTTCAAAGACATCTTAGAAAGTGAAGTCCTGCTCATTATGTATGTAGACATCATCCCTTCCCGGTGTATAAAGAAGGGCACTGATGCTGAAGATATGATATTTCCAGGGGCATATGGTGCATAAGAGTGAGGATTTCAAAGCCAAGTACCAGAGACATTTGCTCACTGGGATTCCTCATTGCCTTGAATATAATGCAACTTAGATCATGGAAATGTTTACTATGGCCTGAATCAAGTTTCATCCTTCAGGATAAGGTGTGGGACTTTTAAACCCCCAAGGCTTTATCTATAGAGTCCCTTACCTAGAGTGTATCTAGAATGTTCAAGTGGTCCTGAAACAGACTGGCCCAGAACCAAGTCCTCAGGTTGGATTGCAAGACTAGACAATTACCCACAGATGGAAAAGGACATGCCCATGTGCTGACATGACTTATTCCTCACATAAGAGCTCTTGTTAAAATGTACATTTTAATAGATTTAAATGGAAAAACATAATTTTCTAGAACCTAGATGTTAGCATAGATGATATTATTAAAGTAATAAACAAAAAATATCTGAAAGAAGAAAGATACTCACATTGCAATTTAGATGAACTCCATTTATCCATCAATATCACTGGAAATGGGGGCAGCTGGGTAGCTGTTGGTTAAGCATCTGCCTTTGGCTCAGGTCATGATCCCAGAGTCCTGGGATGGGGCCCCACATTGGGCTCCCCACTCAGTGAGGAGTCTGTTTCTCCCTCTGCCTCTGCTCCTTCCCCCATTCATGCATATGCATGTGCTGTCTCTCTCTCTCTTTCAAATAAATGAATAAAATCTTTAAAAAATCACTGAAAATCAAATCATCTGTTTACAAAATTCCTCATATAACAGTGATTCCATAAAACAGAAGTTACTTGGAGATATAAACTCCTTCTTAGCATTATGCTTACTTTTTCACCACCACATCACTATAGATTCATACAATCTGTTTTCTAACTCATTCAAGGCCATCCTAAGCACCATCAGTGTCAGAAACAGGCAGTATTTCAGAAAGGCACTAGAGCAGAGATCAGGAGCCTTGGCTCTGTTGTCAACTGCTTATACAACCTTAGGCAAGTCATTTGCTTTCCTAAACTTCGTTGTTCTCATCCTGTGCTGTCCCCTACAGTAGACATTGGCCTTCGGTGGCTATTGAGCACTTGAAATGCACCTAGACTGGTTTGAAGTATGCTACTAAGTGTAAAATACATACAGAATTTCAGATATTTAAAATGAGAATAAGAGTATGAATATCTCATTAAGAAATTTTATAGTGAATTCATATTGAAATGATACTATTTCAGGTGTAGGAGGTTGGTAAAATATATTATTAATTTCACCTCTTTCTTTTAACTTTATTGTGTTAATGTAGCTACTAGTAAATTTAACATTACATACGGGAATCGATTAGTATTTCTATCAACAGCACAGGTCTAATGTGTCAAATGAACTGGTGGTTTCAGATTACTTCAGAGTGGCCTTCTACTCCTAAACTTTTAAGATAAAGCCTTTTGATGGAAAATAAAGCTGGGGAGGGTCTAAGGCATAAACACTGACAGAAAGAACCGGGCAGGATGAGGTCTCAGACAGGACTCTGAGCACTAAATACCACACTGGTGGAGAAGAATGCAAGGGGTCAAGGATACTATGGGGGAGAGAAGAGACTTTGGGAGCTTTGGGGATGGGGGACTGTATCAACTTAAACTTGAAGTCTAAATCAATTTTTTAAAATTTATTCATGAGAGACACACACAGAGAGGCAGAGACACAGGCAGGCAGGCAGAGGGAGAAGCAGGCTCCCTGCAGGGAGCCCAATGTGGGACTTGATCCCATGATACCCGGATCACTCCGTGAGCCAAAGGCATATGCTCAAACACTGAGCCACCCAGGTGCCCCTCTAAATCAATCTTGGCTTAGCTTTGGATGAATGAAGCTTTGTTCAATCCTGACTCCTAGTTAGAATAGCCTCAAAGTCTCTGAAGTGGATCCTGCCATACATAGAATAAAAGATAATGATGCATATTTTCTATATTAGGACTGCACTATGACAGTTTTACTAAGTTAGAGATGTTCTGGATAATGGATAAGCCTGGGGCAAGAGGGAAGCATTATACTCACTGATCCAAAATTTCTGAAGAGTAACTGTGGTTTTACAAATTGATTTATTGAGGAATGTATTGAAGAGAAAAAAAAGTGGGAATCTCAAATCTCATGTCATTAAGAGAATCAAAGAAAAAGACAAGTTAGCCATCATTCAATCCAACCCCTTCATTTTGGGGATCAGCACACAGGGGCTCAGACAGGGAAAGTGAAATTGCCTTTCTTCACAAAATGATGCTAACCATCTGTAGCAAAGTTGAACTGTATTATGGTTCGGAATTGGGTCTTATAAAGGAAACAGAAAAGTAAGAAAGACTCTTTTCCTTCAAGAAGTTTTTAGCAGCTTAATTTTTCTCCCTTTGTCTCTTTTGGATGTTTTTAAATAACTGATAAGATAGGTTGTATTTAGTGCCCAGTCTTTTCCTATTAAGAAATGAAGCAGGGAAGACATTTGAATCTTTCTAATGTGAAGATTGGTAACTTCTCTGCCACTGGACCCAGTAAGCTGTTCAATACTATATAAAGAATGTTATACATTGTTTGTTGATTGAGAAATGTCCAGTTAGCTGCATAGTAACTGGTTGTAAAATCTTGACACCTCTACTCAAAGTTATTTTCTGGTTGGTTGGTTCTGCCAACTTTCTAATAATGGTTTTGAGGTAATAATGTTGGCTTTCGGGCAGCCCGGGTGGCTCAGCGGTTTAGTCCCACCTTCAGCCCAGGGTGTGATCCCAGAAACCCGGGATCGAGTCCCACATCAGACTCCCTGCATGGAGCCTACTTGTCCCTCTATCTGTGTCTGTATCTCTCATGAATAAATAAATAAAATATTTTTAAAATAATAATAATTTTGGCTTTCCACTTCCAGTAAATTGGACAATACTATTTTGAGAACTTCTGCTTCTGAGGAAGAGGGAGATCTTCAAGGCACGGCAATTATTTCCCCCCAAAAAATGATCAGAAAAGCAAGATAAATTAAAACAATCAGGTATACATTGCAAAGACTCAGAGAAGATAAATTAAAACAAGCAAATACACATTTCAAGAAAAGAAATAAGACTTTAAAACTCCAGACTAGGAAGCTCCTTGCAGAGGTGCACTGAGGACTTCCTGCTTTTCAGAAAGCATCTGCCAATCACGAGTGAGAGCTGAAGTCAGAGAACTAGGCTGAGAGACAGAACCCAGCAGAGCTGATCCCCATGCAAAAGGCCACAGTGGCAAAACTAGGTATCTCACAGCCTCAAAGAGTCCACGTCACCATCAAAAGATATACTAATTTCTAAAGAAGCACAAAGCAAGGAGCTAAAGCATTAAGTGGATTCTTCTAGAAAGCAGAGGCTTCCAGGACTAAGGAAACAAAACCCACTGGGAGAAGAGTGATGAGAACTACAGATGGGAATTGAAAGCTCTCATGGAGAGGACTGGTCACTGAGGGATCCACCCCTTTTCAGGGGCCACTAGCCTCTGGGAAGAGTTGGAGGCTGAGGATCCAGGCCTAGTCACCAGCAGGAGGCTGCTGCCTGGATCCAAAGAAACCTTTATACCCCTTGAATACCAACTCCCAATTTCCCGCTCCCCAGCCTCAGGTATGTACCATTCTGCTCTCTGCTGCTATGAGCTTGACTATTTTAGATTTCTAATGTAAGTGCAATCCTGTGGTGTCTGTCCTGTGACTGACTTAATTCCTTTGGTGTAATGCCCTCGAGATCCACCCATGTTGTTTCAAATGGTAGGATTTCCTTCTTGTTCTAAAGCTGATTAATATTCGTATGTGTGTGCACCACATTTTATTTATTTATTCATTCGTTCATTCATTCATTCATTCATTCATGAGAGACACACAGAGAGAGGCAGAAACATAAGCAAAGGGAGAAGCGGGTTCCCTGTGGGGACCCTGATGCGGGATTCAATCCCAGGACCCTGGGATCATGACCTGGGCCAAAGGCAGATGCTCAACCACTGAGCCACCCAGGTGACCCTATGCCAGATTTTATTTATCCATTCTTCAGTCAAAAGACAAGTTCTAGAGATCTTCTCTACAGCACAGGGTCCACAGTTAATAACAATACTGTATCATGCACTTAAAATTGCGTTAAGAGGATAGATCTCACATAGAATGTTCGTATCATAATTAAAACCAGAACAAAAATTAATAAAATGAAGGAAGGAAGGAAGGAAGGAAGGAAGGAAGGAAGGAAGGAAGGAAGAAAAAAGGAAAAGTATAGATCTTAAAACAATGCCTAGCCCATAGTAAGCACCAGTCAATGGCAACATTTATAATCCATCTCCTACCCCAAAAAGGAAGAAACCAGCAAAGGTCTTCGTAGTTGCTGGGGAGGCAAATAACAAAATAAGAGACCTGAAGGACCTAAAAAATGAAGCGGAGCTCTGCCTGAAGCCATAAACCCCCAACAGGGTACGCTTCAAACCTCTTCCCATAGTCCTTGCTTTTCTAAGTCTTCTAATCTCCTTATTTTGGCTCTTCTGTTCACACTCCCAAAGAAGATGTCCCACCTCTGAAACTCAAGGAACAAAGAACAATCAGCCATTCTCTCATCATCCTGATTGTCAAAATAATCATTTCGGGTTAATAGCTGCTGTTCTTCCATCACTAATTACATAGACAAAGTGATGTCTTTAAAAAATAACCTGTAGCCTCATGATGGCCAAAGATTAAAGCTTCACTGGGGCAGGTGCAGGCTGTGGAGTTGGAGCAGAGCATGGAGGCAGGTACTGGGGGGAGATTAGAAACGGAAAAGAGAAAAGATAATCTGGAACTAATGCCCTGAAGATCAGCACAGACCTCCTTATAGCCTCCCCGCCCCCATTTTGTACAAAGCATGCACTGTCTCATAATTGTTCAGTTCTCATGGGTCTGTGTCTCATTCCTCAAACTCCAGGTCAGTTGTGGACTTCTCAAAGGCGAGTCTTGAACATCCTACAGCAACTGACTCCATCATGAAGACAGGCAAAGGTCACAGAAAGAGAACAAACATCAGTAAGAAGGTGGTAGTTGAAGGAAGGAAGGGAGAAGGGTGGGAATCAAAAGTGGAACAATACAAAAATACATTGAGGCATTCTCTCATCAGTGAGCATCGGCCAAGGCCAGTTAAAGATCCAGTGTGTCCACCTCATAGATGACCTCCCTGGGTCCAGCCTTGAGTTCTCCTTTGATGGCCTGCTCAAAAATCAGCTAAAAGGCACTTCATTGAGTGCCAGTGGGTTCCCAGCTCCACACTCTCTGTGCTACTTTTGTTTAGGGCCACACAGCTGGCCCCCACCCTTGTGGAAAGGCAGTAAGACCACTGGGAAGACTGCTACACCTGAACAAGAAAAGAAATGGAAAGGACCAATGTGGTATAAAATACAAAGTTCTTATTTATTCATATGCATTTGTTGTTTTTCATTCTCCTTGTGTATTTGTCACATTGTCTCCTAAACTAATTACCTAATTACAGAGGGTGAAAGCATTTAAAGGATTACAGAGAGATCCCTCACATGTGCTATGGAGGTAGAGATGTTTATTAATTGCTCCATCTAAAAATGTTCCAACCCTTTCACAGTCACTGAATTATTCATTAATCTGCCCCCTCCACCCATGTGTTTAACCAGCATTAATCCCTCCAAGGTACCACTAAATACCACCGGTCATTTATACTAAGCCCTTTAATTAATCACATCAGCGGTCATGTGTTGACCCTCTTCTCTCCCACATGCCATTCGCACAACTTCCTGGGGAAAGACCCAACTAGAACACACACTTCTAGCAATGGCTGCAAGGCATTCTGCAACCAATTATTCCTTCAAATTGAAGTCACCAACATTTCAGACAAGAGAGGTCAAAATGTGGCTATTTTTATTTTGACATACAGATGTGGCTGACATTTTTATTCTGCTCTATGTAGAGGGGGACAACAAGAGGTATACACACGGAAGAAGCTTGCTCAAAGCTATTGATTCCACAAATCAGAGATCCATGGAAATCAGCATGCCCCTCTTGTCAGGACAGTGCCCTTGGGAGATGTGTTAGTTGATGCATTAGTATTTCCTGCAGTATACACTACAAGAGAAACAACTCCCAAAACCATGATGGACCACAAAGGTTGATGTGTCCATTCATGCAGATTCTAGTACAGGTGTCACTCAACAGTGCAATCTGCGTCAACTGTGTGACTCCATTATCTCAACATGAAGCCTCCTGCCTGGTAGGGAAAGAGAAATGTAGGCTGGAGAATTACAAATGGGTTTTCTACTGTGTCAGCCCAGGGTGACAACTGTCACTTCCAGGACTAGTCATCCAGTCCCATTCAACTGCAAGGAGACAAAGACATACAGTCTTTTATGTGTCCAGAAGAGAAAGGGAAGCAGATAATAACAAATAATACTATTACTGTCTTGTCTGTCAAAGAAGATTAAGTGCATTGGCCTTTGCTTCCACTACTTATTGGTTATTTGTAATCATACCCTGATCTGATAGGGTGAATGCTAATTTACAAAGAATTTTCCACTGACTTCTCTCATTTGTCTTTATTCTATCTTGTTTGATGTCTATAGCATTCTATCATGTTTTCTTCTATCATGTCACTCAGAGGCAAAACCCCCAGTGAGTAGGATTTTAGTTGGGAAGTGCCTCAACTCTCCCACATGTGCAGTTACATTATGTCAATTCTCACAAGGCTTCTTAATCTGGATGCCATGATTCAGAGACTATAGGACCTTCTAAGGTAATGTGTATGTGCCATTTTTCCTACGAAGAGGGGCCATACTTTTCAGCAGATGCTGCTTTCCCTCTACTGGTCTCTTGAATCTTTAGAGGCTGAGACTATCTGAATAATCCTTTGATCTTTCAGAGCATCTATCAAATGCCTGGTACAGCCAAGTGGACAGAACAGATTGCTGATGAAGGAATTTTGGAAAAGAAGTTGGGAGGGAGTGGGGAGTGTCCTGCTAGAGAAAATGGATCAATGGGGGTCAGCAATTGGAGGAATGGGATCTGGCCAACAGGTCCAGCAGGAGGACATTAATGACTTGGAGAGAAGGAGCCGGGAAGCAGAATGAGGCACAAAAGGAGAATGAGACTACCTAGATGACAACCATTTGTGTCCTTTGCAAAGGGTTGGTAAAAATCACTTTGCCCACCCCTAGATAAGGTTTGGCCACTAGAGCTTGTTCAACACTGAGTTACTGGTGAGAAGAGGTCTGGCTGTGTGCATCCGGACACGTTAATTGAATTTTCTGGAACAAGGGATTAGCATATACACCAAAGGTTTTTAAATCAGTCCTGTGATTTATTTAGCACATCGGCTCACATATTAACTTTAAAGAAATCATCCCCTACAGTCTCATTGCGTGAAAGGTAGAGCTGCCCTTCATGGGCAGGAAGATGAAAGGTTGAACCTCTAAGGCAGAAAGAACTGACGATGTACCTAGCAAACGAAATAAAACATTTAAAGAAGAAATTATGTTAAAACAAAATGCTACCCTACAAAAGGTAGAAGTCCACAACTAATTACTGATACTACAGCATACTTCAATGTTTTGGGGAAGTTAAAATAGCTTTGCTTCTTGTATTCTAAAAATGAAAAAGTTGGTTCATTCTGAAATCCCAAGAGGTTCTTCATAAAGTAACAGGGTCCAAGTAGGGTTTCAGAGAGACATGGTGGCCCTGAGCAGGCAAGCACAGCACGCCTCTTCCCACACAGACTAGTATTTCCCTGGCAGCTTGGCCTAAGCACTGGCCTTTCCTCTGCCTTCCAGGGAAAAAGGAATCATTCTGCCTGAATTGCAAAAACTGTGTTTGAAATACCCTCTCAGCTTTGTTTTGTCAACTGACATCACATCTGTCCTTAAGAAGCCAGCTTAGAGATCCTGAGCCCCACAGACTTGCCAGCGGGGGACCCACCAACAGTGCTCTTTTATGACAGCAATGACAAGTTAACCAACAGCTACCATTTTCAAGAATGGGCGCTGTCCCTATAAATACACCTTCAGACCTACGGATGAGGAAACTGAAGCCCGATCCTTCGAAAAGATTACTTGTACTGATTTGTTACCTGTGGTACCCATGTTACCCATGGTGGGCTTCTAATCTCTCAAAAGTGGGGAGGCCCCCACCATGTCATCTTTGGTTTTATGCCCAATGGTGTTGGCCAAACAGCAAGGACCTGAAAATGTCAGTTAAAGAGAGCAAGAGAAAGAATGAATGAGGCTCAGATAAAAACAAACTGGGGCCACCTGGGTAGCTCAATGGTTGAGCATCTGCCTTTGGCTCAGGTGGTGATCCTGGGATCCTGGGATCCTGGGATCCTGGGATCGAGTCCCACATCAGGTTCCCCACTGGGAGCCTGCTTCTCCCTCTGCCTATGTCTCTGCCCCTCTCACTGTATCTCTCATGAATAAATAAGGAAGGAAGGAAGGAAGGAAGGAAGGAAGGAAGGAAGGAAGGAAGGAAAGAAAGAAAGAAAGGAAAAGAAAAAAGAAAGGAAAAGAAAAAAGAAAAGAAAAGAAGAAAAGAAAAGAAAAGAAAAGAAAGAAAAGAAGCGAAGCGAAGCGCAACGAAACTGTCCATACTGCTAGGGATCAGGGATAGGGTTAGAACTGTTGGTCTGACCACAAAGCTACTTGTGAAGGCACCTGTTTGCACCTGTGAGCTCCCCTAGCCCATGGGGTCTGATTGTGAGATGAAAGATAGTGGTCCTGAGTAGCTTCAGGCAGTTGGGGACAACTATCCCAATGAACACAAAATACTTTCTTTTGCCATGTGTTTTACATGCTTTGCAATGCCCCACCTAATATCTTTTTAATGTGAAAATTGTAGAGTCATTATGGACACGGAAAAGTGCATAAAACATAAATGGTCAATAGATTTTCAGAAAGTGAGTGATCTGTCGCATACAGGCCACCCACATGAAATGTAAAGCAGGCTCTCAGAACCAGAACCAGAGAGAAGCATGTCCCTTTCCTTGCACCTATCACGTAGAAATCACTGTGCTGTCATTATGACAATATTCTGGTTTTGCTTCCAGTTTTACCTTCTACAGTCATGCATTATCTTATCTAATTATTGACGTCCCTTAGCTCGTAAGGCATGTAATGACCATCTCTGTCCTAGGGACAGGGCATCGAGAGTACAGGGCTCAGTACCATGGGTCCTATCTGCATGTGGAGGAGAGGCAGAGTGGCCTTCCCCAGAGCCCTGGGAGGTGCCTTCTCACTCCTCAGCTCATTGAGACCTGACCATAGTCTTCTGAACCCAGAGCCTTCTGATCCTTAGCTGCTGAAGAGCTCACGTGCAAGATCTCTGAGCTGGTGCCACCTATCAGGGAGCGCGGTGGGACTCATGCTTACCTCCAGCAACAGGTCCGTATTCCCGTCAAACCCACTGGATTCAGCTAGGGGACAAAACAGAAAAAGGGAAAAGTCAGTATGAGGCTGTCTGGTGCACCCCAGACCGCCCTGCCAGCACAGCCACTTGTTAGCTGGAAGCACACTTACACTAGAGGGTCCCTGATGCTGTTTTATATGTGAACAAATTCTTCATTCAAACACCTGGTTAAATCCAGAGTTTGGGCAGAGTCCAGAAATCTCCCTATCAAACCCTCTAAAATTTGAAAGAGCAGGAAACCCAGACTCAGAGAAGAAAATGACTCGTTCAAGGCCGTACCCTGTGATAAGGCCCAGGGCTGGTAATAAAGGCAGGTAAATAAAGCAGCCAGTGGGGGTGAGGTCTTAATGGCATTTAGTTCCCATTCTGAGCTGGCCAACCCAGTTGCTTCATACTCCATGTTGATGAGATTCTGGGAAACAAGCCAGCTAACTCGAGGGATTTAGATAAAACCAACTGGAATAGTTTCCTTTTTGTCCCTGAGTCCAACTTTGAGGCCAGGATTGAGTGATCCAGGCAAGGGGAGTTGGTTACTCTCCCTTCAGCCACACAAAAGACCAGAGGTCACTGGCATAGTCATTAAGAATCCCCTCCTGCCTGCAGGACACCTTGTGGAGCCTCGTAGGATTTATAGAATGCTCTCACACGTTATGGAACTCGACCTTCATGTGAGCCCCTCGGAAGGGACAAGGCTGAGCACTGTATTCCAAATTTTCAAGGAAGAAACTTGAGCTTTTATCCAAGATGATAAAACTAGTGGAGCCGAGGTGACCGATTCCTATTCCATCACGGCCCTTGGCGACAGGAGAGAAGAGAGCTTGAGAGAGAGTGACACATGCTTCATGCTTTGCTCCATGATCACGTGACACTGAAACTCTCACAATAGCTCTACCCCCTCTCAGTTCTGCTCTCTGTGGTTTGAGTTAAGTGTGATCGGTCAATGCAGTTTGGAAGCAGATGATGTAGCATCAGAAGGTCAACAGTAGCCTAACCCTAGGTCACCTGCCTAGATCACTCAGCCCATTTCACCTTATCATGTGGGTACTTTTTCATCTCCCACCACTGCAAGAAGAAAGGTGAGTACAGTACACAGTACAGTAAGATATTTTGTGAGAGAGCACACATTCACATAACCTCTATGACAGGATGCTATTGCAACTGTTCCATTTTACGATCAATTATTCATCTCTTACTGCATGCAGCTGATAAATTAAACTTTATCATAGGTACGTATGTGCAGGGAAAGCCATAGTAGACACAGGGTTCGGTCCTATGTGTGGTCTCAGGCAACCCCTGGGGGTCTGGAACATTCCCCATGGGTAAGTTCCCATGTCCCCACTGGACAAACAACTCCAATTTCTAACTCTGTCGATCATCTCAGTCATCTTTATATCTACCCAACACTGAAGGACCTGGGGGGATAATCTAATTTAAACCCAATTTTATCTATAAAAAATCTTTGGGAATCAGGAAAATCAGTAAAGTATGCCATTATTCTAAAACCATTGAGCCTGTGTTTATTCTCGAATACGTCATCCCTATACATGGGAGTCAGTACAGTTGAGCTAATAAGCAACTTTACAAATAACCTGGCCCGATTCTCTCATTCTGTGGAGGGAAGAAATTGAGGCCAAACAAAAGAATTAACCTTCCCCAGCTGACATAACACATTTATGGGTGAGCCAGGAGAAACCCCAGATTCCATGTCCACCCACCAACCTGCCCCAAGCCCCCTGTCTTCCATTAGAGCGCTCCTCACCTTATGTGTTCTTAAGCCATTGTATTTAGCATTTTGTCAGGACTGACGAGTCTGTCTGGTTTATTGTAACATCATCTCACCAAGACCATCTCCATCAGTAACCTCCTGCCTGACACCTTCCCTCTCTGAGCCTGAGGTCCTCAACCCCAAAATACAAATTACCCCTGTGCCTCCTAGCTCACACTGTTGTGAACAATAAACTGATATGCAAACAGGAGAGGCTAATTATCAGTAGTTATTCTTGGATTTGCATCCCATGCTATATGAATAAGCACTAGACATCTCTGTGCCTTAGCTTTTCCATCTGTCAAGGGGAGATACCAATCTCCAGGACCTAGTTTGAAACAACACTAGAAAGACAGGTGCAGGTATTAACATAACCTAATCTCTTCCAAATGAAATGCATTCTAGTTACCAACGTCCTCACCGATTCATCATCACTATTCCATTGATCTACGTTTATTTATTCATTTATTTATTCAACTCCATTCATGTGGCACCTACCGTGTGCCCAGTAAATGAGGAGGGGAAGTACCTGAAGCAGCAGCAGACCCAGTCCCCATTTCAAAAAGCAGACAGTTCCCAGACAAAATGCCAGAGATGTGAATAAAATAGAATGATTCTAAAAGGGTTCATGCAAGCTTTCCAGGAAGGTCAAGAAAGTAATGTCTTGTTCTTAGTCCATTAGGAGGAAGGCCAGGTCATGTAAGGGGGGTGGTCAGGACGGACGTTTTACCTTACCCCTTAGAGCAGCTGGGAAACTGCAGTGGTCGGTGGAGGGGGTTAAGAAAAGAAACTATTTAAAAACAATCATCATCACTGCAAACAGATGCACACATACACACCATAAAACAAATATAGTGATACAGATGGAAAGGAGATGAGCCTCAGGTTTTAGGCTGCCCTGCCCTGCTGGGTTCCATTTCTGCAGGCATCCAGCCGCTGGGGGTCTCTCAGTCCCCACTGCAAGACTCCCATTTACCACCAAAACTTTCCTAAGGCCTACATCTACAGGATGCCGACTTATGAGTCCATGCCAACTTGGTCTCCTGAAGAGCTCCTTAAAACTACCCGTGTCTTACCTCCTGCCACGTTCTGATTCAGTAGTTCTGAAGATGAGGAATGTGGGGGTATGGTTTTTTTTTTAAGATTTTATTTATTTGAGAGAGCGAGAGAGCGCCAGCAGGGGTAGAGGGAGAAGCGGGCTCCCCACTGAGCCAGGAGCCCCGAGGCAGGACTCCATCCCAGGACTCCGGGATCATGACACAGCTGAAAACAAATGCTGAACTGACTGAGTCACCCAGGTGTCCCAGGAATGATGTGGGTTTTAAGGATGTTCTCAGATTGATCTCAGGTGTACTCCTGGTTGAGACCCATAATGGAGTCAGAGCCTACATGATTCATAAACTAGAGAGCCATCCCATAAGAAGGCACATGCTAATTCAAAGCCACCCAGAAATGGCATCGCTAGCAAAGGACCCAAGATTCCAGATTTCCACTGCAGGTCCAAGTTCGCCTGGTTAGCACTACAGAGTGGACAAAAGGAAGAAAACTACCTCTCCTAGTCATTCTCTCTTCATTCCAGAAAGAGGGCTCTGTGGGGGGGAAAAAGAAAGAATATTTCAAAGCATTAAAAGCATACACCTTCCATAATCAAGGAGAGAATTCTGATGGGGGTAACTAGACTTTGGGGGATGATGACTTTGCAGTCATGACATTTCAACAGATGTTGAAATATAATGGTGTACACCTGAAATTTATATGATAAAAAAAGAATTTTTACATTGAGGTTTAAGTATACTGTACTACATATGCTTTAAGAAACATATAAATATTTCCTTTATGTCCAAAAATATGGTTAATTTAAAAAGTATTTTATGGGTTCTAGAAAAGAATGCACACCTTTATTTAGGAGGTGAAAAGTTTGATCTGGGTGTTAATCTATAGTTATACAAATAAAATAAATCTATAAATAATATATAAATAGAAAAATACACAAATACTAATAACTATATATTTAGAAATGCTACACATTTCCTGTTTTGTTTACTAGATTTTTAAAATTATTTGACTTATTCATTCATAAGTAACACAGAGAGAGAGAGGCAAAGGAAGAAGCAGGCTCCCTGTGAAGAGACTGATGCAGGACTCAATCTGAGGACCCCAGGATCACAACCTGAGCCAAAGACAGATGCTCAACCACTGAGCCACCCAGCTGTCCTTATTTACTAGATTTTTCTTTTCTTTTTTTTTTAAAAAAGATTTTATTTATTTATTCAAGAGAGACAGAGAGAGGCAGAGACACAGGCAGAGGGAGAAGCAGGCTCCCCACAGGTGGCCCCCCACAGGGACCCCGGGATCATGCTCTGGGCTGAAGGCAGGTCGCTTAACCACTGAGCCACCCAGGTGTCCCATTTACTAGATTTTTCATGACCTTGTTGATATAAATTAATATTTGCTTTCTATTATTTTTTGTGTATCTCCTACATATCATTATATATGTATTATGATACTTTGTTGCATAAAGATTAGAGTTATAATCTCATTGTGTGTTCCCCTTGCTTCATTAACACCTTTTGACTCCTATTAAACTTTCTTTCAAATAAAAAAAGAAAGAATTTAGTTTCAACATGCAACTTGCATTTAAAAACAAGTAAACATAAGGAAAAGAGAAATCACTGTGTTTCAAATTTTCTAGTGAAACCAGCCCTGTGAATTAGTTGAGAGAGAGATTCCACTGGTATCTGAACCTGGGAGACGATGACCTGAGGATTTCATAAATAGCTACTGTCATCCAGATGGAATTTCTCCTTTGTTTGTCTATCATGTAATATTTTTGTAATGTTTCTAAAATCACTTTTGAGATAATAAACTTGAAAAATCAAAGTTTCATGGATGCACAGGGTTTTTGTGACAAAATAAATAGCAGGGCAGGAGGAAATTGTTAGTGTCTCATTTTAGTTAAAACATCTCATTCTGATGAAGGTTCTCAAGGGCAGAAGGCAATATATACACATTTCAAATTGGTGGCATTACATCAAAACAGAGATATTAAGGAAAAATGCAGTAAATGATTGTGTTATATACAAGTGGGGATAGGAGGACCAGTCTCATCGGTATCACAGCAACACTTAACTGGCTGAGGTCAGCATTCCTGTGTCCCTCAAAATTAATAAATTAATTAATTAATTAATAATAATAATACAAGTACATGCTTACTTCTACCAAAGAATGTTAATACTCAGAAGGACAAGTTTTGTTCCCTTTTTCTCTTTTTCACCCATGAATGCAAAGAATGATTCAGTAGAACACAACTAAGAGAGATTCTCAATTTCTGGCCAATGAACAATGCTCACTCTCTAGCCTGAGAAAACAGATCAGATAGGCAGGACAAGTCTTTAATTGAAAGGAGGCAGATATAGGAAGGAAGAAGAGAAAGAGAAGAGAGAAGAGAAGAGAAAGAAGAGAAGAGAAGAGAAGAGAAGAGAAGAGAAGAGAAGAGAAGAGAAAAGAGAAGAGAAGAGAAGAGAAAGAAGAGGAGAGAGAAAGAAGAGATGAAGAGAAGAGAGAAAAGAAAAGAGAAAAGAGGTGAAAATAAAAGTAGACAGAGCTGTTGCCACCGGGTTATCACTTCCCCATAGGAGAAAAAAATCTTTTTTTTGTTAAGTTACCAAAATTTTTTCAATTCCATTCAAATAACATTTATTAAGAACCAAGAGAAGCACAGAGTGAGATTAAAAAAAAAAAATCCCAGATTTTGTTCCTGCACCATAAGAGACACCGATACTAGTGGTCGTATTAGTCAGGATAGACCATGCTTCACCATGTTAATAAATTAGTCCCCAAATCGTGGTAGTTCACAAGGAAGCTTCTGTTGCTGCTGGTCTTGATCACTCATATAAAATTGAATTGAAAGTTAGTTTTTGGGATCCCTGGGTGGCGCAGC
The DNA here is from genome assembly GCF_048418805.1 of Vulpes vulpes. NCBI lineage: Eukaryota > Metazoa > Chordata > Mammalia > Carnivora > Canidae > Vulpes > Vulpes vulpes. The sequence continues at coordinate 101,274,826 of NC_132787.1, read as the reverse complement.
GGTTTGGCGCCTGCCTTTGGCCCAGGGCGCGATCCTGGAGACCCGGGATCGAATCCCACGTCGGGCTCCCGGTGCATGGAGCCTGCTTCTCCCTCTGCCTGTGTCTCTGCCTCTCTCTCTCTCTCTCTCTCTCTCTATCATAAATAATAAAAAAAAAAAAACACAGAAATTAAAAAAAAAAAAAAAGAAAGTTAGTTTTTGCTCTTTGGCAGCTCCCATCCCTGGCTCCTTCTGTTTTCAACCCCACCACGTTAGAGCCCCTCCTTCAAAACGCACGGACAGAAGAGGTGAAATCTGGAGAGTTCTCAACCCTGCTCCCTGCCTCGGCCAGAGGGGACACATCACATTAGCTCCCACTCCCACGGGCAAGGAGTAGTGCACGTGAGGTTAAAATTCTAACCACGGGGAAGCTGGAGAGAATCCTCCTGTGTCCCTAGGAAGAGAGATGGTGATGAGAACATAGCATTGCCTCTGCCCCTGAAAAACAATGAAATCTATTAAAGAATCGGACAGAACAGAGAGCAGCACCATTCTGAGTGGCTGGGAGGTTTTGGAGGTGGCTCATATTTGGCAGAGCTATGAGCTGTAGGACAAGGAGTAAAAATACTCTTTTCTTTTTTCTTTTTTTTACATACATTTATTTTTTATTGGTGTTCAATTTGCCAACATATAGAATAGCACCCAGTGCTCATCCCGTCAAGTACCCACCTTAAAAATACTTTTTTCATAAAGCAACTGGTGGTCTGTGGAGCCAGTCTGCCCAGGTGATCCCAGGCACCATTCAGATGTCCAATCCAGGGAGTGGGAAAGTCACCCGACTCATCCCATTACCCCAATTATGCAGATAGTCACTAATCCCTATGGATCTGCTTCCTGTGGATATCCCAAAGCCACGTGTTCCTCTATGTTCCCGCTACCTCTGCCTTATTCCAGGCCCTCAGGATTGTTTACCCACTGCCACAGACTGAATGTCTGTGTCACCGCAGAATCCATGTTGAAATCCTAATCCGCAGTGTGATGGTATTTTGAGAGGGAGCCTGGGGGAAGTGAAACCCTCGTGATAGCATTAGTGCCTTTAATGGGAAGGCGCAGGAGAGCTCTCTCCTGTCGGTCTGTCTGTCTCTCTTCCTCTATGCAATGGCACAGCAAGGAGGCAACCTGTCTGCAAGACCGGAAGAGGTTCTCACCAGAACCCAACCATGCTGGCACCTTGATCTTGGACTTTGAGCCTCCAGAACTATGAGATATAAATTTCTTTTGTTGAAGCCAGTCACTCTATGGTATTTGTTATAGCGGCCTGAGGGGCTACAGACACCATCTCTGGCCACAGCCTCATCAGTGGTCTCCTCACCTCCGGCCCTTTTCCCCTTCTGTATAAACCTGACACTATGGACCAGGATGGACTTCCTAACAGCCATTTCTAAAACGGTATCACTTAAGGGCCACTTCCCGACGTGCTCATGTCTATTTCACATTCTCACCAACGCCAAACCACTTTGAGGTTTTCTGGAAACATCACATTTGTCATGGCTCTTGAGCATTTACATATGCTGCTCCTTTTGACTGAAAGGCGTCAGTCTTGCCTGCTCAGAAAAATCATTCCATTCTACAACAGCTTCTTCTTGATCCCTCCCTTGGTTAATAATTCCCTCCTCTGTGCTGACTTTTACATGCTTCTAAAATCTTTTATTGCCTCCATTTGTTTGCATTCACTCATATCCTGGTCAGCTCTCCAAGGCCAAAGTGAGCACGACTGTGAACAGGGAATGTGCCCTCTTCACCTTGACTCCCCAGGCCCAAGCCCTGTATCTGGTTCAGAGCACAAATTCAATTAATACGTTTAAGGGGTGCCTGGGTGGCTCAATTGGTTAGGCATGCGACTCTTGATTAGGGCCCAGGTCATGATCTCAGGGGCTCTGTGCTAGGCAGGGAGCCTGCTTCAAATTCTCTCCCTCTTTCTTCCCCCTCCCCTCCCACTTGCAAACTCTCTCTCAAGTAAATAAATAAAATCTTTAAAAAAATAAATGCTTTTAAATCAAATGTCAAGTTAGTATTATGGACAGTATCTAAGATACATCCTGGGTCTAATATTCAGGCTTAACACTATGATCTTTAGTAGAATAATAATCATAATAATAGAATAATACAAAGGTTTATAAAGGAGGAATGTGGAGAAATAAAGTACTTTGGACTCAGGAGGGCCGAGTTCTTTAGTCATACCTAATAGTTATTAAGACCTTAGAGTGCCTGTGTGGCTCAGTCGGTTAAACGTCTGCCTTCGGCTCAGGTCACAATCCTGGAGTATTGGGATCGAGCCCTATGTGGGGCCCCCTGCTTGGCAGGGGAGGCTGCTTCTCCCTCTGCTCCTCACCCCACTCATGCTCGCTCTCAATCTCTCTCAAATAAATAAATAAAATCTTAAACAAAAAAACAAACAAAAATACCTTTCTCTGGGCCAGACACTATGCTAAGTGTTCTAATATATAATCTCACTTAATACTCACCAAAACCCTTTAAGGAAAAATACTATTATTATTCGTATTTTAAACATGAGTAAACTGAGGCATATGGGCAATAGGCATATCACCCAGGGCCCCACAGGTAATAAGAGTGGAGTCAGGATCTGAATCCAGGCACTCTAAGACAGAATCCATACATGAAAACTGCTTGGCCATGGCAAGAGGACAAGCTCAGATAATACGATCGAAGGCAGTGTCACGGGACCCATGAGGACAACATCAGAGCCAGAAGGGTGATGGCCTGGGAGCATGGCAATATGCACACATTACACTCCTTACCTTTAGTAATTTAGAAATAGGCTGAGTGTGTGTTAGTAGGAGTGGTATCTTAAGTATGTGTTTTTAAATAGAAACCGTACTTTATTAACTATGTGCAGTATCTGTGGCTAGATCCAAACTTTTGACAACTAGAAAATAAATAAACAAATACCTCATCATATATATATATATATAATTACTGGGCAAGGATAACATAATGAATCAGCCTTGGTAGTTACAACAATGTGCCAAGACACCAGAAGGCAACGCCTAGAACAAGTGAAATGTAAATCTAAGTGGCTACTTTACTCTTTACTGATTTAAAATAAGCACTTTCCCCCTTTTATTAAATTCTAAAGTGTCTCTATCAGTTACCAACGTATTTATGATAAGTTCACCAGAGATGCCCTGCCCTATGAGATGATAGCTTGTATGGGCAATTTAAGTGGGAGGGGAAGACAGGGTAATGGAAGGAGAGAGGGACAGACACACAGACAGGGAGTTCCTCTGACTCACAGGTGCTACCACTATCAGTGCAGATCTAGTCAACAAATATGCATTCAGCTTCCACCTGGGAGCAAGGAAGGAGCTTAGTGATGGGGATTCAGGTGGGGGCGGGGGGGGGGGGTGGGGGTGGAGGGACATCACAGTTACAGCCCGGCTCCTAATGAGCTCACAGCCTTGCAGTGCTTACAGACAAGGAACGAGGCAGTGTCAACGCCAAAGGGAGAGAACAGGGTGCGGTGGCAGTGCTGCGCAGGTATCCACGGCAGATGTGGTAAGTCCCAGAAGGCTGCCAGGAGGAAGGGAATCTACACTGAGATCTGAAGAACAAACTCTCTTCCAGGAGTAAGATTGTAGGAAAGAGTCTTCACAGAGAGAACAAAATCAGTAACATGAGAAAGAACTAAGCGGAGAAACAAGTGAAAACACATCTCCTGACTCAGGAGGAAGCAAGAAGCAAGAGGGAAGTTAGCAGAAGATGGGGCCGAGCAGTGCAGGGCTGCCTCCTGGAGCCCACGAGGCCTTTGGATGTTCCCCCCAACATCGATGGAGAGTGACCGAGGACCTTGTGGAGAGCAGGACAGGAAGAGGACCTGGAGAAAGGCGCGCTTTACAGATCTCTCTGGTTACAGTATAGGAGATGACGGATAGAACAGCACTGGGGTCTGGGAAATAAATAGGTTGCTACAAGCAGTGCTGACGGGAGTTCCAGGTGACTGGGGCCCAGGGGGACAGCACGGGGATGGATGAATGTGGGAAAATGAGAAAGACACACAGGAGAGAGAAAGCCCTGGAGTAGGACATGGTGATCCAGGGGCCTAAGGGTGAGGGAATGTGATGCCACCTAGGCATTGGCTTGAGAAATGGAGAGGGCAATGGTGCCTGTTCCCAAGAAGACAGACCAATGGGGAAAAGTAGGTTTCCAGAAGCGCTCAGCCTGGGACATCCTGCCCTGTGGGTGTCTTGGAACCACCACAGGACACGCCTTCTAGGCTGTTGGATGTTTGGGTCCATAGTCCAGGAGAGAGATGGGGTCTGCAGATTTCCATTAGGGAATCATCACACAGAAATATGATGCAAGTCAAAGAAGCAGACAAGATTATGCAATGAGAGCACGTGGAGAAGAGAACCCGAGAACAGAACCCCGAAGGCAACCAATCCTGAAAGGACAAGCTGAAGGAGAGGATGCACAAAACATTTTAAGAAGAATAGCCAAAGAGGTTGAAAGGAAACCAGGAGGGTGAAGTACCATGGAAGGCGAAGAAAAATCTTTTCTCCATTAGGAGGAAGTAGCCTGCTGTGCCACATGCTTCGAGAAGGCAAGTAAGATAAGGACCCTGGATCACCCATCAGATTCCGTACCAGTGGATCACTGGTCCCCCTGGGAGGAGCCGTGCGGTGCAGTGATGGCACAGGCGGGGTGGGCTGAGATATAATGTGTACTGACAACTCTTTCAAGACAGATGTGTATCTAAGAGGAGATGTATAGTCAGGAGATGTTTTCAAGATGCAAGAGACTTAAAAACATTTACATGCAATTGGGAAGGAGCTAGGAGAATAAGTAGGATTATAAATGCTGATGAAGAGGGAGGTCCTCCAGGAGGCACAAAGAGAAGGCATTCAGTGCACGGGGAGATGGACTGGTCTTTGGCTGAAACGGCCCAGAAAAAGAACTGTGCTAACAGGAAATTCAGAAGCAATACGAATGGCAGAGAAGCTGTGCTTTGCAGAGACAACCCCAGGACTTCCATCATTAGTCAATCAACAGCCAAACAGGGTATTAACCATCTGGGAGCAGAGATTCCTTGTTGACTCAAGTTTCTGCTCTGACCACAGCCTGTTAGGAAAGTGGATGGGGTAGGAGTGGGGGCGCCTGGGTGGCTCAGTCTGACTCTTGATTTTGGCTCAGGTCATGATCTCAGGGTCATGAGATCGCCCTGCCGCTGGCTCTGCAGCGCTGTGAATGGAGCCTGCTTCGGATTCTCTCTCTCCCTCTTCCCCTCCTCACATCTCCCCACCCTCCGCTGGTGTGCGTGCATGTGCTCTCCCTCTCTCTCTCTCTCAAAAATAAAAGTGAGAGAAAAGTGGACTGGGACATGGGAGTTTAAACAACAGAAGAGAGAAATCCTCAGCTCTGCCACACAGCTATAAGACTTTTTAAAAACCACTTAACTTCACACACCTTTGAATGCAAATGGATATATTTACCAGTTTAGCACACGCAAGTCTAAAATGAGCCTTGCTTCTGTTAGAGATGGACCACAGAATGTCTAGAGGATATAATTCCAAGTATTTATTAAGTGCCTACTCTTCTAGGGCTTCACTGTACCCAAGAGAATAATTTCTTACACCTGAGAAGCGTTTGACCGGTGATGGAGATGCTGCTTCTAGAATTCTTGGGGAGCCTGTTTAAAATGCAGATTCCCAGAGCACATCCTGACAGTAAGTTGCACTAAATCTGGGGTAGAGCCTGGGAAGCTGGACTCCTACCAGGCTCCTGATGATGCCAGAGGAGCATCTGGAAACTCGACACTGCTTATCACGTAGCAAGCCTTCTCACACACCATGTAATTCAGAGCATGAGCAAGGTGTTGGGGCGCTCTGATAGGTGAAAGCTGAAACAGAGACAAACACTGACAGCTCAGTAAATAAAATGGTGACCATGGTTCATGCATGCATGGAGTCAGGCAAGGTGTATCCATGGAGGTTGTGCTATGCACCAAACCCCAGGCTCAACAAAGGGATTATAAGTTTGAACTGGATTTGGAGCTTTTCCTCAAACAATTCTTAGTTTATTAAGGAAGAAAAAACATCAACCAATGATACTAGTTCAGTCTGGTAAATGTTTTGACACATTTGCCACATCTCACGACCAGTATAATGGACATGCTCTCATGTCCTATGAGACCATAAAGGATGGTCTCCATTACAATGAGCAAGGGGACTGACACATGTGAGGGCTTGATGCTTGAACGGGTTATAAATTTTGATTAGTAGTTACATTAGGATGGCAGGGAAGGATATTCCAAACAGAAGAAAAAGCCAGCAGCATGTGTGTGATAGTGACACAGGCCTACCTAGAGCTCTCCCATCACCATCATATGGAAGTGGCCCCACGTAAAAGGCATGCACTCTCCTAAAATCTGAAAAGAACACAAAGAAATGATTAATCCTGGGCTGAGACACCTTTGTATAATTCACATCCAAGGACAGATTAAATGCACAAGTGCTGACAGTTTTGCCCAGGGAACATTTATGAGTCTTTAAAGGCAAAGGCAAAATGATAAGAAGCCACTAAAAAAAAAACAAACAAAAAAAAAAAAAAAACAAAAAACAAAAAACAAAAAAACCACACACACAACAACAAAAATTTTTTTTGGTTAAGAATGTCCAGTTATGGGAAAGAACTAGGAAAATTTGACAACATGGAATCTCAACTTAGAAGAGGGCACCTAAGAAGAACTAGAAATTTAGAGCATGAGTATATGCAGTGGGGTTAAGGGGGAGTGGGATTCTCTTTAGTCCTAGCTGCAAGGAGGTGATCCTGACATTTTTTGTGGTCAGCAGAAAAAAGTAGAAGGCAGGTAAGTTAGTCACATGCAGGTGAGTTTAGAAAAAAAAAAAAAAAAGTAGGGAGATACAGGGTAGTACCTAAAGAGACAGATGCATCCATTGCTGATTGCTTTAAATTCTGAGTGTTGGAACACGCTGGGACACGGCAGGACTTCCACCAATGGAAAGTTGATCTCCACAGTGAGAACAGACACTAAGGGAAAAATGGGAGGGAGATAGACTATTTGTCCTTCTAAGAGAATTTGAAAATAACAAAGAGTATACCCATCAGGACAGGTTCCTACTCCAACAAACAGTCACAAAACTTTGGGTGGCTTCACTCAGAAAGATTTTGTTTCCCCCTCACATCACAGTTTGATGCAGATTGTCTGGGAGTCGTTCGACGGCTCTGTTCGGGCAAGGATAGTCATCAACCGGGAGACTGGGTCCCCAAAGGGTTTGGCTCTGTAGACTTCAACAGTGAGGAAGATGCCAAAGCTGCCAAGGAGGCCGTGGAAGATGGTGAAATAGATGTAAACAAAATTACTTTGGACTGGGCCAAACCTAAGGGTGAAGGCGGCTTTGGAGGCCGTGGTGGAGGCCGGGGTGGCTTTGGAGGCCGAGGTGGTGGCAGAAGAGGCCGAGGTGGATTTGGTGGCAGAGGCTGGGGAGGCTTTGGAGGGCAAGGAGGCTTCTGAGGAGGCAGAGGAGGAGGAGGGGGAGACCACAAGCCACAAGGAAAGAAGACAAAGTTGGAGTAGTTTCTTCCATCCCTCTGTCTTTCCCTCTTCTGTTTGAAAGAAAGGGACTCTGGGGCTTTTACTCTGTTACCTGATCAATGACAGAGTCTTCTGAGGACATCCCAAGACCGTATGCAGTCCTGTGGTCTACTTGGAAATTCGTATAGATAACATTTCAAGGGAGAAACCCTGTTGGTTTTGACTGGATATTCATATAAACTTTTTAAAGAGGTGAGTCATAGAGCTAATCCTTATCTGTAAGTTTTGAATTTATATGCTTTCTTCCCATGTACAAAACCATTTTTTTCACACAATTTTTTTTTTTTTTTTTTTTTTTTTTTTTTTTTTTTTTTTTTTTTTTTTGCGTTGGGGGGTGTAAAAGAAAGCAGAATGTTTTATCATGATTTTTGCTTCAGCAACTTTGGGACAAATTAAAAGTCCTAAACTCTGGGAAAAAAAAAATTCTCCTGTTTGGGAGGAGAAATCTCCTGCTCTACTCATATTCAGGAACCCCTGCCTCCTTCCATCTAGTGGCTCTGTCATCTTTTAAATGCTTAGGACTCTACCAGGATCCTCCGCATAGGACCAAATAGGATAAAACAAGCGCACGGAAGATCATGTTAATGATTTCACTTTCAGGGGCCAAGCTTTCTAAACTTCCACGTGGCCTCATTCCACTGGTCAGACTCATTCAGATGGTGCCCGTGGAACTGGATGCTAGGCAGGGGCATGCCATTCAGCTGTGCGCCCAGAGGAAAGGCAATGGGGTTGGGGAAGCCATGGTACTGTCTCTGCCCCGGACAGGTACAGAGTGCTCTTTAGCTGAGATCTGGGTGAGTATGTTGGGGGCCTAGGGAGGTCAAGGACAGGGAAAGGAACAGTTTGTGAAAGCCTAAATGTTCAAGTACGATATGCAATTTTAAACAGAAAAAAAACAATATTTAGCAGTGTCAGAAAATAAACATTCCTTCCGTTCTTGGGCCCATTTTAAAGGATAACACTTTGACTCAAGAGCCTGATCAGTAAAATTTGGGGAAAAGCCTTTCATGTAGTGCTAAAGAAGGCAAGAGGAAAAAGAGGAAGATGATACACCAGATGGCACCAATGGAAAATGCAATATATATATATATATATATATATATATATATATATATGTATGTGCATTATATATATGCAAAAATATATATTATATATATGCAAAAGAATGATATATACATATCATATATATGATGACCCTAATCATTCCTCTGCCAACCGCCTTCTGTATATATTCCTCACAAAAGAAAATGTTCATGTAAAAATAACTCAAAATACTGCAGGACACAGGTTGTGATCAACCTCAGGGCTTTAGACATTGAACTAGTCTCCGGCTACACAGGGCCCTTGCCACCTCAACAAAGAAGCAGTCCCACACCCCAGCCAGGGACAGCGTCGGATGATCCATCCCAGGTTAGCTTTCTCCTAGGGCAGTGGACACACAGAACCGGACAGCTGTCATAACAGGTAGGACATGGGATCCACTCCCCTCTTCCACAAATAGCTAATAATAGGTAGCATTTACTGAAAGACCACTGTGTGCCAGGCAGTGTGCGTGCACGCAAGGTCTCACACACTATAACGAGACAGATGCTATTGTATCACATTTTACAGATAAGAAACTGACTGCCCAGAAAGGTTGAGTGACACACTCAAAGTTACCCAGATAGGAAACGTTGAAGGAAAATCCAAACTAATTGGCTTCCAGAGTTTGTACTTCCGATGACTGTATTTTTTTTTCCTGGAAAATGGTATTTCCTCAGTATAAAAAGGCAGGATGGGGTGAGGAATAATAGACAAAACAATTAGCAAACAATATTTTGTGATGAGAATAAAAGTTGGGTTTTCTGATGTTGGAACCCATTGAGTTGACTGGCCTATTCCTTACTTTATTATCTTTGCCATTGCCAAGAGGCTACAAAGAGTAGATGCATTTTCCTTATTTTACTTGAATTCCTCTTCCATTCCTCAGTCAGTGTGTTCTCTGCTTTATATTTCTACGTGGGCTCTCAGGCTATTTATTCTCCCTTGAGATTCCTAAAGCTGTAAGCTTTTTTACCCTGGCAGGGGGAGGGGATGGAAAGAAAATTCAAAGAGTCATGTATTGATGCTTTAGACTTTTGGCACTATATTTTGAAGCTCCGACAATATTTTTTGTTCACTGTCCTTTAGAATGTTGGGGTGCTGATAAGCAAAGAGGAAGAAGCCACTTACTCTGTAGTCTGGAACAGTAGATGACAGGACAAGTAAGACAAAACATGGCATCCCAGCAAATATGTTGTACATATTTGTGCATAAGACTTGATCTTAGGTTGGACAGAAGACTGAGAGAGAGGGAGAGGGAGAGAGAGAGACTTAGAGAGAGGGAGACAGAGAGGTGGCACCTCAACACCAAGCACTGGGCTACTTTCAAGGAGTCCCTCTCTCAGACACCAATAATGAACTCTTCAGATACTCCCTCCCAGAGATCACTAAGTCCAGTTTACAACCTGACCAATGACTCACTTCTTGATTTCTGAAGCCAGCTGTTCAATTCCCTTGACTTCGGGGCCCAAAAGAATTGTTTATTATTTATAAAGAGTATTAAAAAAAGATCATCACAACCTTTGGCTGGTTCCAAGGCTGGTAACTTGTATTCTTATAACTTGCACGCGGCCGAATTTCTGAAAAGATCTATGTATGTCAAATGTACGCAGATGGTAATTTTTTGTCTTTTTTTTTTTTAAGATTCTATTTATTTATTCATGACAGACGAGAGAGAGAGAGAGGCAGAAGAAGAAGCAGGCTCCATGCAGGGAGCTGGACGTGCGTCTCCAGGATCACTCCCTGGGCCGAAGTCGGCACTAAACCCCTGGGCCACCGGGGCTGCCCAGGATGGTCATTCTAAAACCATTTCTTTCAGCGATATTTATAAGCCACTGCATTTGGAGGCTATGGGATATATAGAGACATTAAGAAGGCAGTTCAACAATACTTAGGCAGAATTGTCTACCACAAAAGAAATAGTAATAATAAAAATGTGCCATCAGTCTTCAGGTAGCTCCTCTGGGACATCAGTTTTCCCATTTTATGAAGCAAGATTTTATTAACTCAATGAACAGTGTAGCCAGGGTAAAGACTGGCTCTGGAGGCCCATAGGCCCTAGAGAGAGAGAGATTGCTGGCACTGGTATCTGAGCCTGGCTTCCTCATCCGTGGCAGTGGGCGGTATTAGAGAATCCTCTCCAGAGGCATGAAGATGAAATCACCCACTTACACCCCTTAGCCCGGCGCCTCCCCACTGACAAGTGGTCAGGCTGTTTTCCTTCCATCTCTGTCACTGCTGATGGAACCCGTGGTACAGCCCACATTGCGAAAGAGGTCCAGGATTTAAAGTTGTGGCGAGCGCCTGCCAATCCTCCAGCTGTTCACTTTGTAAAGAGCAAGAAAGTCAACACAGGTTTGTAATTAAAAAAAAAAAGAGAGAGAGAGAGAGAGAGAGAGAGAGAGTTCTGAGAGTTCGTGCCAGCTGCCAAGGGGACACAGAGGGTGCACCCAATTCTCCCCGGGGAAAGGGCATAATAAGCTTCACCATAAAGCCCCAGGTGCCGTCTTGAAAGTAGAACCAAGTGTCTGAGGACGCTTCAAGGCTTAGTGTCACAAGCTCTTTTAAACTATTGATCTAGACAGGATGCCCTATGTATGAAAGTCTGCTTTCAACATCCAATATCCAGAACCAATTCATTCAATTACTTTCCGTCCAGAAATGCAATCGTGAAGTACGCCTGGGCCGGACACCCCTGGGCCACAAAACCAGACAAAAACCCCTAAGCAAAGGCAGCTCTGGGGCTTGGCTGTAGGCATTTGTGACGCACTCTTCCCCAGAACGTTGCAGCCCCAAAGTATAGGCCCCATGAGGTCCCAGGGGGAGGGCTGGGCCAGGCTGGGATTTTTCAGTCGCGGTTGTGGTTGTCAGGGGTGCCCCTTTGAAAGCGGGCGCGGCGCTCGGGCAGCAGCAGCGGGATCAGAGAGGAACCGGACGTCGGAGGCACCGTCTGGGAGGCAGGAGGAGCAGCCCGGGGCGCCTGGCGCAGCGGGGGAGGATGGGGGGCAGGGGCCCGCCCCCGACAACGTCGCTCCCCGCCCCGGGCCGCCCTGGGGCTCCCCTGCACCCGCAGACTCCGCATCGCGGCTGGAGTCCGCACTCCGTGGGCTCGGGAAAGCTGCGGAGGGCGCGGGGGGCGAGGGTGCACGCGCGCAGCGGCGGGGCCCTGCAGCAGCGCCGCGCCCCGGGCGCGCTCCCCGCGGGGGCTCCCACCGCCGCTCCGGGCGCTGCGCGCGCTCGGGGGCGCGGGGGCGCGGGGGCGCGGGGACCCGGCGGGCCCGGGGCGGAGCGCGCGCCGCAGCCCCGCCCCCGCTCCCCTCCCCCTCCCGCGGAGATTGACGGGGCCCGGGCGCGCGCCCCAACCAATGAGCGCGTCCCGGGGCGGGCCCTGGAAGCAGCTGCTCGGGCTACTTAGAGTCCTCGGCTGGGCTGGAGGGAAGCAGAGCGCAGTCGGGACTGGCCGGGTGCAGCGGGCGCCCCAGCCAGCGCCAGCGCCAGCGCCGAGCGGCAGGCGCACGGGCACCGCGCCGGGCACCGCACCGGGGGCACCGCGCCGGGCACCGCGCCGGGCACCGCGCCGGGCACCGCACCGTTCCGCGCGGGGCACAGCGGAGCCGCCACCCCCTCGCCGCCCAGGACCCGCTCGCCAGCGCCGCCTCCGCAGCACCCATGGGGACCAGGAGACTTTAAAGGAGTTTGGGGTTTCGGGAGCAGGGAAATCACGGGTACGGAGAGGCGGCTTTCTTTGCCTTGGAAGCGGGTTTTCTTCGTCCGACTGTTTGGACCCTGTGCCGGGTAGGAGGGAAAGGGGTCTCGTGGCCGAAAGCGGACCTCCCTTCACGACCCACGCCCGCCCCCGCACACCTCCACCGCACTGGCTCCCCCCCCCCCCCCATCTTTCCCTTTCCTCTTTGTTAGGTGATTTTTAGACAGAACGGCCTCGCCCTGGCGCAGCCCGAGCGGCTCCGCTGGGGAGAAGGCGAGAGAAGTCAGGGGCAGAGTGCACCTGCTGGTGCGGGCAGGTGTGCCCGGTGCGTGGGTGTCCGTGCCCTGGCGAGCGTGCAAGCGTGGGGGGGAGCCCTGTGTACGAATGTGGGGGTCTGACTGTGTCGTCGCGAAGGTTTGTCATTGTGCGTGTGTGACACTATCACACGAGTGTATCAGCCAGCCTGTCAGTGCCTGGACTCCTCCAAGTGAACACGATCGTGCTGGTGTCAAGTGAGTGTCTGCGAATGTGTCCGGTTGTCATTGTGCGAGGCGCTGCCAGGGGAGGGGTGCGACCTGGCGCAAAGCTGAGAGGTGGGCTGGCGAGGGTGGGGACAGAAGGGGGAGCGCTGCCTGGGCACGCTCTCCGAGGCCTCGGGCGCCCCTTCTTCCTTCCAGCCTACCCCTCGGTCCTTCCCGGGGGGTGGGGGTGGGGGTCTGTCCCCCACGGGGACCCCGCCTGCCTTTTCTCTTGTGGGAGTTGGACCAGCTCCCCGGACGGGGTCTGCTGTCGGCCCAAGGACTGGGGGCCGGGGCGGGGGAGGCTCCTGCACCTGTCCTGCCGCCCGGAGGACCGGGCGACCCCAGCAGCGGCGCCGGGGCGGGCGGGCAGGTCCCGGGGGGCACCGCACGCCCTGGAGGGGGGCAGCCCGACCCTGACCCTGTCTCTGCCTCCCGTGTGTGCTTCCGCAGATCCCCGCTCCTGGCCCTCGCCTCGCCGCGTCATTGATGGGCAACCAACTGGACCGCATCACCCACCTCAACTACAGCGAGTTGCCCACAGGGGACCCGTCGGGGATCGAGAAGGACGAGCTGCGGGTCGGGGTCGCCTACTTCTTCTCGGATGAGGAGGAGGACCTGGACGAACGCGGCCAGCCCGACAAGTTCGGCGTGAAGGCCCCGCCGGGCTGCACTCCCTGCCCGGAGAGCCCCAGCCGCCACCACCACCATCACCACCACCACCACCACCACCACCTGCTGCACCAGCTGGTCCTCAACGAAACTCAGTTCTCCGCCTTCCGGGGCCAGGAATGCATCTTCTCCAAAGTGAGCGGCGGCCCCCAGGGCGCCGACCTGAGCGTCTACGCGGTCACGGCGCTGCCCGCGCTCTGCGAGCCCGGCGACCTGCTGGAGCTGCTGTGGCTGCAGCCGGCGCCCGAGCCGCCCGCCCCCGCCCCGCACTGGGCCGTGTACGTGGGTGGCGGGCAGATCATCCACCTGCACCAAGGCGAGATCCGCCAGGACAGCCTGCACGAGGCGGGCGCGGCCAACGTGGGCCGGGTGGTGAATAGCTGGTACCGCTACCGCCCGCTGGTGGCCGAGCTGGTGGTGCAGAACGCCTGCGGCCACCTGGGCCTCAAGAGCGAGGAGATCTGCTGGACGAACTCGGAGAGCTTCGCCGCCTGGTGCCGCTTCGGCAAGCGGGAGTTCAAGGCCGGAGGGGAGGTGCCGGCCGGCACGCAGCCGCCGCAGCAGCAGTACTATCTCAAGGTGCACCTGGGCGACAACAAGGTGCACACGGCCAGGTTTCACAGCCTGGAAGACCTCATCCGCGAGAAGCGCCGCATCGACGCCAGCGGCCGCCTGCGCGTGCTGCAGGAGCTCGCCGACCTCGTGGACGACAAGGAGTAGCCGCGTGGCGCGCCGCCGGCCCCGCCCGTGTCCCCGCGCCCCGCTCCCTCCCCGCCCCCGGGCTCCCCGGCCGGCGGGCCGCGCCCCCGCCCCCTCGAGCACCCCAGGCTGCGCCCTCGCACCCCTCCGGCGGGCGGCGGGAAGTCTCGGGAGCCGGCACCGAAGGGCGCGCGGCCGAGGGCCCCCTCCCCACCTCCCCCCGGCGGGGGCGACGGTGCTGGGAACCCCTGCGTGCGCCCGCCCCTGGCGCTGTAACGGGGAGGGGGGGCGGGGGGAGGAGGAGAAGGGGCCGAGCCGCAGGGATGCACCTGTCCGTGCCCGCGGCCCGCGCGGCTCTAACGGGAACCATCACCGCCCCCAGGCGCGCGCGCACCGGTCGGAGGTGAGAGATGATCTTTGCACCGCAGAGTTCGGCCCCTGCGTGGAATGTGTCCCCACGTCGCAGGGTTTCCAAGGAATCGAGCCCGTCCCTTAGGCACTCGAGAACGAATTCCACAAGCCAGCCCCCGCCCCCCCCCCCCCCCCCGGGACTCCGGGTCACCCCGAGGCTGCCCCGCACTTTCCCAGCTCCCCGGCGCCGAGGCTCCTGACATCGCATTCCAGGCTCCGGGCAGAGCGCTAGGGTTTGCTTCCAGTCCTTTCCACCGAGGGAAGCGAACGCCTCCCCTTCACCCCCCCACCCCACCCCACCCCGACCCCGATTGCCCGTGAGCCTCCCTCGCTGGCAGGAGGAAGCCTTCGCGGCCCCGAGATGGACGTGGCGCAGCCACCTGGGGGAGGAGCGCGGGCCCCGCCCCCCGGCGAGCAGAAGGGTCACCTGGCGTCTGGGAACTTGGACTTGTGCAGAAGGTCGCTGCTTATTCTTAACCCTAGATTGCTCCCTCCGTGGGCTGCATTTCAAAAATAGTCCTATTTTTTAAAGGGTTGGAGGAGAGGGAGGGGGAAGACGTGGCAACGTTCCAGAAAACCAGCATTATTACAGCACCATAGCCAGTATGTTTAGTTTGGCTTTTCCTAACATAGAAATCTTAGAAGGCGGGGAAGTGGAAATAAAGTTTGAGAAGTGGGAGAGCAGGTTTCCAGCTGTGTCAACAAAGCCTATCGTGTTGATGTTTTTATTGACCATTTTAGCAACATGCTAATAAAATTTCAAATTGAAATTTTTATTTTCATGGCTTTAATCCATGATAGTTTAAATATTGGGGGCCATTAAGAGTGGATTTAGCTAAGAGCTTAGCTAACATTGCCTTTTCACTCTATTTTTCTCAAATCTTATGAGAATTTCTGTTTTTGAATATTAATTTTATTATTATTAATTATTATTTTTGGCTTGAAATGGCAGCCCTAGTAATGGTGAAGTTGTTAATGTGTATATTGTACTGAATTTCTGTCAGTTAAGGGGTTTACTGCTTTAGTGGAAATTGCTAGCAGGTTCCATGAGGTTTCTTTTCTCCATGTTGTATACCATTACCATTTCATATCTGTATTTCTGTTTTTCTTCCTGTCCCCTTGCTGTCCTTAAGAAAAGAATCTAGAATCGGTCGCTTTACCCCCCCTCCCTCTTTAGCCAATCCCAGAATCCATTCCTGAAAACCAGAAAGGACTTGTAGGATCAGGGCAAATGTGTCTTTTTCAAAAAAAATTACAGCTGTTTGAAACCCCTTCCTTGGGCAAGGACATACCAACTTCTCTCCTTGTGCTGCAGCCCCAGCTTGACTGTTACTTGATTCAGCGTTAGACACCTGGAGCATCAATGTCCCTTTCCAGGGAATTTGTTAAATAATGGTGTTTAGCTAATTGTTGCAAGCAATTGCATATTGACAGCTGTGATTTAGTTGGACGGCAAATATGGCCAAAGCCAGTTTCTTGGCATTTCAAAAATAATGCAATAAAAACTAGTCGAGGTTAGCTGAGACTGGAAATGCCTTTTTCATGGTGAAATGATTCATTTCTGTTTTGTTTCTATTTTTTTATTTTATTTTATTTTATTTTTTTGGTTTCCATCTTGGATTCATTCCCTGATCTTGAATCAAAAGGTCAGATCAATGAAATATGAACTAGAGTATTTTTCTTAAGCCTATTGAGTGATTTATTTTTTAAAAAATGTTTAAATGCATATGCTTTTCTTTCAGCACATACAACAGCAAAAGTTTTGTAATAACTAACTTACCTTTGCATGTATGGAGAACTGAAAGTCACTTATTTCCCTAACTTACTCCTCTTTCAGATAGCAGATGGCAGATCATAAACCGAAATTCTTTATTGTATCTACCCTCTCCACATTCTTTACTGTGTCCTCCTACTGTATCTTGGCTCTCTGCTGTATTAAATACCATCCTAAACACTTGTTCCAGCAGGACTCCTTCTTGACATTTTGTCCTCCACCTGTCACTCAGAGGGCGGAACTTGAGCAAAAGAAATGATTCGGTCGATCACACCTAATACTAACATTTATTTCCTCTGATGGCACATAATCTGATTTTTCTCTAACCGAGAGGGTCACTATCACAGTACTGGCTTAGCAGCTTTATACTTGCTGAGACTAGACTGGCAATAAAAATAAAAGTTGGGCACCCAAAGAAGTATTTATTCCTGTACTGGTCTGTTAAGGACTGGGTTGATGATAACACTGCTACAAATTCACAATAGAAAAACACTGGCTACAAGGGGAATTCCTGGTCCAGGTTAGTAACCGCCAATGGCAAAGTAATTCAAATCCTAGTGCATTACGGAGAAGATATTTTCAAGATATTATCTAATTGCTTTATCCGGAAAAAGTGTATATTTTAGGGTATTATTAGGAATGTCAGTGAAACCAAAAGGTGGAAGTTACCTGGGAAGATGGCATGGACAGACTTGATTTTTATTTTGTGTGAATAGAATACCTCCGGAATTTATCAGAGTTCTAAAAATTAAAGCCAGCAGCCTCCTAACGTTTTCATAGAGGTCAGGAATTTCGTTTTGGTTGTAGTTATCCTCAAGAGAGCAGAGCTTTGTAGGACCTTTCATGATGCTGAGTGTGGCTCAGCTGGAGGGCAGACTGTAGGCTCTCTGGTATAGAGGAAGAGACCCTGATGCCTCCATTCTTTCTCCACCCTCAGAGGCAGGCTCTGAAAAGGAAACTACTTTAAAAAAAAATAAGATAAAATAAAAACTATGGAGGAGGAGAGAGGATGAGCATATTTTAAACAAAACCAGGTCTGAAATGCTGTTACTTCCAAAGTGTATTACTTCATTAAAAAAAAAATGAAGAAATGACATATATTAAATTTATTTTTAAAAAATTAAAGTCTATCCTGAGCCAAATAGATAACATATAAGTTCCTGAATATTTAAAATGCTAAATCCCTGTCACGACTGCATTTTATGAAAAGAAAGACTAATAGTATTCACTTACAGTTAACACTTGTGCCAGATTAGAACAAACACAAAAGCACCTGAAAGTCTAATGATGTTACATGATTTTACTACCTTTTTTTTTTCTGAGTGGGAGAAGGAGAGAGAACGTGTGAGAGTGGGGGTGGTGAGAGGGGTAGAGATAGATAATCCTATTCCACACCTAGCATGGAGCTGGACTCGGGGCTTGATCTCACAACCCTGAGATCATTACGGGGCCAAAGATCAAAAGCTGCTTAACCAACTGAGCCACCCAGGTGGCCCGATTTTTCTACCTTAAAAAAAAATTTTTTTTGATGTTTCTCTTTGTGTCATGTTTCTATAGTGAACACTTCTGTTACAATAATGATTTTTTTTTCAGAAAAGCATGCTATTGGTGTTCATAAAAGTAATGAGTTATCTGAATAATCAGTATATCCTAACAGTCTTCAAACATCGTACCTTATTGATTGATTATGTTTCATGTGTGCTTTCAACATCTCTCAAAGTTCAATGTCTTAGTTGTCTAATAAATGGAGCAGGGTGAAATTAACACTAACCACACAAAATAGTAGAGCAGCCCAGGTTCCTTTTATCCATATGCATACCCTCAAAGCCTCCTGCTTTCTCGTTTTTAAACAGATGAAGAGAATCTTGTTAGGATTGGCTTTCAGAGATGATTTGCCACAGGCATAAAAGGTCTGCAGGTGAAGAGTACAGGCTTTCAAGTTTCTTGAAACATTAAGAACTGTTTTTAGAAAGTGGTTGTCTGACACCTAACTTGACTTATTTTGTTGGCAATTGCTAGCTATTGGCAGAGTGTGTGTGTGTGTGTGTGTATACACATATATACACACGTATACATTTAACATATACACACACAGACACATTTGCATATATATATACATGTGTCTCTGTGTCCATATATACATTCCTACCTATGGTTAGTGATGTTCTCATTCAGAGACAGATACAGATGCGTGCACACATACGGACTATTGAGACTTACAGAAACAGGAGACTTTTTCAGGTCCCAACAGCTAGTGAGCAACCCGAGAGCAAGGCATCCATGCCCCAAAATGAGCATAAACAAAAAGAAGAAAATGTGAGAGTTGCAGTTAGTTTTTGTCTCAATTTTAGAAGGATCTGTTCCTTCTTTAACTAGAAAGACCTAAGATTAAGAGGAAAGCTGTGATGGAGGTAATTACAAAATAAGATGCAAGATGAAGTGGGAAAGTTAGAACGTGATAAAATAAATGAATAAGCTTTGCAATGGGGGACACGTGTTCTCTGACCAAAGCCAGGAAAGCCAAGATCTTATTCCCAACTGTTTAATAATTTATAAAATCTCCTTGATTTCATCACTCGCCTGTTGTATGTTTACCTCATTTGAACTTGAAATATAAGAGATTTAGGTATTTGAGTATGCTGGGGAAAAGGAAAAATAGTCTCCCCTACCTTTGTTGCTGTGAGTTTGTGATTATTGCATTCATTGGCGCCCCCACCCCACCCCCGGGGGAATAGTCCCTGGTGCTGTGGGGTGCAATCAATCTGGTTGACAGGGCTAGGCACAAAGTAGGTGCTCAGTAAATCTAAGGCTAACCCATCTCTCTACCTCAGGTGTCCTCAGTAATACCTGGTCAGTATGCCTGATTTTCTGGGAAAACCAGAAAATCCCACCATTTGGCTTCCCTACAAAAGAACCTAAATTTCTCTAATTGAAATTGGCAAGCTTTCCCCAAGTCAGAACACCCATAAAAGTATAATTTATGAGGCTTAAGACTGATACCAGGTAAAAGGTGTTCTGAATAGTCTGTCTGCTAATAGGGGTAAAAAAATAAAACTATCAAAGAATCCAAAGATAAAATGTTCTCTTGTCATCTGCTCAGAAAGGGAAAGCAAACCAATAACTCTGACTATACCTTCTCACAACTTCATCTCTCATTTACATCAAGGGGAGATTTTTCTCGCATGAAATCACAATATTATTCCTTCAGAAAGAAGATTATTATTAAAGCTCTTGCTAAGAATTTTCTTCAGTTATGTAGGGAAAAACCTACCAGAATATGAACTTAACTCTCTGGGAAAATTAGATGTGATAGAGTTTGGTCATGGATATTTTTCTAAATAAACATTATTCATTTATATATGAAAATATCCAAATAATGGCTATGCCCATTGGCTTTTATAATCCAATTACTTTTTTATGTGAACATGAGTTCTGAACTTAATTTTGTCCAAAGGGGAGATGCTTGTAAAATATTAGGTGTGAACAGAGCCTGTGTCCTAAATTTCAAGCACAAAATAAATGCCTCAAAAGTTAATCTGAATTATATTCAGTGTTCCAAAAAACAGAAGATCATATAAGGTTACTGCTTATGTGCTTTCCAAGAAAATTCTTGCCATCAATCTACGATATAGACATTAATGTTCTGTTCATGCCATAATGGGAAACTTGAGGGCTTCTGTTATGAGTATACTGATATTTGCTTTAACAAATACATTATTATTCTAAATTCAATCATTTTCCCCTCCAACAGTTCTGCGACATGCCAGCTCTTTGCTCACTGCCAAACCCCTTGTTTTCAGATTCTCCTGGGGAATGAGCAAATCTGGGGGGATTGAATTGACAGTGATTCTGTAAAACATCTCCCAGCTCTCGGCACATGCTTTGTTTTGTCCTGCCTTCCTCTTCTCAGCAGAACTGTCTGCCCAAGGTCTGAGCCAGAGAAAGGCAAGACTCAAGGGTAGGGTTGCCCAATTTGGCAAATAAAAATACAGGCCAATCAATTACATTTCAATTTCAGATAAACAAAGCATAACCATTTCAGTATTGGTGTATCCCATGCAATATTTGGGACATGCTTATACTAAAAATGATATTTTTATTTGAAATTCAAATGTAACTGCATGTCCAGGACATTACCTGACTGCCCTACTCAGGAAGGACCTTCTATCTCTAAGAAGCCAGAGACCACTGATTTTCTAGGACTGGCAAATTAAGGATGCATCCTCCATCCACAGCATGGAAGTGTATTATCAGATTGCTCATGCATCTTTTTTTTTTTTTTTAATTTTTATTTATTTATGATAGTCACACAGAGAGAGAGAGAGAGGCAGAGACACAGGCGGAGGGAGAAGCAGGCTCCATGCACCGGGAGCCCGACGCGGGATTCGATCCCGGGTCTCCAGGATCACGCCCTGGGCCAAAGGCAGGCGCCAAACCGCTGCGCCACCCAGGGATCCCTGCTCATGCATCTTTTAAGACCAAAGCCAGATTCAGGTCTAGGAACACGGACATAGTCCAGGAGAAGCCTCAGGAGGAAGAGTTCACATGCTCCCTAGCCATTGAGAGAGTTGGTTGTATGTTTGTGTGGATGGGTGTTTCATGTGTTTCTATTCTTACACTCTTTTGATTATATTTTGTAGGACATACCATCTTTTATCTGAGGGTATGATGAATGCTTGCCCAGATACAGTCAGAAATACTCTGTCAGTGTTTAATCTCACCTGCTACTTATCCTGATCCAGGGCCTCACGTCACACCTGGCTATTTCATAGCACCTCTCCTCTCTTTATCCTTCGATTGTTTCTGTTGAAACACAGGTGGTCACAGTGACCTTTTTCAATATACACCCACGCTGACAAGATGAAGGCCAAGCTCCTTATGACACAGTCAGGGTCCTCCACCGTCTGGCCCCTCTCTACCACCCGCGTATACTAAGGCCATGCAAAACAGTATGCAGAACTTGTTTTCATTCATTCTTTCATGACTTTCTAAATTGTCCCGTTTACCTGACTGCCCTTCTTGGTTCCTCAGTAGAAAACCCTTAGTCTCATTCACCCTTCATAGTAGTGCCATGCTACCCCAGCATGGTTTCTAGTGGTTTTCTTCTGCATGTTCTCACTGAATTTGTTTACGCCTCCCCCAGACTCTCCTCTGCTATAAATGTTTACATCTTTCTCTCTCTACACTGAGCTCTACTGGGAAAGGCTCTGCGACTTACTCATTGTTGCACCTACAAAGTCTAGCACTTGCAGTAGATTCTCAGTTAGAGTCTACTGAATGAATGGAAGAAGTGCCGAAGGGGGAAGAGTTGGCTTCTCCATAAGTACGTGGGACATACTGTGCATGGTTTCTCTCTTAGCCACCATAAGAATGGACTAAACATCTGTCAACATCTATATGAGTCTCCCTGAGAATCATACTGTAGAAAATTAGTTTCTGTTTAGAAAATAAGCTGGAGTTTTGAAAATCATATAACACTACAGATGATGGGAGATTAGCCATATGTAGTTGAAAAGGCTTCTCTGCCCTTGTTATACTGGTGCAAGCATTTCTTCATGAAGGAACTTTATGAGTTTATGATGGAAATGCAGATTTCTTTCCTCTTAGAAATTCAATTTCCACCAAGGTGAAATAGCTCTGAGAGCTACACATTTAGAAGGCAGCCGTGGATTGACTTGCAAGAAGTGAAGATGAGACATTTCCCATATAGGCTACTTTAGTCCACGAGCTCTCCATGACCAGAGATGTTCCATCAGTACAGAAAAGGTCTATTGAAAATCTAGTCCTTTTCACATTTGGGAAAGTAAAATCTCTCCTGGCCTTACTAATAAGCAAATATACCTATATTATCTGTGAAAGGAAAACAATCCCCTTGCCTGACACTCCAGCAGGGGGAGGGGAGGGCAGGATAAAAAAACAAGCCTCTTTTGACTGATGACATTTGGACCTCGAGGCTGGTTGAACAGCTAGAAAAATATGAAATAATTGGAAGTGCAAATGAGCACTAAAAATGTACCTAGATGAATGTCTTATAAAATATATATACTCCTATATTTGATATTTTCCCTGGAACTCTTAGGAGGCGCACCCTGTGTTTTTCCAGCAAAATATTATTCTCTGAGCACCTCTGGGCATTTAATATAGTTTAATCTGGTCTTGGTCATGGTTATGGTTATTTGTACTTAAGTAAAGCTACTTTAATTTGAGATTTTAAACCATAATATCCTGCTGAGAAAAAAAGTGTCAAAACTCAAGAATGGAGTACTTCTTTAGAAAGAAATATCACTAATGTGCGATTAGAAATCGAGGTAGAACTGCTTTTGCCCAGAGAGCAATTTCGAGAGGAGACAGAAGACGAGATGTTTCATTATGCAGCCTCACCATTCTCATTTCAGAAATCAGTGCCCCTTGTGTATATCTGCTTTATTTGTGTATAATTTTATGAGACAGGATCTACACAAGGAAATGGGAGCAGAGGTAGTTACTCTGTCCTCTACAGACCAACAAAATAAGGGCTTGACAGCCCAGACCGGTTCTGCCCATGATACTTCCTTAAAGCCTTTTAGCATTTTCCATAACTTGCCAGATAAAATCCAAACTATGGCATTATTCAAGCTATGCCCCCTTCTGTCCCCTGTGCCCCAAACTCTGAAGCTTCATCCCGACTCCTCTCAGTACATTCTCCCTGTGAGTCGTCTGTATGGAACCACTTACCTTTATCCTAAAGCCACATCATGAGATGCCTTTACTCATGCTGTTTGATCTGCATAGAACATCCTTCTCTCCACCTTAGCCACATGTCAAAATCTTCCTCATCCTTTAGGATTCAGTTCACTTATTGGCTATTCTGAGAAGCCTCTCTTTCTCCTACAATACCTCTACTTCAGTGACAATAAGCAAATGAACCCTTTCTCACTGAGCTCCTGTAGCTCTTTATCTGAGCACTTAACATTGACTCTACCCATTTAATATTCCAATTTTCAGCCCCTAAACTACGTCAAACATAATTTATTTAAGTTAATGGGAACCAGATTGCCTGATGAATTGGCTTTTAATCTTGAGGTAGGGATCTTGGCATTTTGACCTTTGGTTCCTTGGTAGCTAATATCTGGTCATATTAGATCTCAACCAATGCTGACTTAATTTGATTCAGTTAATTTAATTAAAAGGCAGCAATCCTGCTACAAGAACAGTAAGTGCTTTTTTTAAAATTAATGTTCCTCATGGAAGATCGACTCCCTAAACATTTGTTGGGTCCTTCTAAAGGCAAGCCTTTGTTTAACGTCATGAAGATACAAAACATGATCTAGACTTCAAGAACTCCATCTCGTAAAGAAGACAGGGGTATACAATTAGCCACAGTCCACTACGGCCTGGAATGTGGGTCATTACCAAGGTACAATTAAAAGATATACTGTAGAAGGTCAAAGGAAGAAGCATTTGGCAAAAGACATCAACTTCAAGAAATGAGTCATTGACTGGCATAGAAGACCCAAATGATGTTTTTAAGACAACTACACATTTTTGTTTAATCTTTATTAACAGATGGGAAAAGAGACAATTTCACATGGTATTTAAACCTAGTAGACTTTCTTTTGTCATATTTCTGCAAAATGCTATTTTTAGAGTAAGTTCAGTTCTACAAATTCTATACATGTGAGATTTAAATATATTGAATCAAAGCCATTTTGCTGTGGAACTACTGAGATTGGCAGGTTATTAGCATTTAATTTACCAATTAATTCACCTTCCAGTGCATCTTTGCAGGCAAGATTTTTGATTGATAGGTGGACTGTTTGCCTAAGATTTAGCTCACAGTGTTAGGACAAATTCTCTAGTGAAGAACTGTGCAAATTAGGGACTTCTTGAAGTGGGGCTGGGTCCAGTGCAACGGTGATCTTAGGGCCATCTGAGAAGATGCTCTCGGTCAGAGAGAGAGGTTAAGGCAACAGACAAGAAGATAGGACGTAGGTCAATTTCTAAGGGGCAAGGTAAGCTATAGAGAAAAAATAATCAAAATGTCAGAAGCCCTGAGGACACTGCTCAGATGCAGTGTGCAAAATGTGTCAAGATGAAGACCATTTTGCCAGGCAGAATTAGTAGTTGAGGTGGAAATATGGCTGAAAGGAAACTGACAACTCTGAGAACTGATACTGGCTCACAGTCTATGCAAACATTTCCATTTTAAAATATATTGTGTTTAATTTAAAAATGGCTCTTTGAAGAAAACAGGAAATCTATTAACTGTAACAACATTCCTTCAATGCAAATAACAGAATTCCTTTGAAGATAAACAAATGTAAGCCTCTTGTCTAAGGATACCCTGAATTTGCTCAGGTGTTTCCATTGGCCTTGGGGTGCAGAGCATTGGCTTTCTGCATTCTTCTAATAAATTTAATAAATATCTCCATGAAATTTAGCATATAATAGAAGCAAATTCTTCCTTCTCGTGTGGAATTCTCATTTGTTTAATAAAGGAGAAGTCCCAGAGTATAGGCAGACTGCGAAATAGTCAAAATATCAGGTGTATATGTGTCAGTGACTGGAGTGCAGTTCTTTACATGTTGAATCTCATGTTAATGAATTCCAAAGAAAAACAGCTGACTTTATGCATTTATTTTAATAAGGCCGTGAAAACAGTTCATTTACAGTATAAAAACCCCTTGTCTTTTAAAAATGCTAGACAGAATATTTTAATAAATTAAATTTGTCTGCCTGTCAAATCTGTCAAATTGACAAGAACCCTCAAGTAGTACTGCTGATGTTGTAGTTCTAGTCTTCCAATAGGATTACATTTGGAATTTAATATAGGCTGCTTAGCAGAAGAATCCATCCATCAGAGTAATTTTAAGTAACAAATACTAACAGAATATCCTAAGTCTCCAACCTTTTAGGGCCAGGGTGATTTTATTTCCTTGGCAAACTATTTTATTACCTACAGTAGTGTCCTGAATATTAGGTTTGTCTACAGCGATGAAATAATCAAAGGAGGCAAATAATTCCGTATCATCATCAGAGTAACTATTGGCATTTACCCAGAGATGTCCAGCCTGCGGTCGATTGTCATCCTTACAACTAACCTGTGTCATCAGAGCTCACTGTCCCCTTTGTACAAATGGGGCCCCTGAGGCCTGTCAGGGGCAAACACCCAGCTCAATGTACCACATCTTGCATTTAGTAGAACCAGCACTTTCATTCAGGTGTTCTGATCGGAAGCCATTATGTTTCTCTGTCTCTCACAAGATTTTCCTGGAATAATCAAATGTCTCCTCCCACCCTTTTCTCATAGGGAAACCACATTTAATGTTTCCAGCTAACATGGGGGAGTATTTATGCCTTTGATAGCAGTTAACCAAAGAACTCCTCTTAATTTTTCAAACTAATGTACCTAAGAGAGGTAGGTATTAGGTATTCAAAAACACAAACACAATCCAATCCCGGACCAACTGTTTAACACATATGCTAATCACCTGCCCTTGGTATTTTGTCTCCTGGCATGAAATTCTCAAATGCACGTCTAAGAGTCAAAATGGAATCAAGCTTCAATGTTGAGGTTCTTCTGTTTTTCATTCTGAACTTCAGAAACAGAGATGTACCTGTTAGGTAATCTTTAAGAAGTCTCTGTCTGTCTATCACCAGGGGTCCAAAGCAACCCTCGGAGTCATTTATTGGTCAGGAAATATTATGCTGCTTATAGTACTAGGAGAAAATGCTTCTCAAAAATAAACAGAAGGAAAAAATAATCAATACACACTCTGCCTCTAATTCCTTAAAGAAGTCTAAAATTCTGGATTGAAAAAATGCATATAAGATCTCACATTTTTCTGGCAACAGTCTGCAATGGTTGTACAAAATAATGCCTGTTTTAGTGGCTGGCCAGTCCTAAGAGCAGGGTGAGAGCATGAGTCAGGCCCTGCACAGATCTGGATATAGGACATATGTATATATAAAGAGGCCTCTATAACTTATCTAGGAGAGCAGTACCATGAGATGCTGCAGTGAATCAATGTTTACCCATGGCCAGTCTCAAAAGAATATCTTATGACTCAACCTATGGCATTTCCATTTCTGAATGAGATTAGTTATTCCTCATGAACCATGAACTGCCTAGAGATAGAAATAGACTGGAATAAATAAAATAAAGTAAGTAAATCATCTAGCAGAGGGTGGCATAATGGAAAGGATGCTGGATTTTGGAAACAACATGGCTACAAATCTGACTCCTCACTTTCTGGCTGTGTGATCTTGGGCAAATCACTGCCCTGTGCTCCCGTCCCTTTGCCTTTGAGAAGATCAAAAACTCTAACTCACAGGGTTATGATGAATTTAAAGTCTTTAATAGTGGTAAAATTTCCACCCTACAGTGCTTTGTAAATAAAAAGTATTCAGTTGAATAAGATGAATCTAAATTATTAAGTGGATTTTCTTTTAGCACTGAGATGACAGGTTTCCTAATTCCTGAATTAGGAAATTAGGTTTGCTTTGTCTCCACTTAGATGGTAAATCTTTGGAGAGAATGGATCTTCTCTTACTCACTTTCTGTTCTCCTTAGCGGAATTTCAAGTAGGTAATAGTTGTTCAAGCCATTTTGATAAAAATCAAAGAGCTACTGAAATTTCATCCAGATAGAGGTGCTCTGAGGAAGAGGCAAATGAGTGTCTTTTAAATGAAAGCAGGAACTACTCCATTAGGGGAAGGGCAAATATCCCCTCCCAATACATTACTCAGTGATTGTGTCCAAGCTGCGTTGGAGCCCTACAAAGACTACCTGTGGTTCTGTTTCTGTGCCCAGAGTTCTCCAGGCATTATGCCCCCCTTCACTGAGAACCCTTCTATTCTTACTTGCATTCCCTGCTTCTAATGGGCCCGAAACTTAAAGTTACCTTCTCTACCCTTGGACCTGAAAACTCTGTGACATGGTTTACTTCTGGTGCATAGTGGGGGGGAATCTTACACAAATGACTATTATAAAACTGTTTTCATTTGGGTGTTCACTCAGATTTCTAAATGTAAGTGGAAACTTTTAGACATATTGTATTCCCCTGTAAGCAGATGTAGAGGCATCTGCTTCTTAGACTTTCCCCTTTGGAATACCTGCCTAATTCATTAGTACAGTGGTTTTGAGCTTTCCTGGTCTTTGCATTCCCGTAAATGACTGGGGAGACCAATAGAGCTTTTGTTGATGTAAGCTATGCCTGCCAATATTTGCTATGATAGACTTAATAATGACATTTAGAAAAAAATATATTTATGTTTTTAAAATACCAATAACAAATCACATTTCATGTAACATAAACAACGATCTTAATAAAAATATTTTCCAAAAAGAAAAAGCAAGAGTGGTATTGTTTTATGTTTTTGCAGATTTAATGCCTGGCTAAATAGCAGACATTGCATGGATTCTCCTGTCTGCTTTTGTATTCAATCTGTTCCTTCATATGTCATGTAACCTCTGCAGAACTCTGCAAAACATTCATGAAAGAATTAGAGTAAAAGAGCCAAAGTCTTAGGATTATGAAAATAGTTTTGGCCTTTACATCCGCTTAAAGGATCTTTTGGATCCCACAGAGTCCAGGGCCCCACTTTGAGAACCACTACAACTGGATCTTGCCTTAGTCTTCCAAGTAGCTACCATCCAGCTGCTTCTAGTAGTCACACTCAAGAAAGCCATCTGCCAAATTGCCAAACTGTCAGTGGAATACACATGTAATTGGCATCACGTCATAAAATCAAAACATCTTTTTTTAAATCTTATATGTACTCATGAAGTATAGTTTCTCCCCTGTCACTGGATAAAGTGAGGCAGGTCCCTGAACTTTTCTCTTCTCTCTTAGATAACAGAAATCCTACTGTCATGCTAAGCTCAAAACAAAGTCTCAGCATTTGGAAAACCCAGACCCTTGAAAGAGCCAATTTCCAACTTTATTACAGGCTACAGTGCTTGTCTCTCCCAAATGTGAACAGTTGGAGACAGCCTGCCCTGTTTACTCTTTTTTTCTTCCTTGATAACTATAGATCCCAATTCCTTTGGAGCACTTGCGCGTATGTATGAGTGTGTGTGTGTGTTGGAGACATATTTACACATGGACAGGATGGTGTATGTGGAGAGAAAGGTGGAGAAACTGGTAAAGAGATCAGGAAATGTATGAGATCTGGTGCAAGGAAAACATTCAAGTGTCTTTATTCTGGACAAACCTTGGAAGTAGGCCAGTCCTGGGAAGGAATCTTAACCCTAAGTGCCCGGTACATGGAGCTCTCCAATGGTTCCCTAAAGCTCTTCTGGCTAGGCTTGAGGTAAACCAGCACTGTTCCACCCCATCTTTTGGTGGTGATGGTGAATGGTGGTGGGGGGAGCACTTAGAGTGCACCAGCATCCCCTCAAAGTTCCTCTCTTTGTACTTCCTCGGTGTGGGATTCAGAGTTACCTAAACGAATTCTCCACCATCTACAGTGGATTTTTTCTACTTCCCACTATGGTGTCCAACCTCTTTTTCTAGCTGTGACTTAATCAAAGCATCTAGTTTAACATCCAGTTATTCACTTTAAAGAAACCAGAGCTGTTCTCTAGCTCCAGGAGCTCAGGTGGCCTCATAATTTGTTGTTTCCTTGTGCTCAGGAAAAGTACTGACAGCTCATAATTGGTCATATTTCTTAGGAAATTTGCATTTAAACTGGGAACAATGCTTGCTCTTTTTTTGGTATAATTTGTCCTACATTTTTGAAAGTAGTAACTATTCATTAAATTACATTTGAAAAATGCAGGAAAAAAGAAAAACATTGTCTGTAGTCCTACCACTCGTTTAAAGCCATGATTCATTTATATGTATTTTTCTTCTGATAATATTTCAATGCGTGTCTCCATTTTAGCTGTATTTATATCAAATTTTATATCACATATTTTACTTCTTGGTATGCTATAAGCAATACGAGGTTCGTCAATACGAACTCCATGTAAACATCAGTTTAATGCTTGCAAAATATTTTATTAAATGGATATGCTATGGCTTATTTAGTCATTATCTTTATTGCTAATGTTTACATTGTTTATGCTGTTTAATACTGAAAATCATGCTGCAATGAGTATCTTTGGGTAAACATGTTTTTCTCTATTTTGAGTTATTTCTTCAAATATATTTCTGGAGATGGACTTATTAGTGATATCATCATTAAATGATATGAACAATTTCAGGATATATACACATACACTCATATATACACACATACACAATTACACTAAAGGACAAAATAATTAAGAGTGCTCAGCTGTGGAGGATGAGTGTTTCATATCCCTATGTTCATGGCATATCATTGTCACCGATCCACAGAACTTCTCATTCTTTATTGATTAATTTCCTTTTATTTCCAGCTTCATTCATTTTACCCCTTCTCTCACCATAGAAGACCAATCCAATATGCTTGATACATATTCCTTTATTTGCACGTGGTCGTACAAGCATGCATTTTTATTTTGTATGCACATATGTTAAGTGCACCCAAATGACATTGTGCAATGCACCTCATCTGGTTTCTTACTTTTTTCAGCCAACACTGTTTTTTAAGATCTATCGATCCATATTGTTCTGTGTAGATCTAGTCTGTGACTCCTGCGTGTTGCATGGCCTTCTGTTTTGTGCATCATGCTGTTATAGTTTTCTATTTTCTGACTAGTAGATTCCCAGAGGCTGCTTCTAGTTCTGTAACACAACAACCATGCAGGGAGGAACTTCCCTGTGTTTGGCCCTCGTGGATCTGTGGGAGATCCATACTCAGAGACTATTGGGTTTCAAGGCAGACACCTCAAGGCAGGACTAAAACGCTGTCTGGTTGTTTCTCGGAGTTACTGCTCTGGTCCGTACTCTCTACAGTAGAGCACACAAGTTCCTGTATCCACACTTCCCACCAACACTTCGCATTATCCAACTTTCTAATATTCCCACTCTGACAGTGGCAAAGTGCTATCTCATGGTTGTTTTCTTTGGCATTTCCCTAAACATGGATGAGTTTGAGCCTCTCTCTTTTTCTAAAAAAAAGATGCTATTTATTTATTTTAGAGAGAGCACACACATGAGCGGGGGGAGGAGCAGAAGGAGAGAAAATCTCAAGCAGACTCCCTGCTGAGCAGAGTCTATATTACCCCATTTAAAAACAGGCAAACTAGGGGCACCTGGGTGGCTCAGTCAGTGAAGCGGCTGCCTTTGGCTCAGGTCATGATCCCAGGGTCCCAGGATTGAGCCCCACCTCAGGCTCCCTGCTTAGCAGGGAGTCTGCTTCTTCCTCTCCCTCTGTGCCTCTCCCCACCTCATGTACTCTCTCTCTCCCTCTCCCCCCCCTCTCTCTCTCAAATAAATAAAAATAAATACATAAATCTTTTTAAAAATAAAAAATAAATTTTTAAAAAACACCAGGCTAACTGGGACGCCTGGGTGGCTCAGTGGTTGAGCATCTGCCTTTGGCTCGGGGCATGATCCCGGGATCCCAGGATCGAGTCCCACATCGGGCTCCCCTTGAGGAGCCTGCTTCTCCCTCTGCCTATGTCTCTGCCTCTCTCTGTGTGTCTCTCATGAATGGATGAATACAATCTTTTAAAAAACAATAGGCAAACTAAATTATAGTGTCCTATATAAGGACAGTGGATACTTTTTGGTGAAGATTAGTGAATAGCAGGAGCATTAAGAAGACCTCTGAGGGTCTGATGGCCTTCTGCTTCTTAATCCAGGTGGTAATTGTAGGGTTGTGTTTTTCTCTACTTAAATAATTTTGTTTTTAGTGTTTAAGCCTGCTTAATGAATGGCTAAATAAACAATGAATGAAATTTAGTGTAAATTAAACTGGAAAAGGCACTTGCTTGTATTGGAAATGAGGAGATTTGTTTTGTTTTGGTTTTGCCCTAGCTCTGCCTCTAATGAGCTATGAGATTTTTTTTCAGGAGGTCATTTCTACACTTTGAACTTCCATTCCTAATTTCTTAAAACAGGAGACCGAATTAAGTGATATTTACATACTCTCCTAGTTCTATGATGACATACAAGAGGTTCCAGGAAATCACCTGAATTTCTTTTCTTTTTTTCTTCTTTTTTTTTTTTTTTTTGGATGAACTTTTCCTGAATGTGAATAATAGCTCATCCCTTTTGTTGTTCTTTATACTCAACCAGCACTGTCCCAATTATCCTTTGGCTTTCCTACTAGCTTCCCAGATGATCATAACGCAAACTGCCGGGGCCAATCAATAGTTATTTTCCTCATTCTAAATTACATTCTTTATCTGATTTATATATCAAACATCTGAGAGTCTGTTTGGCATAAATCTGTGCCTGTAATATTTCTGGACCTATAAAACTGAGCAACAGTTTCTAGTGATTCCACTTAAATGACCAGTTGGTTGTCTTAGAAACCACCACTACATCACACCCACTGGACCATAAGGGAAATCAATGAGAAGAGTTTCAAACAATCCACTAATGGCTCCTTATTTAGGGATGGCACCGCAGACTCTGGAAGAAATCCCTCCTCCCTCCTCTCTTCCTGTAACAGAAACTGTTCACTGTAAGCCCATAACCATTCTCACTTTCTGTAGCTAGAGCAACTCTCATAATTAGATATTTATGTGGCTTCCAAGAATAAACACCATGTGCCAAAGCCTTCCTTGTGCCTATATGTGTTCAAGTGACTGAATTCTATCAAATGAGATACGAGCAGAAATGATGTGTCCAATGGCCTATCTGTGCTCTTGAAGAACATCACTGCCTCCTTCCATCTCTGTTTTTTCTTTCCTTCTGGCTGTAATATAGATGAAGCAGTGAGCAACTTGGCTTTGTAGACAGAGACAAATCCCTGGAAATGTTAAAGATGTGTTAGAGAAGGTCAGTTAACAGGGGCCTGGGATCCCGAGAGATTTATGGCTCCCAGCTGCCTCAAAAGCTCACACTTTTAAGAAAAAGTAAAATAACTTATCTCTTGTGCAAACCACTGTTATTTTGGATTTTTGTCTCAAGGTACAGAGATGATATCCTAACTAATTTACTCCTTAAATGTGTTACTGGAGCCACACACCATGACAGGAGCGCGTCCATGATATGGAGCGTGAACAGGATAACTGTGCTTTACTAAGATTTTTAAGTTTAATGTTAAAGTTCAAGACAGAACTGCTTTTCTTCTCTTTTGAACTTGGCTCTGCATCTTGCAGGAGGCCCAACAACGAAGGAGAGAAAATTCAGCATCAGGGCTGCTACTCAAACTGATCATGAGATCTGGGCAAATCAGCCAAGTTACCGTAGTATGGGCTGCTTGGTGTCTGTTTTCAGAGAACCCAGAGGAAATGCTTGAGAAAAGGAGCAATTTAAAATGTAGGGGTTAATCATCTGAAATCACTGAAACCATCCATTAAGGAAATAAAGAAGGTGGCTCTTTAGAGTGGATAGTTAAATGTGGTTTGAAAATCTCTCTTGTTGGACAAACACGAAATGTCTCTAATGGTAAAGACCAGAAAAGGGAGAGCTGGAGAAGAAGAATAGCAGTTAGAAAGGATGCAAGTAATTATAAAGGATTAGAGATGCAGAATATAACAACACTCTGGTATTTACAAAATTGATTGGCCTTAAACATAGTAAATTCTTTAAGGACATGAGTGTCTTTTCTCATACTTGCTGTCTGCTCTTACTGCCATGAGAGGAGAAGACAGAGAGGATCCTGCACTCAGAATTGGTTGTTGACTCAACGTGAAGTATGTACTGGGTACTCTTTGGCTTCCTGGGTGAGCAAAACAAAGTCTCTGCCCTTACAGAGCTCACGTGGGGGAGACAGACACTAAGTGAACAAACATATACAAGATGATGCCAAATGCCCTGTAAATGCTACAAACAATGGTAAAGCATGAGAAAGGTATAGTGAGTGATGGGGGTGGGAAATGTGCTACTTTTGAATGAATGGTGGGACATGCCTCTCTGATGAGTTGATATTTAAACAGAGTTTTGAATAAAGTGACAGAAAGGATTTCTTGAGGAAGACCTTTCCAAACAAAGGGAAGAGCAACTCCAGAGCCCTGAGGATGGACAGAACTAGATTCTTTCAAACATGGATGGCAAATAGATCACAGGACAGCTGCCACCCTCCCCTTCCTGTCCAGGAAAGGCAGATAGCATGGCTATCTACCCCTGCACTTTTCACTGGGCTAGTACAGCCTCAGAATCCTTCTGAACCCAATATTCCAGTAAACTAGGGATAGGTAAGAGTAAGTGCAGGGATCAAAGCCATTTGTTATCACTGCCTTAGAGTTTAGGCTTCTGAATTCTAGTCCATAATCCTGTCTTTGACTTGTGTGATTTTCCAGAGTCTCTGATACTACCTCCTGCCGTGTATGGTTGGAAGAAGCATAAGGTCCAGGAAAACATTATCGTAGAGGACACCTTTACTAAATATTTACTGTTAAAGTTAAAATATTTACAAATAAATGTATTCAAGTATTTACTATTAAAATATTTACTATTTATTATTAAAATTAAAATATTTACAACTTATTAGGTATTTATGAAAATATTTGTTAAAATATTTACTATTTGGTATTGCTATGGGCACTGCTAAGTCTTAAGGATCTAGGAATAAAATATTTCATGGCCTCATAAATCAGAAAGGTATGAAAGACAAATCATTATAATATGGTAAAATAGAAACTGTAAGAACTCTGGGGATAGTATTCCTAATAGAACAAGTCACGGGACATCATTCAGAAAGGAATCGTGGTGACCTAATAAGGCAAAGGTTTTAGGAGCAAATGGACTTGTGCTTTTTTCTCAATTGCCATGTTTTAGCTGCCTGTGTGACCTTTGTGGAACTGAGTTACCCTCTGTGAGCCTTGACAAAACCCACTTATCAAGTGGTCATAAAATATCAAAGACACTGAGCAAAGCACAGTATAGGCATAGAGCCTAGCACATAGTAGGCACTTAATAAATAGTAGGTTTTTGTTAAGGAAAATTTGAAGCAGGAAATGTATTTGTGAGCATTACTGGGAGTTCAAATCATTAGTTGTGTAAAATAGGGAAAAAGAAGCAAGACAGAGAATTCTATGTGCTTAACCAAAGAGGCATGAAAGAATTGTAATATCTATGGGGATTACACTATTATTGTAGGTACCACTAGGACAAAGACAGCGTGCAAATTAGTTACATAATTTCACTGATCATAAAACACATCCCAATATTAGAGATGTTGAAATATGAGAAATATACACTTTAGAATCAATGAAATTGGTGCTTAAATTTTTTGGTTTTATAGCTGGAACACAAGGTCCAGAAGAGAATGAAACAAGGGAGTTTGGATAAGGAAGCAAGAATGGGTCGTGAAGCGTGTGTGTGCAGTGTGTGTGTGTGTGTGTGTGTGTGTGTGTGTTTCAAATTAAAACACCAGGACATTATCCTGTGGCCAAACTAGAGCCCTTAAAGATTTTAGGTCAGGAAGAGATAGGAGCAGTTTGGAGGTAATGGTAGGAAGGATTAGAAAAATGGCCTGACACCAGTCAGTTAGGAACATGTGCCATCCCTTTGACTATAAATTAACACCTTGACCATGCACTACAATCACCTATGAAGATTTTTCAAGGAATATTTCCAGTTTGATAAGCTGTTTTCTTCATTGGCATCAAGCTTTTATAATGTATACCTACTGTCCATGAATGTCTGTAGACTCTGTAGTGATGCACCCCTTTCACTCCTGATAATTTGTGTTTGTTGATTTAGAAGGATGTTCCTTAGTTTTCAAATATTCTCGGGATATTTTATTGTTTCTGATTTCTAGCTTAATTACAGTGTAGAAAGGGAATTTATTCTGCATGATCTGAATCCTGTGAAATCTACTAAAGCAATTTATGAGCAATAGAGTGTACGTCAGTGAATGTCATATGCGCATCAAGTTTACAGTTGACTAATAATTGAGCATTACCCTCAATGGAAAATTTGGGCTCAATGTACCAGTCCAAGTCTAGAAGTTTAGAATTTCATATTGGTTTCCTTTTCTCTCAACTGTAACAACTATTTAAAATATTTACTATTAAACTATCTATCCTAAAACCTTGCACATGAAAGCAAAGGAACTTATTTTTACTCCCTACTTTGGCAATATTTCTCATTCTTTCCTATTTTTAATCTCTCCACTTTAGGTTTTATACAACTCTACTCATAATGGGCATATTATCTTTGACTTATGTGAGGCAATTTTTCTTATTTCTAATGAAACTGCAATCTCTTTATTTTACAATACTTATCTGTATATAAGTGTTCTGAATAGTTGCATTTTGAGACTTTTTCCCTCATATTTGAAAATTGTAACTATTAGTTATTATTATTATAAATACCTGCTATCAGTAGCTTTGCACATCTTGGGTTTTTTCCTTCTTCTTCTTTTGCATTATTTCCCTGAAATACTCTTCTAAGAATGATACTATTGGGTAAAAGGATTGGGGTTCATTTTGGATGTGCCTATTTGGCTCAGCAGACCTCCAAGAGGCTGTACCACTACTATCAATCTACTGCAGTAAGTCTCCTTTCTTGCTTTTCTAGCATTGCTCTTGACATTTCTACTTTTCGACATTCCTGTCCTCTTCGTGAACTCCTTTTTTTTATACTGTGGATGGACTTCTGCTCTATATCCAAACTGAGATGTCATCTATAAAACGCTGCAGAATTCCCTGGACAGACTTGGTCACCATCCTCCTCCATTCTGATAACACTCTGCCCCTCTCAACCGTACCACTAATTGCACTGAAGATCCCCCTGTTCTCTCCTCTCTAATATGTTGTCAATCATCTTATGAAAATCCTTAATGCCCACAGTGAGTGACACACAGAAGATATTTGCCGAACTTCTGTTGACTGAACTTACATTTCCCTAGCAATAATGAACAGATTCTTTTCTGCACAGTCGGGTTGACTGTAAATTAGTTTTATCATTTTATTTGCCTCTTTCTTGTTTAATGGCTTATATTTATGTTTACTCAGTAAAAATCTAGATAAACACCAATCTGGGCTAGCTACTGTGATTTGTGACATATAAGAAATTTACTATAGTAAGAAGCAGCTGAGGTTAGCCAGAGATATTTTTCCTAGGTTCTTCTTTTTTTTTTTTTTTTTTTTTTTTAAGGCACTTAAGAAAGCAAGGTTAAGTCACCTGTAAGCGATTGTTATCCTATTTAAACCTCTATACTGGGCAATCTCCAGATAAATATCCAGCTGCAACCTCTCCCCTAGGACAGCCAATACAGTCCTTCAGAAAGGCTATTAAAGGTGCTAAAATGAGAACTTGAAGCTCCCTGGCTGCTGCCTGCACTCACCATTTAATCTAGCCCATTCACCATCTCTTCAAAATTCATTTTGATTTCTACAGAGAATTAACCATTATAAAATGATCTGTATTAAGTGGAGCTACAGTGAAGAACAAAAAAGTTATAGAAGTGCCTGTTCCTTTTTTTCCCCTCCCTTTAAGGACAACCCATATTTTGATCAAAATTTGGAGAAAATGAAAAGGCAAAAGCAATGACTTAAAAATATACAGATTCATATGTAAGAAGGGAAAAATATTCCTTCCTCAGAGCAATGGGAAACATTGAAAAATATCTGAGGGGAATGGTAATCACCTAAAAAGCTTAAGAAGAAGCTACAAAAACTACAGTTAAAGAAATAACCTTTTAAAAAAAATGAATTCATGAGACACACAGAAAGAGGCAGAGACGTAGGCAGAGGGAGAAGCTCCCTCTGGGGAGCCTGATGTGGAACTTGATCCCAGGACCCTGGGATCACGACCTGAGCTGAAGGCAGATCTCAACCCAGGTGCCCCAAGAAATTACCCTTTTAAAAGTGGTCAACAAGAGACAGGGCAAAAGTGATTCAGTCACACAATAGTATTAAAGAAGAAAACACTACTTAGCACACAAGAGGTTTCTATGATTCTGCTTATTTGGAAAGTAATATATTAACTTCTGCATTTGGCAAAAATTACTCAACTTCAGATCAAGAGTAAGAGCTGTTCAAACATTCCTTGCCTAGGAGGAAGAGGATGAAGAGGGATGCAAAGGGAGTCAGCCTGCTGGGTGGCCGGCCATGGAGGAGGAGGTTGTGCCTGTGGCTGTGGGAAAGGGAGGGGGGTCCTTCTGTGACTAAGGGGGGGACAGTGGGCCACTGGAGCAGGTGGGGTTCGGGATTAGAGTCAAATCTAATTTAAAAACTGGAGAAGTCTGAACGGTTTGGTCTATCTGCGGGTGTGAAAGCTCTTGGATCCACCATTGATGCTGGAAGCTGGGAAGGCTGCCGAGAGCCCCAGTTAGGAGAGTCCATGGGGGGCTGCCGGGAAGTGCCTGAAATACATTTTGGTTTTGAGCTGTATTCTATGTACCAGCCACAGCTGGAAGCATGATTGAGTGGCCTGGTTTTAAAGCCAGAAGTAGGATGCATAAAGCCTTGGTAAATATTACCAAATTGTGTCCAGAATAATTTTACCAATATATATTCCCACTAACAGAGAATGAGTGTACTTCCTCACTATGTCCTTGCCAGGATAAGGATAAATCCTTTTTTAAAAAAAATTTTTTTTGCTTCTTTGCCAACTTGGCAAAGAAAAAGGACCCCTTGCTTTAATTTGCTCTTTTAAGTTACCAATAAACACATTTTATATATTGTATTTATCTTGATAGAAATTATTTGATAATGTCTTTTTTAATTGTAATTTAAATTCAATTAGTTAACATATAATGTATTATTAGTTTCAGAGATAGAGGTCAGTGATTCTTCAGTCTTATATAACAGCCAGTGCTCATTACATCACGTGCCCTCCTTAACATCCCGTCCCCCAGTTATCTCATCCCCTCACCCCCTCCCCACCAGTGACCCTCCGTTTGTTTCCTATGAAAAAACTTAGGGTTTGTCTCTCTGATTTCATTTTGTTTGTCTCTCTGATTTCATTTTGTTCTATTTTTTCCTCTTTTCCCTATGACCCTTTGTTTTGTTTCTTACATTCTACATATGATAATTGTCTTTCTCTGATATGACTCTTTTCACTCAGCATAATACCCTCTAGTTCCATCCACATTGTGGCAAATGGCAAGATTTCATTTTTTGACAGCTGAATAATATCCATTGTACATACACCACATCTTCTTTATCCATTCATCTGTCGATGGACATTGGGGCTCTTTCCATAGTTTGGCTATTCCTGGACATTGCTGCTATAAATATTGAGGTGCAGGTGCCCCTTCAGATCACAACATTTGTATCTTTGGGGTAAATACCCAGTAGTGCAATTGCTAGATCCTAGGGTAGTTCTATTTTCAACATTTTGAGGAACCGCCATACTGTTTTCCAGAGGGGCTGCACCAGTTTGCACTCCCACCAACAGTGTAAGAGGGCTCCCCTTTCTTCACACTCTCACCAACATCTATCCTTTCCTGACTTCTTCATTTTAGCCATTCTGACTGGGGTGAGGTGGTATCTCATTGTGGCTTTGATTTGTATTTCCCTGATGCTGAGTGATGTTGTGCATTTTTTCATGTGTCTATTGGTCATTTCCATGTCTTCTTTGGAGAAATATATGTTCATGTCTTCTGCCTATTTCTTGATTGGTTTATTCGTTCTTTGGGGGTGGCGTTTCGTAAGTTCTTTATATATTTTGGATACTAGCCCTTTATTTGATAAGACATTTGCAAATATCTTCTCCCATTCTGTCAGTTCTCTTTTGGTTTTGTTGACTGTTTCCTTCCTTTGCTGTGCAAAAGCTTTTTGTCTGGATGAAGTCCCAATAGTTCATTTTTGCCTTTGTTTCCCTTGCCTTTGGAGACGTGTCTGGTAAGAAGTTGCTGCAGCCGAGGTCACAGAAGTTGCTGCTTGTGTTCTCCTCTAGGATTTTGATGGATTTCTATCTCATATTTAAGTCTTTCATCCACTTCGAGTCTATTTTTGTGTATGATGTAAGAAAATGGTCCAGTTTCATTCTTCTGCATGTGGCTATCCAGTTTTTCCAACACCATTCGTTGAAGAAGACTCTTTTTTCCACTGGATATTTTTTCCTGCTTTGTCGAAAATTAGTTGCCCATAGAGTTGAGGGTCCATTTCTGGACTCTCTATTCTATTCCATTGATCTATGTGTCTGTTTTTGTGCCAGTGCCGCACTGTCTTGATGATAACAGCTTTGTAATAGAGCTTGAAGTCTGGAATTGTGATGTCACCAGCTTTAGTTTTCTTTTTCAACAGTCCTTGGGCTATTCAGGGTCTTTTCTTGTTCCAAACAAATTTTAGGAATATTTGTTCTAGCTCTGTGAAAAAAGTTGATGGTATTTTGATATGGATTGCATTGAATATATAGATTGCTCTAGGTAGCATAGACATTTTAACAGTATTTGTTCTTCCAATGCATGAGCATGTCATTAAGATTCATGTTTATTACTGCTTTAATATTTTCACAGTATTTTATATAAACTCTAATATATTAAAAGTAGGACCACTGTCATATTTATTGAAATCTTCTTCTCAATCTTCTATATGCATTTTAATTCTAGTTATGACCTTTAACATATAAATTGTTGTCAAATTTCTCAAGATTTTATTCCAGTGTATTTTTTTATTCATAAATTTATTTTTATTGGCGTTCAATTTGCCAACATATAGCATAACACCCAGTGCTCATCCCATCAAGTGCCCCCCTCAGTGCCCGCCACCCAGTCACCCCCACCCCCGCCCACCTCCCTTTCCACCACCCCTAGTTCGTTTCCCAGAGTTAGGAGTCTTCCATGTTCTGTCTCCCTTTATGATATTTCCTACTTATTTTTTCTCCTTTCCCCTTTATTCCTTTTCACTATTATTTATATTGCCCAAATGAATGAAACCATATAATGTTTGTCCTTCTCCGATTGACTTTTTTCACTCAGCATAATACCCTCCAGTTCCATCCACGTTGAAGCAAATGGTGGGTATCTGTCGTTTACTAATGGCTGGGGAATATTCCATTGTAGACATGGACCACATCTTCTTTATCCATTCATCTTTCGATGGACACTGAGGCTCCTTCCATAGTTTGGCTATTGTGGACATTGCTGCTAGAAACATCAGGGTGCAGGCGTCCCAGCGTTTCATTGCATCTGTATCTTTGGGGTAAATCCCCAGCAGTGCAATTGCTGGGTCGTAGGGCAGGTCTATTTTTAACTCTTTGAGGAACCTCCACACAGTTTTCCAGAGTGGCTGCACCAGTTCACATTCCCACCAACAGTGCAGGAGGGTTCCCCTTTCTCCACATCCTCTCCAAGTGTTTTTATATTTATAAAGTTGTTTCTTTCCCCTCAAGCTGAGGTCATGTAAGAGCTGACATTCATTGTCTGATTGTTTTGTAAATGGCTTCAGTTTTTATAATCAAATAATTATCTGGGTTTTATTTTGACAATAGGCAATGATATGTACTGGACAGACAATAGATTCAGTTGAGCAACTTTAAGCAGAGAGGGATTTTCTAGGAAGTTTAAGCTAATTCACTGAATTATCAGGAGGGCTAGGGTGCCAAACGGTTGACAGCAACACAGATAGACAAAAAAATTCCCAGTCGTATTGTGGGAGCATTTGAGAGGAAATCCACTACTCCTGTGTACTGAGGACTAGAGAGCAGAATCCCCCCGCCACATACACAGGAGCCCTAGAACAATCAAGCATCTCTGCCATGAGACCCAGCTTCTTAGCACTGCTGCCACTTTATGATGCCCATTTCTGTGTTCCCAGTGACACGTAGTTGTGTCTCCTGAGTGACATGCTAGCTGTAATGGAGTCTGAGAATATGAATAGGGGTGGCTAATACGACATGATGCTTGCTGCATGTCAGACATGGCCCTGTGTGCTTTTATAGATATTCACTAATTTTTACAATATTCTACAAGACAGGAATTATTATATCCCCATTTTGCATGTGAGAAAATGGAGACACAGAAAGTACTCACCCAATATCAAACAGCTAAAATGGATGGCAGAGCTAGAGTTTGTGCCCAGGCTGACAGGCTCCAGAATCTGTGCTCTTAACTGCTGTTCTATAGCCTGTGGTTTTAGGTTTCTCAGCCTCTTAACGTGTAAGAAGCCAAGCTAGAAACAAGTGGGAGTGGGGGTAAATGAAACCATTTGCACAGTTGTACAGTCACTGATCTAATTTTTTCAAAGAGCTACTCAACCTTCCATGCCATCATTGCTTTTCTTATTGACTTACACTAATAGCCATATACACCAGAGTGGACACTCAATGAATTTTTGTTGACTGAGTATGTGCCTATTTTAGGTTCTTATTTTGGGACTATGAATTTTGGCCCATTGCACATTTTGACATTTAAGGTGATATTTTCACTTGCCATTCAAAATGTGCTCCCTGGATCTACCCACGATGTCCTCGTTGATCTGTTCCCTATCTGCTGACCTCTGTGGACAGCCCCAACAGGCTCCTTTGCTACCTGCCCCCCTAGTTTGGAGGTATCTTGGGAGACAGAGGAAGGAGGAGTATGTGTTTCCATGGCTTCCTCTTGGTCATGTGGCCTTGGGTTGGTCTGTCCCTCTGATGAAGGACTCAGCTCCTGTCACATGTCCCTCCTGGCCCTGGCTCTCTTCTCACTGGTTTTATAATTGCTCCCTCACCTCCCCTTCAGGCCTGAGGACTCTCTACCATTGCTGGCTAGGAGTACTGCATAATCCCTTTTTGGTTTCTCTAAAATCTGGCTATACTTTTGTAAACAGTCCCTTTATTAAATACTCCTCAAATTATCCAGTTTGTGTGTGGCATCTGTTTTAAGGAGTAACAACATGCTGTTTGAATCATTGTCCTTTTCAAACATGCTTGAACATCTGGAAGGAGAAATAGTCCAGATTTCCCCCAACCTCAAAATTCCCTTTCCCATGTACTTGTTCTTCGAGATTAGAAACACTCTAAGTTTTGGGATCCCTGGGTGGTGCAGCGGTTTGGCGCCTGCCTTTGGCCCAGGGCACGATCCTGGAGACCCGGGATCGAGTCCCACATCGGGCTCCCAGTGCGTGGAGCCTGCTTCTCCCTCTGCCTGTGTCTCTGTGCCTCTCTCTCTCTCTGTGACTATCATAAATAAATAAAAATTTATTTAAAAAAATAAAAATAAAAAAGAAACACTCTAAGTTTTAAATATAATCCATTGAATTTTAAAAATCAGTATATTATTAAATGTGCAATTAATTAAAGTATTTTTCCTTCCAATTGAGAACATAAAATGGCTTCCCATTTATTCATGTCTCCTTCATGTCCTGCTGTCAATATTTTTGGTTTTCTCATGTGGCCTTCTGTATTTCTTGTTATTCCTGGGGTATGTTAAAAGGTCAACAATGTCTTTCTATAGTAATCTTATTTTCCCACCCCCATAATTTCTACCTAAGTCATATCTGGTGTCTACACAAATACTTTATCTTTGTATTTTTAAAGTCTAGTCACATTACTGAACTTGTGTTCAGTTAAACAGGTGGCTAATTCTCCTGGATATTCTACATAATTAATTTTTTTTGGTTTACAATATTAGCAATCATATATCTTCTACAAGTGATAATTTTACTTCTCCTTCCTTATGTCTATTGCATATATTACTGAACTGTCTAAAGCTTTCTGAAAAGGTAAAATAATGGCCTTTAAAAAAAACCTTGACTTGCTCCTAAGTTTAACAGAAATACCTATGATGATTCAACATTAGTATTCCTTTAATTCTTGATTTTAGATATATTCTATAACGTTTAGGAAGT
The DNA here is from genome assembly GCF_048418805.1 of Vulpes vulpes. Lineage (NCBI taxonomy): Eukaryota > Metazoa > Chordata > Mammalia > Carnivora > Canidae > Vulpes > Vulpes vulpes. The sequence goes on along the minus strand of NC_132787.1, from coordinate 101,231,602 downwards.
GTCTTTATAAACCATCACTACAAATGGTTTTATGTTTATTTCTTTCTCTCATTAGTCTGGAATGGGTGGGTGATACGCTAAATGATTTCCCAGCACTTTTACAGATGATTAAAAATGCTCCTTTTCTAATAAATCAATAAGATGTATAAAAATAATACTATTTTAATATAGTATCTTTTTGTTCCAAGCATAAAACTTACACAGCCACAGTATACTAATTGTTAAATACAATTCTAGATTTCAATTTGTGGACATTTTACAAAGGATTTTCTTCCCATCTATTTTCAGAATTCTAGGGGAGATCCTGGTTTCCTTTTCTGTGCTATTATTGTCAGATTTTAGTGAAATAAATTTGTAAATATTTCTGTCTTTGCTTTGGAATAATTTTAATAGCACAGGAATTATTCCATGAAAACATAAAATATGTAAAACTGTCCAAGTCTGACATCATTTAGAGACATAAATTTTCTACTAATATTTTTTCAATTCCATGGTTTACTCAGATTTTTCATTCTTCTCAAATCACTTTTAGTCATTTACATTTTCACAGAAAATTACTTTTTTTTCCTTGAGATATCAAATGTGTTAGCATAGAGCTTTCCATGATTTATTCTTAGTCTACATTTTTTTAATTGTTTTGAATTTATCAATTTTACCCTTCATTTTCTAAATTAATTACCTTCTCATTATCATCATTGCCTTTTCTCCCCTATGGTTTCTTTAATGTTTCTGTTCCTGCATTTACTGAAATTCCTGAAATTTCATGCTTCATTAATACATTTGGAACTTTTAAACAATTGAGTTCTCAATATTATTCATTTCACTATGAGTACAGCTTTGACCCCATTCTTTACCTTTTCCTGTGTGTTGCTTTTACTAGGTTTCTAATATGCATCTTGTACTTATGTCCATTTAAACAGGAATTATTTAGACAGTACTTTTTTTTTTTTTAGACAGTACTTTTTAAAAAAGATTTATTTATTTCTGTGAGAGAGCACAAGTGGGAGGGGCAGGGAGGCACCCAATACCGGGATCTACACAGGATTGATCCCACGGCCCGGAGATCATGATCTGAGCTGAAACCAAGATTGGGTCGCTCAAATGACTGTGCCACCAGAGCACCCCATTTAGACAGTGCTTTTAAATAACTTCCTATGAGTATCTCTTTGCTCTGTTATTGCATGTTTTTCAGCTGTTTTGATTAACTCCTAGTGTTACAATACACTACAGGATAAGAGTAACCTGCACAGTGTTTTCTTGTCTAAGTTTAAGAGCCATGTAGTTATGCTTGCTAGAGTACCCTCCATTGCTATTATATTATAACTTTGAAACCTTTAGGTCAGCCCTTTAAAAAAGTGGTGAGGGGAGGATTAAGACCCAGACCATTGGCAAGCATATTCGTTCTCCATACTCTGAAAGGGAGACAAAGGCTGAATCCAAGATCCACTTGTGGCCCTATAATCTCTCCTCCTCCAATCCTCACACCCACTCTCTAAGCACCCACATGCTGAGGCAGAGAGGGGTGGGTGGTAAAATCCACATTACCCATGTGTTGGGAAAGGCAGTCTCATGCACACAGTCCTTTGCCTTTTACCCAGACACAGAAGAATGGGCCTTGGGTCTGGAACACTTCCTTACCAAGAGATAAAGAGCCCACAAAACCTGTGCCAGGCTTATCACCTTGCATGGGAATATCTTTCCCTGCTGCAGGCTCAATGAGTCTTCTTTTGTTCTGGTTAAGCATGTGCATTAATGGTCCTGACGATGCCCCCAGCTTCCAGCAGTCCGTACTTCACATGGTAGGGAGAGAGCTCCCTTCATTGTGGCCTGAGAGGGATCCATGCAAGTGTCGCTGTGTATTGCCTTCCTGGAGGGACTTGCTGACCAGGAGGGACTGACACCCATTACCAAAGCTGATCTAGCTGTGTCTTTTTTTCACATGGGTAAAGCTCCTTCCACTCAGTACATGACTGCCTTTTGTTTTCCTTGGTCACCTAGATACAAAGATGCAGGAGGCAGAAGTGTGAACCTCCACTCCCAGTGGCTGGCACAGTGAGGGTCTTTGCTATCTTCCATGCAACGGGAGTCCTCCTCTAGCATTGGGAATTGGTGCCTGGTGTTCTGCTCCACACAGAATGGCAGATGACCTAGTTTCCATGTCTAGCCCCTTGTGCCGAGTGAACCCTGCCTGTCCCCAAGGGAATCAGTAGGAAGGACATGCTCCTGCCATTCTGTCCAGGTCATGAGGCCCTCTCCTAGATGTTAATTGGGTTAGATTAAATAATGGATGAGAACAATGTCATGTTACTAGTTCAGTGCTATGTACATGCAGAAAGTGATTATCTAAAATTGAATCTGTTAAATTATAACAAAATAATATCTAACTTTGTAAAAATATGGAATATATTTTTCAAATGCTCTTTAGTACTTTCAAATAAAAATAATGATTATTTCTGACAATTGTATACTTTTCTGGGATTTTCCAAAGTATTTGTTTTTCTATTATTTTAGGCCACCATCTCAGATCCATTGTGATATGTAAGGATTTGCATCATTTGACAGACAAAATATTAAGTATCAGATAACAAATGAAATATTAAGGACTGAGAGGGTAAATTCTATGGTTGATTTCACAAAGATAACAGAAATAGTGAAAGACGGTGAGATTGCCCTCAAACTTTTGTAATTATTCCTTTGAAATAACCCCGGGGCCTGCCATATGCCAGATACAATCTGGGCTGGTCGAGTGATGCATCCTGGGACCCATCTAGCTCTAGCTCTTCCACATTTTACTTTTTACAGCACTCCCATGCCATGTATCCACTGTGACATCCTATTTCTGGAGCTAGAGCTTTATTGATCACACCTGCGCTCCCTATCCATCTAGACCAGGGCCTCCTTGGAAAATGGGTTCTGTGAATGTATAGAATAATTCACAGAGTGGAACACGCCAAGAAAATGGGCAGATTGATGGAAAGCCTGGTTACCACACGTAGAGTATTCAAATGTTTACAGACCAGTTCCTTCAGCAATAAAGGCCAAAGAATAGGACATTTCAAGCCAGTTCTCAATCAAAAACCTTCCTCAGTAAATGAATGACGTGAAAGTGCTTCAGAACCAATTGAGGAACATACAGGAGTCAGGATGAAAATGTGAGTGTGGTTGCAGGAAGAAGTGAGACAGCAAAGTTGGAGCTGGCTCAAATGTGCTTCATGTGCCGACCCTGCCAAATCCTCCCACTACAATTGCATTTTCTCTCTGTCACCTGCAGTCTCAGGGATCGAGGGAGTTCACCAGGGGCAGAGCTTTCCCTAATGGCTTAACACATGGAACAGAGGTTGGGAACACATCTGTCGTGCAAGCAAAGGAGGGGCTGTGGATTTGCAAGTGCCTTTTCTCAGATGTTATCAGTTAGGTAGGTCTCTTCTCCTCTGGGAAGGAGAGAGTAAAGTGGAGTAAATGATAGGCATCTCCTTGAATGTCCAAGAGTGGGGGAATCTGTTATCATGAGCCAGCTGGATGTACCAGGAGAGAATGAGGGCAAGTGAGCATGATTTCCTAATCACTGCCACTTAAATTATTAGTGACTACCTTAGTGGTTTCTGGTATGTTCCAGAAAAGGGCATGAGGTTTCAGGAGACAGACTTTCAGGGTAGGGGGAGTTGCACTGGGGAGTGGGTGGTGATGAGAAAGGAGAACATAAAATGATGGGTGAGGGCTCCTTCATGATGTGATGAGGTTCCCCACCCCAGCCCAGATCTATACCTGCCTGCCACCAGGTATCTTAGCAATGTGCAATGCCCCAAAGGTAAAAACCAAACATGAAGGCACAAAATATTTATTCCATGATGAATACACATTATTCATCAGACTAAAACCAGAGCCAAGAGAAAGGATCAGTACAACCCCGTGTGGAGTTCTAACTTAGCATACTGTCCAGTTCCTTTCAATTCACCTACATTGGATTGACACAGCAAAGGATGTAAGGAGAAGGCAGGGCCCAGCACTTCCATATCTGGATTTTGATATACTCCGTTGAGCCTATATTTTTGGAATGAGGTACATTCCCTAAAAGTGTAGTGAAGTGGAAAGAGGTACCAGTAGGCGTGTCAGGAAATGTGATTTCCGGTTCCACTGGTATAACTTCCTAGCTGTGTGACCTCAGGCAGAACATTTGATTTCCCTCTGTATTTAAGTTATCTAAACTATAATGTGATGGACTGGAAGATGTCAAAAATGTCTCCCTGATTTCAATTTTATATATTACTTTCAAGTCTATCAAAAGTCAATAAAACGTGAAAATTGGTATCAGTTAGATATGTGTAGAGAGCTCTGGTGGATTTATGTAAACTTATTTGATCCTCCCAATAGCCCCCATGGAGTAGTTTTAATTATCCCCATTTTATACATGAGTAAACTTGAGCTCCAAGGGGTTAAGTGATTTGCTCAGTTAAGTGGGAGAGCTGAGATTAAAACCCATATCTTACTCCAACTCTCTCTTCATTTTATCATCTACTCCTTCAAAAATAGCACTTGCAAACTCTGTTGAACTTTCAAAACCATTCCATGACCCTGAACTCCTATGATCTCAAGACCATTTGATTTCAGTTCCATTTTTCAGATGAGCAAACTGCAGCTCCCAGAAAAGGAGCTGCCCAAGGACATTAAGGTCATTAGCACCAGAGCTGAAATTTCTCGCCCACGGGCTAAGCAATCTGGGGCTCTTTTTCTCTGAGACAGACCACACTTGGGCACTTCTTCCAGAACCCTTTGTTCCTCAAAGAAACCACAGTCACTGTGGCAGGCATGCTGCGGCCACTTCTGACTCAGGCAGACAATGCCATTCATTTCCTGGGATGGAGGTTTTGGAAATAACTCTTTTCTTTGACACAGTCATATCTTCATGAGGCAGTATTTGCTGCCTCTTTGATTAAATCCATTAGCTATTCAGACACAGCTGCCCTTCCAGAAACAACATGCTTCCAAAGCCACACATTCAGCAGCTAAATGATTCTGGGCCAAACCAGAGAGAGCTAACCCATTCAGCAAAGAATGGCAGTGTGAGGGAAGCACCCAATATTAGAGTTGGAAGGGGCTTTTAAAATCATAAAAAGTTTCAGATCCCTCTTTTATAGATGGGGGAACTGAACCTCAATATTAAGAAGGGACAGACCAAGTCAGGCACCCCTAGAGCCAAGGTCGTCGAAAAGACCTTCTCACTCAGAATGCAGTGTTTTTCCAACCAAATGTTGGTGATCTCAACACCACAGGATGAAATTGCATTATGACATGGCCTGGGAATGGGAAAGACCGTCAGCCCAGCCTCACCTCCACGTAGGGATATGCAAGTCTCAAAGCTCTCTCCTGTATCTTGTCTGATTTCATTTTCACAACCACACCACAGGATTGTTTTTTTTTTTTGTTTTGCTGCAGCAATAAATGATGTTGCTTGTAACAACAAAGATTTTTTTCTTGCCCACATACATGTCCTGTATAGGTTGGCTGCAACTCTGCTCCAGAGCATTTTCACTCCAAGACTCAGTCTGACAGAGTAACCCTATCTGTACTTGTTGTCTTGGTTTGAATGGTGTCCTCTTAAAAGATGTTAAGGTCCTAACTGCTCAGTACCTGTGAATGTGACCTTATTTGGAAATAGTGACTTGGTAATTGATCAAGTGAAGATGAGGTCTCTAGTGTGGGCCCTAATCCAATATGACTGGTGTCCTTAAAAAGGGGGGATATTTGGACACAGAGATAGATATGCATACCATGTGAAGATGAAGGGGGAGATCAGATGATACATCTCCAAGCCAGGTAATGCAGAAGATTGCCAGCAAACTGCCAAATGCTAGGGGAGACTCAGGGAACTCTTTCTTACAAACCTAAGAAGAAACCAACCCTACTAAAATCTTGATCTCAAATGTCCAACCTCCAGAATTATGAGACATTTCTGTTGTTTGTGATACTTTGTTAATGCAGCCTAGCAAACTAATACACCAGTCTTGTAGTGAGGAAAGAAATGATGGGAAAGCACATACTACCCCCCAAAGCTTCTGTTCACATTCCACTGGTCAAAAAACATGAAATAGCTATGTCTGATGTCAATGGGTGAGGATAATCCTCATATAAAGAAAGTCCCCTCAGGAAAAGCAATCTGTGACAGCATTAGCATTGCTATAGATAGACAAGTGGTGGGATTCCTTGAACTGAGGTCCAAAGACACCAACTGAGTCATCCAGTACGTATAACTGGGGCAACTAGTGTGGGTTTTCTGCCCCAAATCCTACACTGGTTTGACTGCACCCGCAGGTGTTCTAAGTATAACCAAGCCAGCTTGTTTGCATTCACTTCTATGATCTTTGGTTAAGGATCATAGAATTATCTTCCAAAAATAGATAAAGTAATTTGAATCATACCATAGTCTAGAGCCAGCTCTCATTCTTTTGAGCTTGCTTAAAGCCCCTCATTAAAAAACCATGTGAGCTGATTTCCTGTGCAAATGCATGACTGAAACCCAGGAACTGGTTTGACTGTTGTTTCTTTTTAGATAGTTCTGTATAGATTTGGCTAGGAAGAAAAACCTTTGAAGACCTTACCACGAGCCCCTAAATCTTACCATGAGCCTTTCCTGCTCACAATGTTTTGAGAGTTAGGCCAGGCCACAGTGTATCGGGCTGTGCCTGCAGCACAAAGTTCTAGGGGGCCAGACCTGGAAGGGACCTTGCCCGTTGGGGTGACCAGCTGTCCAGTTTGCCCAAGACTGATGGATTTCTCAGGACATGGGATTTTCAATGCCAAGAGTATAAATCAGGATGGTTAGTGATCTCAGGACACAGTCCCTCAGTGAATCCAAATCTAGAATTTTATAGATGGGAAACCCAAGACCAAACAGCCAAGGACTTAGAGTCAGAGATCTGAACTAAAAAGGGCGACCAACTATCCTCGTTTGCCCAAGACTGACGGACTCCCAGAAAATGGAACTTTCAGTTTTAAAACTGGAACAGTCCTAAGAAAACTGAGAGGAGATGGTCACACCACTTTGAGTCCTATTTTACAAACAGAGACACAGAGACCCAGAGAAGAGCAAGCTTTCCAAGGCCACCATGGAAGGAGATGGCAAACTGCCAGCAGAAAGTAGCTTCTCGATCCTCAGGCTGGTGCTCCTTCCACAGGATACACTATAGATTTTTACCCATCACTGAGTGTCTATTTATTCGCATTATCAAGCAGGCTTTCAAATTTAGCTGAACCACTTTTAAAAGCCTAAAAAATGTGCCACTGAAGGAGAGAGTGGTCCAAAGACAGTTCTCTTCCTAAAAGCAGCTCGTTGAGGCCAGAGGAGTGCAACCTTGCTTGGGACCTCACGTTTTTTCTCTCTAGGATTTCTAAAGTCAGTGGGCCACCTCTGCAGTAATCTTATAACATCGGTCACAGATAGAGAAGTTAAGTCCCTCTCTCCTTCTTCCTAACTGAAGCCACTTACACAATAATACCAAAGAGAATGCAGACAACTCCAGTTTGGACTCACTGTCAGCAGATCTGTTCTCTTTATCTGACCCAAGTGCTATGCCACAATTACCACATCTGGATGCCTGCCTAGATTCCTATAAGGCTCTTCTTTGTAGTGGAAATAATACAAATTTTAGAGCTTACCAAGACTGGATCTGAATCACAGCTCTCCCATATGATGGCCACTTGGCTTTAATAATATCATTTAATTTGTAGAGGCTTCAGTTTTTATTATCTATGATGCTGGTGTAAGGAGTGAAAAAAAATCCCTGGCAAGTGCTTGATATAGTCGTTATGTAATGTAATAGTTACTGTAAAATACAGTATAGTAATACATACTAGTAGCAGTAGGGTCTATCGTGGTTATGTAATGAGTGATAGGTTTGTTTGTCTTTCAATGACATATTGTAATAACTAGTTCTCTCTGGTTGTGAATTCCAGGTCAATTATTTATTACTATTATAATGACCAGGAGTACTTAAAGTTTCTGGGGCTCTGTATCTTTGAAATGAAGATTATGGATCATAGTCCTCACTGCAAGGTCACTGTATCTGAGTTCCTACCAACTGGGTACTCAATAATGTAGCTATCATTCAAGCTATGTTATCAAGATGGTGTTGGGTTAGAACATTAACTCTCTTATTCTGCCTTTTACCACCCTTCCTCTCCAAGAAGAGAAAAAGTAAACACTGAAAACAGTAAATGCCAAAAAAATACATAACGAAGTTCCCACCATCCCAAATTCCCAAGGCAGCACCATGGAAAGCTTCTCCGGTCTCGCTCAGAAAGAATAAGCTTTTCTTTTCTTCTGAGAACTGAAGCAGAGTATTCTTCTGAGATCTTCCAGGTATCTTTTTTTAAAAAAAAAAATACATAAATTTATTAGAATTATTTTTTAATCTTTCCTCTTACTCTTTGTACACATGGTTATATATCAGTTTGGATTGATTCGTCTGTGTTTAACAAGAAGACTTACAGAACACTGATTAAACAAGATGGAAATCTGTAAAATAAGGTGAGGCCCAGACAATCCATGATTGCTAAGGCTGTATGCCACTCTCAGGGATGCTGGATCTACCCTTCTAGGCTATCATCTTTATTACATGGCTACTCACCCTCAAGGACTTCCTATAGTAGCAGATAGCTCCAGCTACCATATCTGGATTTCATGTAGGAAGAATAAAAAGAGGGTAAGGCCAAAAGCCCTTCTACTAGCATCAGGCACATCACATCACCCTTCTCTAACTACAGAGAAATCCAGCAAAGGAACCCCTGTTTGTTTGTTTGTTTGTTTGTTTTTTCAAATTCTAAAATGAAACATTAGGCTGTGTAATTTTTATGTTCTCTTCCAGTTCTTAGTATTTGAGCTAAAAAAGATTATTTCCTGGCTTTCTTTGTAGCTGTAGAAACATTATCTGTATGTGAGTGAGACTTCTAGAAAACTCCTTAAGGAACCCTGACTCAGATGGAAAACCTTTTACTTGGATACACTGCTGCTCTGTATAACATCAGGGGTCCATTGTAGAGAAAGAAGGGATAACAGATATTAGATAAGCAACTCGTGGATTCATATGATATATAATTCTGCCATAATAATGTAATTATATTTTATACTCAGTTACTTTCCACAGATTACTTTCCAAACCAAACCTCTGCTGCTTTTAAAATACTATAATAGTTACCTGCCATGACCAAAGTTAGCCACTGTATTCTTATTCCTTGGTGTGAAACCTTTGTAGAATCAGTGGAATTCAGATTAGTTGAAGTCTCCCTGTGATCTGCCTATGTCAAATAATATTCAGTTGGTGAACCACATTCCATAGATTACCTACTTTTGCACTGATAAAAAAGCTGTGTGAGTTTATAGTTCACATGGCACATAATTGTTCTTATTTGTCCTAAGTAATTCTCATACAGTGTTCACTTTGATACATTCTGTGGATGGAAAGCTCAACGCTATCTCCCCCTACCTAAAAATAACATACTCCCGATTGAAACGTAATCACCCAGAACAGTCAGAACTGGATCTAATCTGGCTGTTTTATTAAATTGTCTACCTGGTTCGATATTATTCTATGGACATTTTAAAACATCTCAATTTAAACACTGTCTATATGATATTCTTTCCTTAAAAATGATTTATTTTAGAAGTACAATAATTTGAATAACCTATAAAATAAAATAGACTATACTAACAGCCTGTTATATATATAAAAATTCAGAAACAGGAGAAGGATAATGCAACATCTGCAAATAATATCACCCAATAACCATGAGATGGTTTATGAGGTTGGCTGTACAGCTATTAAACTGCTATTATCCTCCTAATTTTAAACATGAAACAACTGAGACCCTAAAAAGCCAAGTGACTTCTCCAAAGACAATGATTCCCTACCCCTTCTCTTTGTAGAACATCTGAAGAAATTTTTGAGCTCGTTCAGTTTGGGGCTTTTTCTGTATTTGTTATATTATGAATCAGGCACTTTTGACAATCCCTGTTTATGAAAAATGACTCATAGTTTTCAGCAGAAATACCAAGCTCAACTGTGTACATCACAGTATTGGGAAGGGGAAGTTAAATTTATCCTCTAAAGGAGAAAATGCAGAAAAAAACAAAAACTGCTCTTCAGCACCCTGCCTCAGCGTCTTGGGTGGTCTGTGCTTAGTCATGAAGGGAAAAAAGAAATTTTTTTTTAATGAAAAATAAAGACGACAAAGAAAGAAAAAAGACAAGCACAAAAGACTTTTCAAGGTGAACTATGTAGAAATGAACTGAAAATTTTCAAGTCATTTACAAAAGAAAATAAGACTCCTTTGTAGTGGGATACAGGACACAAATGCAACAGGGACCTATTCTGTGGACCTATAATTTCAATCGTGTCCTGAATTCTATCAAGCTGCTTGTCAATGATCCTGGAAACATTTTTTTTCTTTGGATCAGTGAACAGCAGAGTGTTTATTGAGAGCCTACTGTGTACCCAGTCCTGTGCGGGGTGATGAAGACAGGGTAAATGCAAAGTGAGGATATGGTTCAAAGGGCTCCTAGAAGCCTCTTCTCTCTCCCCCAACCCTTCAGAATGCCTTCTCCAACTTTAATACCTTCTGAATTCAAATCTACCTTTAGAAATGCAATGATTTAAATCAAGACTCTATGCCATGTTAAAGTGCAGACACAGACACTCTAGGAACAAAAGCCAATCTTGAATCTCTATCAGTCATTACCTTTTTGTGTAAATGGGTTTACTAAGTGGTGAGAAAAGAGAACAGGGGGCATAGTGCCAATCATTCCTCAAGGACTATTCCAGAAGTGTATTTAGGCTCCCTGAAGACACAACCTGCCCCTGCAGATGTGCATCTCTCAGCAGTTTACAGGAGGAAATAATAAATAATTTTTCTGTGGATGGCAACCAATATAGTGTGTCAAAGGTGCCGCCTGCTTTGAAAGCTCTTTCCCATCTTTCCCATCACTTACACCAGAATAGTCCCAAGCACAACAGTCTGGGGGCTACTTCTCCCAAAGTGCAGAAATATAAGGTCCATTTTCGAGATGACACTTCAATTTTGAAAGACTATTCTTTTCTTTTCTTCTTTTTAAAGATTTTATTTATTTATGAGAGACAAACACAGAAAAAGAGAAAGAGGCAGAGACACAAGTAGGCTCCATGCAGGGAGCCCGATGCAGGACTTAATCCTGGGTCTCCAGGATCATGCCCTGGGCTGAAGGCAGTGCTAAACTGCTGAGCCACCCAGGTTGCCCAGATTATTCTTTTCTATTATCCATTTGAGCCACACAACAATCCTAAAGAGTATGTATTATAGATTCCATCTTATAGATGAGGAAACAGGAGCCAGGAAAGGATATCCAGGGAAAGACTGGCTAAAAGCCACACAGACTGGTTGAGGTTTTTCTAACCTCCACACTATTAGCCTGTCCATTAAAAAAAAAAAAAATCCACCTGCAGTTTTATAATACATATCAGTTCACAAGCTTTTCCACACATTATCTCATTAAATCCATCTGATTGGGGAGAATTTTTTTCTTCTACTTCTCTCCAAAGACCTCCTTAGGCTGAACTTGTTTCTTGGACTTTTGCCATAAGAAGGCATAGCGAGGATGCAGGCCATAAGGCAAAAGTCTATTTTCATAAAACACATGATAAAATAGCCAGATAATTGGACACAGAAAAAACTATGTGATTAAAAGGGCAGTGGCTGGAGCATCAGGACCCTGTAAGTGAATCCCAGATTCATAGCTTGTTGTCTTGGACAAGTCAGATTCTCTGAACTCTCTTTCCAAAGTTGTAACATAGCAATCAGATTAAGGGATAGGTGTGAAAGTGTTTTGTAAATCGTTCTGCACATGTCAGGGCTTGTAAACATCAAAAATAGTGTCCACTACAGGGAGGGCTTGGTAGTCTTGGACTCATTTATCTCAACAAGATACAACATAACAAAAGTCCAGTAAATTTTTTGAATGATCAAATGCACAAAAAATGTGTATCAATAGATAAGAAAAACCTTACATGGTGACAAGAAGAAACAGTGTTTGTGGGTAGGCTGGTTATATAATGTGCAAAGTGGTTCCTTCATCTTGCCTAAAAGCCCTCAGCAATTTTGATGCAAATTCTCTCACCTACTATACTTCCCTGTGAGATCATCCATGGGTTCACATCACTCCCTTCTATTCATAGAAGACTTCCAGATTACTCTCTACCTCTCCACCTCTATTCCTATCTTCATTCATGGTCATTTCAAAATCTGAGTAGATGATTAAACCAATACACTGATCTCTCAATTTCTTACTTCCAAAACTCTACTTCTTCTTATCTCTATTTTAAGTATCCCAATCTCTGTCCACATATCTCCTTCTACACACAAACACACCTTCCTGTAGTAGCCTATAAAAGCTCCATGACCCTAACAAGTGACCTTACACCTTTTCACATCCTCACATGGTCATGTCCTCACTTCCGCCTTTGATTTATGGTCTATTATTGTAGTTATCTTGCATAAACCCTCACCTCTCTTGAATCTCCCTCTCTAGCCTGGCAGCATCAAAATTATGATTAAACTCAACACTACTCTATTCTTATATTCAAAGTGCTGAACAAAACTGGATAGAAAAAAAAAAAGCCCATGTTCATTCTAATCAATCTCAATCTAAGTTCATTATCACAAACGTCAAGTGGGCCTTCCATGCTGCCCCCAAATGCACATACATTTCCATTTGCTCTCCTATTCTCCAAGGTCACTGTTTCATACCTTATCTTTTTTCCTCAAATCTCAGAACATTTTATTCCTTCCTCTCTCTCTCAAGCCAGAGCCATCACATGAAGTGTCTACATTCTCCTACCACTGATTTTATAAGCCTACCAAATATCTGTACCTGGTTATGATTTCACAGAATTTTAACAATAGTACAGTATGAGCATTGATCCATCTGAGTAGACAGCAGCCAACAGCGCACAGTGCTGACATCCCAGTCCAGCCCCAGCCACATGCATTCCCTTCCCTCTTGTCCTGGGAGAGCGGACATGTTATCTAGACCCCAAGCTTGGGCCAACCCTTCTCTTCAGTACTTAATCACATCTCTTCTCATCAACTCAAATATATTTCTTCTGCAAGTCTCATTTTTTTTTTCTTCTACACCATCATATTTATCTAGCATAGCTGGGTCATCTTCATATACATATAAGCATCCTGGAAGATCTTGTATCATTAAAGAAGCTTTGATTCCATCCATATCCTTATTTTTCTGCTCTCCTTTGCAGAAGCTGCTTCTTCTGTCTTCAGGTTTTTTCCTCCATTCTTCCTTGAAATCATTCTTATCAGTCTTCCATAGCCAGCTCTCCACTGAGATAGCTCTGCCCAGTATCTCCTTATCGCTAAACTCAATGCTCAACCCTCAATCCTTATCTCACTCAGAGTCTTAGCAGCATTTGACACAATTGATCACTTCCTCCTTCTTGGAATATTTATTCATTGACTTTCTAGACAAAATATGTTCCTGGTCTATTTCTGCCTGACTGTCCTACTAGTTGCTGAGTCTTCCTTATCAGAATGCTCTCTAAAGGATGGGTGCTCCAGAGCTTATTCTTCTTGATCTTCTATTTTAAATCTACTCACATTTCTCAGCTGACTTTATCCAGAATCATGGCTTTAAATATATTAATTTAAATATCTTTCTTTATTTTCCATATGCTAGCAACTCCAGTTTTTTTGTTTTGTTTTGTTTTTTAAAGATTTTATTTGTTTACTCATGAGAGATACAAAGAGAGAGGCAGAGACACAGGCAGAGGGAGAAGCAGGCTCCCTGTGGGGAGCCCAATGTGGGACTCGATCCCAGGACCCCAGGATCATGCCCTGAGCCAAAGGCTGATGCTCCACCACTGAGCTACCCAGGCATCCTGGCAACTCAGTCTTATATCTTCAACCAGATTTCTCCTCTGAATTCAGGACTCATACATCAAATTTCTGTCTCCAGTGTTTTATCTAATTGTCATCCTGAAACCATTTTGTTAAGCAAAAGAATCATTTAATTTCCCCTCCAATCCTGCTGCTCCCCCAGTATTTCCCAGCGAAGGTCAACAGTGTCTTCACTTGCCCACTGCTCAGCCTGACAGTTTTTTCTCACTCCCCACATCTAATCAACCAACAAATCCCATGGGAACTACCTTTAAAATACCAATCCACTACTCCTCATTCCTCCATAATTGTTTATGACCGTATTCCTAGTCCAAGGCATGATCATCTTCCACCTGGAATCCTCCAATAGATTCTTAATTGGCTTCCCTTTTCCATCCTTGCCCCCAACATTCCTCAACTTATCAAGCAAGATTTTTAATGTTATTTTTAAAGCATGTGCTTGGGCTTCTCTTCTACTCAAAACCCTCCAAGTTTTCCTATCACACCTGGTACAGAACCCAAAGTCTTTACCTTCAGGTTCTGGCCAATGGCTACTACTCTCAGCTCTAGGACAAGTCCAGACCCTTCTCCAAAGAATGTCTGGTCTGCTGCTTATTCTGATTGTACAGTATTTTGGAAGCCTTCCCAACCTCCAGCCCATGAGCAATGCTACCTGTTTCTTTCTGTCCAAAACTAGAGTGCAAGTATCATCACATCACTCGTATTTTCCAATATGCCACTCAGGTATCTTCCTTCTGGAAAATCCATTGTCTTCCACTTGAGATTTGCATATCCTTCCATGCTCCCCCTATCTGCTCAAGGGCTCTAGAGTTTATTAGACATCAAGGGAGAAGGGGGTAGAGCAGCAACTTTTTCCCTTTGTTGGACCCTGGACTTTTTGTGCAACTTGCTTTGTTTTGTCCCCAAGGATCAGCTGCAAGAGAGAGTTTTTATGCAGCTTCTTTTTTTTTTTTATGCAGCTTCTTAAAAATGAACAAACAAAAATCACATTTGTCTTACCCCTTCTCCCAAGGCAAGGTTTAATTACTTATTATAATGCAGAATATCACTTTGTGGGACAAAAGTAAAATCAGTTTCTCTAGATAATATTTTCTTGTTACACATATCATAGATATTCCATATATTTGTTTGCAAGATTGTCTTTCCTGTTAGACTGCAAGATCTACTCATGGTAAGATTTAGAACTCTACTCACAGTGAGATTTAGGATGTATGTCATAAGTATTAAAATCAACAGGATTAAAAAAAAATAAAAAATAAATAAAAAAAACAAAAAAAAATAAAAAATAAATAAATAAATAAATAAAATAAAATCAACAGGATTGAATGGTCATACCATACAAATAGATCGAGAAGTAACTATCCAAAGAAGTTTCACCAGGCACTGATGGGCAGGATTCCATCTTGTTTTAGGAAGTATAACTGGTTGACCCCATAGTTGTATGTACCTTTCGCTTGCTTCTACTTCCTCTTTAAATTCTATTTAATAAAATTCATCTCTGATCATTGGAAGAAAGCTAAGCAGATTCCTTGCCTTCTCCAGCTTACTCATAGATGACAGTATCTTACTTTAAATCAAAACCTAGCATCATTCAGAAATTAGATTGCATCTAGTTCAAGATCTAGTCAACAGTTAGGTTTTGCTTCCTCCTCCCCCAGGATAAGACTTGTGGTAGCCTCCCTCTAAGAAGAGAAATATAATGGGGCCAGTGTTTTTCCCATGCATCCCATTCCTTACTAGCTAACTGCTCTTTCCAACTTGCTAGAGCGAAGCTGGGAGAGGGAGAAGAGATGGGTAATAAGAAAATTCTTACTTGACAGGTGACTTCCTCCTTTCTGGTCTGGCTGATGGTCAGAGATGAATCTTCCTCTTTTAATGGAAAATCTCATGGTGGAGAACTCTCTACAAACCATTCTTGGACCTGGACCATACAACTTCATTCTCAGCTCCTCAGACCCTGACTCTCTGGGGTAGTTTATTTGACAGAAACCAAAATGACATTACTTTCTCTTATGTCACCCTATCTGATTCATAGGAAACATTCACACATCTATTGCTTTGACCCTGTGGAGTACATGACAGCTTCCATACCTTGCTGCACAGGGCTCCTTGAGCATTCTCTGTTTTATGGTCTTTCAATTTCAGGGAATTCTTTCAAACTCTTCCAGGTGGTCCCATGGGTATACCATCACACTCCTACACACACACACACACACACACACACCTGGATGGGAAGGAGATCTCTTCCCTTCCCTTCCCTTCCCTTCCCTTCCCTTCCCTTCCCTTCCCTTCCCTTCCCTTCCCTTCCCATTGGTAAGGAGAGACTGGAGACTCACAGCATGGCAACTTGTCTTTCTCAAGAAAATGTCATGCATCTTTAATCTGTCATCACAATAATACCCCCCTTTCTTCTGGGCATCCCAAGAAGATATGATTGGATATCAGGTATGGACTTTAGATTTTGGGCACTGGAATTTGTGTCAGCCACATGACGTGGGATCAGACTGATCCTCTCAATGCTTATTTATAAGTTTCTTAGGGCATGTCTAGAGCAGCCTCTAGTCAACGTAAGTAATGCTGTACTACATACCAAGGCTATACCTTTCTGAGGACTTTACTCACTTCTCTGTGATTTATGAGGTCTCTTCCCCTCAGTTTTTGGGAATCTAAATTATCTCCAGCCCTCTGTGTACTCTAAGAGTTGCCTGGCCTTGTGGAACTTTACTGTATACATGTGTACATCAATAATCTGACAGAAATTTGAGGGGATGCCTCCACAGACCTTTCCAGCCCCCTTCTTTCTGGTACTGAGCCTCCCAAAACCAGCTGCCTAGGCTTTGCATCTTTGTCTTCCCAAAGCAGAGAAACTGAGGGCTCTTCTTCCCTAGGCTGGGATCTAAAAGCTGCCTCTGGGTAGAAAATGGGGTGATCACGGGGCTCACTCGACTTGCTTCCCTCTTCTCAGAGATAATATCATGTTCTGATGTTGTTGTTGCTGTCCAGTGTTTTAAAGCAACTTTTTAAATACATTTTGACCAATTTTCTAGTTGTTTGTAGTAAGAGAGCAATTCCCAGGGTTCACTCCTTCATGGGCCATAGCGGGAACCATTATGACTCCTTTTCTGTGTCTCATTTCACTGAACCATTCAAGAATCCAAGATCCAGTTCTCATCCTTCTTTTGTGAACCTGGCATATGGTGGTTTGGCTTTGACATTTTGGATTTTATCTTGCTTTCTCTAGGGAAATTTTAATTTCAAAATCCTCTTATAAAAGCTCAGAAGTCAGTAGTATGGAAAATTTACATTTATTTACCTCACAGAACTTGAATTAAATTTGCTTTTACTATACATTTGTTTTATGATCTTAGGCACATCATTACTCTGTGTCTCAGATGCCCCATAAGAAAATGTGGGTAATAATTCCTGCCCCACACATCTCTTAGGACTTATGTATTGATCAAATGAAGGAATAAGTGACACAGTACTTTGGAAAGGTTAATGCTTTAAATTGAGGAAGGCAGGGAGGACATGCAACCATCTCTACGACCCCCCACCAAATATCAGTAACTGTATGGTGATTAATATTCATTATTTAATGTCACTACCTCCCTAGAAACTGCTAATATTATTGCCCCTTTTTGCTTTATTATTCTTGATGCTGCAGTTGAGGGTGCGAAAAGTGAAGCAGCTTGCTCTTTTTACAGAGCTACTAAGGAGCAGAGTTTGGAATCTGAACACTGTATCATGCTGTCTGGTTTTAAAACTTATCTATCCTGGACATAAAATGCTCCTTTCCTTTGCCTTCAAAAGATGTCTTTTTCAGTCTTTTATGGGCCCACTGGCATGCCTGCCATTTGATATGTACTGTGTATCTGTAAGAATGCTTATAAGTACATTGCGGTTTATTCTGCAGTTCACCTTTAACATGGCTGTTGTCAGAATTTTGTCTTCACCCCCCCAGAAATCCTAGTTTACAAATTGCAGCTGTGCCAAACCACAATTCTTATGAGGTTCCCTAGTGAGGAACCTTGAAATATTTTCAGGAGAAATCTGATCATTGCTTATCTTAAGTTTCAAGATCTCTGCAAACTTTTTCTTTTCACCAAAAATTTTCAAACCCTGTGGCCTCCCTCCCTACCAGAGAGTCAAATTTAGACACAGCATTTGCAAGTCCTTTCTGTGCCAGGAGAGCGGGGTTAGTGAGATAAGTTGAATGCCAGGTAAAATGAGGACTGGACAAACTCACAGTAAATGTGAAATGAAACCCAGGTTTGACTGGGTTGTCTAACTCTGTTGTCAAATATGTGAAGAGATGTCCTAGGGAAGACAAATCAGTTATTCCATAGGAATCCAAAAAGTAGCAAAAGGGCCTCTGGTAGAATTGAAAGGACGTACATTTTGATTAGATAAGAGGAAGAACATTTTAAGAAGCAGAATAAAGGGACACCTGGGTGGCTCAGGGGTTGAGAATCTGTCTTTGGCTCAGGTCGTGATCCCAGGGTCTTTGGATCAAGTCCCGAATCAGACTTCCTGCAGGGAGCCTGTTTCTCCCTTTGCCTCTGTCTCCCCCTCCCTGTGTGTGTCTCTCATGAATAAATATTTTTTTTAAACAAAGAAAATAAAGTAGAATAAGAATAGAATGAACTATCTGAGGAAGCCATAGGTTCTTTTCCACTGGAGAAAGAATGGGAAGGGAGGGTATGGTGAATGACCACATTGTGGGGGATCTGAATACAAGAAGTCCTCTACTTGGGACCTACAGAAGCCCCAAGAGCCTATGAATGCCTTAAAATTATGTATATGAATGCAAAAGTTTTTCAGGGAAGAGGTTTATAGCTCTCCTTAGATATTCAGCAATCTCCAGACAATAAATCTATGAGACACAAGGATATCACATTACACTTTAATTCTCAAAGAAGATTCCTATATTGTAAAGGAGATAAAGGAGTTTGATCTTAAATAAATCTTTGAGAATTGTAAGCTATAGTTCAGATCTATGGCTAATACAATAATAAAAGGAAAAAATTAAACTATGTCTTGGTCACTTCCTGGATCCATTTGCAAATAATCAAGATGTTTTCTCCTAAACAGAAGAACAAAATTAAAGTGGTTTCTAGCCATTGTCCAAAACATGCCATCACTCGGAATTTTATTTTGAAAGTCAGGAGAATAATACCCTAGAATTGAATGAACCAACCAAAGAGTCCAAATTAATACTTCCCTTTTGAAAAAAGCAGGTACTTTTGAAATGCAACAATCAAAGTATTTAAGAAACAAACGTCAGATTTTTAAATATCGGAGAATAAAAGGACAGATTCCAAGTAAAAATCTCAGATTGTTTCCTGAGTCAGGCCACTCCAGAGCATTCATCAAGCTGGATCATTACATATGTTCCCTGTCCCATACACATCTCTTCTTACCCCAGCCCACCTCTTCGTACATCTCCCTGCCTCCTTTCTTTGCCCAGAAACAAGTTTCCTCTGGAATTTCTATGGGATGTACAGTGCACCCACTGGCCTTACCTACAGAATCAGGACCTTTAATTTACATGACAAAAATGGACAGAGACTTCCAGAGCTCTCAGCTTCTGAAGCATCTGATTTAAAATTATACCCTGTACATTTCAATTCCTTATTAAAAAAAAAAAAAAACTTCATTTCCATAAAAAACTTTCACTTCTATTCACCCAGGAGGATGATTCACTTCCCTAAGCTCCTGATTTTTTTTAAACTTTCGAATCTCAATCATAAAGAGAATACTCTACCACAAGCTGTTTTAAGTACCTTATTTTTTGTCCAAAATATAGAGGAATCTTACAGGAATAAATAATCAATATAAAAAGGGAAATATTGAATAATAAGCAGAATAAGAAGTACTGTTTCATCTAGTTCTTCCTTTAATAAGTTATATACACAGATTTTTAAACTAAATTCTATGTGAGATCTGGCAATTGAGATTTCCAAAACAAGATTTGGATATTTCTTGATTGCAACTAGAACAAAAAATGGGTGGAACTGAATAGCAGTAAAGAAAAATAAGTTTAGAAAATAAAGGAAATTTCTCTTAGGTAGTCAACTTAAATCTAATGACCATGAACACTATTTCTATGAGATTAAAGTATGAAATTACTCAATAATAATTATTGGGTTGAATCTTCAGTCATAGAAAAAAAACTTTAAAAACAATGGACTTTGGCATGTAGCAGTTCTGTTTTATTATAAAAATAGGAATAACATATGTTCGCATCGCATACCATGAAATGATGTTGTGTATGTGGTACATATGGCAGGAGTCAGATTAGAAAAAAAGTCTAGTTTGCTGTTGAGCAACATTCACATGTGGAAGCAACAGAAAATGTGGCCCAGGAGCCACATTGTGAGAACATTTGGACTTCTAGCTACAAAGCTTGTGTTTCATGTTGGAGGCAACCAGGAATCCCTGAATGTCGCCAACAGCCTGATGTATTTATTTCCCAGAGACACTGTAACAGATTACCATAAAATTAGTGGCTTAACCAACACTTTCTAGTTTGGTTATGTTATTGTCTCACAGTTCTGGAGGTCAGAAGTCTCATAAAATCACTCAAGGAAAGCAGGCTGCCTCTAACCTCTAGAGTCTCCCTCTTTCCCTTATGGATAGGATTATATTGGGCCTACCCACATAATCCAGGATAAACTCCCCACCTCAAAATCCTAACTTAATCCAATCTACAAAGTCTCTTTTGCTATGTAAAGTAACATTCACAGGTTCCAAGAATTAGATCTTGAGGGAGCCATTCTTTTGCCTACTACATCCAATTATAGCCAATTAGATGGAGCTAAAACATTAATAGAAAACATTTGTTTCATATGTATTACGCACAAAGGCATTATTCTAAGCACTTTATATATGTTGGTTCATTTAGTTTTCAGAGCACCCTGTTGAGGTATCTGAGACACAGAAAATTTAAACAGGTTAGCCAAGGTCACAGTGGGGAAGGACTAAGACAGGGATACAAACTCAGGCCATCTGGTACCAGGAGCCACAATTGTAACCACCCCATGATGTCATCTCCAAAGTAATGTGAAAGTCTGAGAAAGAACCTTGGCTCCTATTCAATCTTGTTTCTTCTCCTGGTATATATTTAAACCTCTGCCTTTATTAGTGAGAAATTATTCCAACAGAATGTAAAGAGTGATAATACCCCAGAATAAGTGTTGTTTGCTCATATTAGGGTCCTCAGCAAACCACAAAGCTATTATAGAACGAGAAGCTAATGCCTGTCTCACAGCCATGTAGGATCTGAAACTCTGGTCTAACAACTATTTAGATACTCAAGTTGTGATATAGCTTCCAGGATCTACTTGAAAAAGAAAAGGTTCTTACTGCTTTCCCCAGAATTGAGGAATAGATGGTATCCTCCCTCTGAAAACCTATTTCCTTACATTTAGGGATGCTTTTGATACAAATGGACTTCCTACAGTTGCTAATGTTTGTTAAATACAGTGGATTCTGGGAGAAAATGAAAAGGCAGAGAAATAGCCCAGAAGAAAATTCACAATGAGCTGCTGATAAGATACACAGGGTATTTCTGAGAGAATCTTTAGAGTTGGTGGAATTAAATTACTGCTCTGGGTATCTATTTTTTAAG
Organism: Vulpes vulpes; assembly: GCF_048418805.1. Classification (NCBI taxonomy): domain Eukaryota; kingdom Metazoa; phylum Chordata; class Mammalia; order Carnivora; family Canidae; genus Vulpes; species Vulpes vulpes. The sequence continues at coordinate 101,210,037 of NC_132787.1, read as the reverse complement.
GAAAATGTGTATTTGCCTAATCCAATTTCAGCATAATTCATATCCCTGTAACACTCTGAGAACACTGGCATATGGTTACATGAGATATAAATTGGAAGTATGATTAAAAATCACTGGCGTTTCGATTTCAATTATATTTCACAAAATAGACTCTAGGGAAAAATTGCACAAGCACGACCACAATCCACTGCAGGACGAGAGTGGAGAAAAATCTTCTACACACACACCTATACACACGCATGCACAAAGCAGCAGATCTGACCAGGAACCAAATTCCCCAGGTGAACTCCCGACACTGCTGTATTCCTCTCGGTAGCCAGCCAGCACTGCCTGATTTGACCTGAAGCTAGAATCCAAAGGTTTCTGGGAGCCATCTATGATGGCTAAAGCAAAGAACAGTCCACTCTTGGAGAAATTTGGAATCAGAACTGGGATCAAATCGTGAGGATCACTGTTTGACCTTGGGCAAGCTAGTTAATCTTTCTTTAAAATGAGCTTGAAGAATATTCTGAAGATGAAGTGAGAAAATGCTGTAAATCTCTTGCCACGTATTAGGTGCAAAATATAAGTATCTAAGTCAGAAGAAGTTCTCATAGAACTTAGATCAGACACCTTGTTTTATTCATCTTTGTACCCCTAGAGCCTGACAGGATTTCTGGCACAGACTGAAGGCTCAACATATTTGTGGAATTGAAAATAACGATTCAGGCTTTCCATTTCTCTACTCCTAACCCCTCTTATCTCTTCATAGTGATATTGCTCCCAAGTGCTATAAAAGGGAAGAGGTGAAAAGGAATCACTTTCATTAAAGTAAGATTTTAAGAGCAAAAATAAATTCTTCCCGCCTTAATCTTGACAGATGGGAATTTCAAGTTCCTCATTTTGTTTTAAGGAGCTAATAAGGAGTTCATAAATCTCAATTACTTCTGCAGAGTTAAAAGCAGCCGCAGGTCTACTAAGCATGATTCCAATCTCTGATCAGCCCTAGCACCTTCATTAAAACAGTGAGGGAGGTGAAGGGCCAAGTCATATTTCAACCTTGAGCTGACATTACAGCAGTGAAATTTCCTTCTCAATCTGGCCAGAGTGAAGAAGGAACACTGGTCAGACCAGGTCCATCTCCAAGATGCAGTGTCATACATAAAATTATACGTTGCCAGCAGGTTAAGAAATGGCCTCACCTGAGTTCCTGGAATTGGCTAATCTCCACACCTAAGCAATGAAGATCAATTAACAAATATTTATCCTGTAACAAAGCTCATTGTGTTTTTCTTTCCCAACCACCTACTCTCTTATATAGTGGACCTCCTTCTCTCCATCACTCCTTTTATTAGAGTGCTAGGACTGCCACAACCAAATACCACAGACTGGAGGGCTTAAACATTTAAACAACAGAGATTTATTTTCTCACAGTTCTGGAGGTTAGAAATCTGAGTCTGAGATCAACGTGTTGGCAGGGGTGGTTTCTTTTGAGGCCTCCCATCTTGGCTTGTAGATGGTGGCCTTCTCCCTATATCCTCACACAGTTGTCCCTCTGTGTGTGTCTGTGTCCTAATTTCCTCTTTTTATAGGGACATCAGTCCTATTAGATTAGGATCTGCCACAATGCCCTCATTTTAACTTGATTACCTCCTTAAAGACTCTATCTCCAAATACAGTCACATTCTGATGTAGTGGGAGTTAGTATTTCAACATACAAATTTGAGGGAGATACAAATCAGCCCACAACATTCCTTAAGACTCAATCAGCCCCTAGCTCTGGCTACTCTCCCAATGATTCTGAAGTCTGTCCATCCTTTACCTGGACTGCCCTACACATGCCTTTCCAGACCCACTTCTCCCATATACCCGGGCTATAGCTAAAGCATTTTTCATTGCTTGAGTACTCTCCCCGCAAAATGTCTCTTACATAATGTTATCCATATGTCAAGCTCCTAAAACAGGTTCTTCTCTAGTCCTAAACAGTATCAAACTTTCCAGTCTCTGCTCTTCTTCATCACTCAGTTTACACTGTACTAGTAATTTGCACCCAAGAGGTAGTGTGGTATATTGGAAAGAGCAGGTGCCCTGGAGTCAGGTAGTCATAGCTTAAAAGTTCTTCTCTGCCATCACTAGCTGTGCAGGTTTGAGCAAGTCACTAAATTCCTCAAACTCGGCCTCCTTATCCATGAAAATGGTATGGAAATGGCTACCTCCCAGGATTATTGTGAGGATGAAAATAAATTAAATATATTAAATATACTAAAATGTTTCATACACAGCAGGCACTCAGAAAACATGGTGCTGTCATTACAGCATTTCAATCTTTTTTTTAATCTTTATTTTCTACTGACCATTTGTTCTCTGAGCATAAGAACTATAACTTAATGGCCTTTCCATGCCCTACAGCAACAAGCCCAATGATTTTCTTGTTCCAGTGGCCAAAAAATATTCATTAAATTCACGTTGAGCTCTTCTTCTGAGAGCCCTACTATCTGTGATGTGTTGCTTGGCACTATAAATAAAGAAGGTATTTATCTCCATAACTGGGATGATGACCGTAATAACTCACAAGACTGCTTTGGGGATCAGAAAGAACCATCTTTATAAAGTGCTGTCCAAATGTTAACAAGTCTTTAGGAAAAAACTACACAAAAAATGCTAAAAAGGTGGAGTTGTGTAAGATAGGAAGAAGGTGATAGGGCAGGCAAGGCTGAGCACCTGAGTGGAGGTCTCTGTAAATGCTGCAGATGGAGGGCAGCAAGCCTGACTGACACAGAGGTGGTGTGCCAGCAAGTGTTGCACTATACAGAACAGAGCTGTAAATTCTCCTCTGAAGGGTGAGGGGTGGGGGGATCAATGGTGAATTCAAGATAGAAAGAATCTATATAGATGACAGGTGAGGACACTCTAGGCTGTGGTGTAGCTGAGAAACCACTGGAGTTCTATCTGAATGGCAGGGAAACTATTAAAGAGTGTATATCCAAACTGTGGGGTAGAGACAATGAGTACAACAAAAACAACCTCATTAATTAATTAAAACTGATTAAACTATTTATTAAACATGATGCTAGACCCTATTGTTACAGAAATGAGGGAGTTCAGATTTCCCAGCTTTACTGTCTAAAGGGAGAAACAAATATTTAAACAAACGAGTACAATAAAATTTTCTGGATGCTATGATAAAATTCTATATGGGGTGGAGTGGGGCATGGAGGAACAAATACTCAGTCATACCTGGGAATAATAGCAGAGGTTTCATAGAGATAATGAGCCCTATGCCGAACTTTAAATCATCAGTTTTGTGGTGAAGAGCGGGGAAGAGGATACAAGAGGCTAATGAGCAGCAGGAACAAAGGGATGGGTACCATGGTAATTACAATAGTTTAATTTAGCTGGATTAGACAGAGGCAGTGAAAGAGGAGGCTGACATGATTGGCAGAGATGAGGTCACAGAGAATTTTTATAACAAGAAACATAGGCTGGGTTTTCACCAGTAGGTTATGGGGTGCTACAGAAGGAATTAGGAGAATAACATGAGATTCGTGTTTTAGAACAATTACCATAAAATGGAGGTGATATATTCTAAATTCTATCTTGATTAATTAATAAAATAACAGATAGAGAAAATATTTTCTATTCCTTTAAGCATCCAGTATAGTGCTAGGTATTGTGCAAAATAAAGGAGCTAAGTACTGTGTCCTTGTGTGTGTGTGTGTGTGTGTGTGTGGTTATCTATAATCCCCTGGAGGTCAGCCAGGGCTGGACTAACCAGGTAAAGTTCCATAAGGAAAGAAATAACTGAGTTGGGCTGTGAAGAAATACCAAACTAATGAGAAAGAAGGAAAATCTGGACACTTAACCTTGCTAAATTATATTTCTTGTCTGTAAAATGCAGTTGGTCATAAAGCCCACCTTATGTGATTATTAGGAATAACTGACTAAATGTGCATAAAAAAATAACCACAGTGCCTAGCCCATAACAGTGTTTCTTTTTCTTTTTTCTAAGATTTTATTTATTTATTCACGAGACACAGAGCAAGAGAGAGGCAGAGACACAGGTAGAGGGAGAAGCAGAGACACAGGCAGAGTGCAAAGCAGGCTCCATGCACGAGCCTGATGTGGGACTTGATCCTGGGACTCCAGGATCATGCCCTGAGCTGAAGGCAGGCACTAAACTGCTGAGCCACCCAGGGATCCCCTATAACAGTGTTTCTTAATCAGTGGTATTTATACAAATGGCAAGAGAAGATTCAAAATATACTAAAAAAATTGTAGAGATCTGAGTCAAATTGAGTTAATATCATGCAGTGTTTACTAAGTGTTGGTGTTGGTACAAAGTCTCTTTTATGTATCACAGCATATCATATAATCTCTGTAAAAGACCTATGGTTTAGGGACTATGATTAATATTCTCCATTTTACATAGGAGAAAGCTGAGCTCTAGAGATGTCCCATATCAGCTCTGGTATTTACTTGCAGCGTTACCTTGGCAAATGCTAGCCTCTGCAGGCCAGTTTCTTCACCTCTTCTACAACCTGAGCCCAGTACTATCTTCCTTGGCCTCCATTATAATTAGGATTAGCCATAGGACTGAGTTCTAGCCAATGTGCTATGAGCAGAAGTGATGTATGTTGTAACTAGTTGAGTTATATTGGTCATGGGCATTAACTAATGTTGACCACCCTTAACAAGGTATTATGATAGAGGAACTCAGGGAAGGACTGGCTGGTTTATAAGTGGAAATCAAAAGGAAGAGAGACAGTTCAGAGATCTGGGAGTATACAGGGTTAGAAAACCCACTGTATTAGTTCTAAAATTTCACATTTAATCAGTTATAAAATGTACATGTTTTCATATTTTAATGTCTCTGAAATTGGGGTGTGCTTTATAATCCCTGTCATTTCACAGTTGCTATTAGCCAGGTAACAATTATGAAAGTTGTCATTTCCTAATAACATATGTAAACTTAGTACTTACTCCTTTGTATTACTGGACAACAGCATCCCTTAAGTGTTTCAACTGATACGAGGAAGAAATATGAATAATGACTGTTGTCTGAATGTCTTCTGCTGATAGGTAGTCAACCTCTTGTAGGACTAAAAACAGAAGTGAAAAAGTGTCAGCATTGAAACTTACAGAATGCTTATTACCAGCTAGAAAGAAAATATCGCGGGGATCCCTGGGTGGCTCAGCAGTTTGGCGCCTGCCTTTGGCCCAGGGCGCGATCCTGGAGTCCCAGGATCAAGTCCCACGTCGGGCTCCCAGTGTGGAGCCTGCTTTTCCCTCCTCCTGTGTCTCTGCCTCTCTCTCTCTATGTATATCATAAATAAATAAATAAATAAATAAATAAATAAATAAATAAATCTTAAAAAAAAAAAAGAAAGAAAATATCGGAAATAATAAAAGAGGACTGTTAAAAAGAAATGTTGCACCACCAGTACTTTTGGTAGCATAGCAAATGAGAATATATGAAAAAACACAGACATCTACAGGTAAGTCAAAAGGTGATTCAGAAGGTGATTCTGAACTGTGAATGCGAAGGATTTTTGAAATTATTTAACCAAATAATTTGTTTTCATTTCCACATAACATGTTTATAAATGATATATAATATTAGATATATGTCAACTTCCTTCCTGGGATTGCTGAAAGAGGTCCTATCAGAACAATTCTCCAGGAGATAACAAATATAAACTTCAGAAAATAATGCAAACAACAACAACACTGGAGGATTAATAACAGGTACAGGAAAATAACCAAAAAGCAGGAATATTCTGAAGAAGAGCTGACCCTAAGAAATGCCGTTGTTGACACTAGAGGCATTTGTTGGCTTTTAGCCTGATGGGAGACCTCAGCCTGTTCACTAAGAGGAAATCTGAAGCCTTCCTAAACTATAAAATCAGGGTATAGAATATGCATAGCACACTCCAGAGCAGCTGGAAAAGTGAAGGGAAAATCCAGAAAGAAGAAAGGCAGAGCTCTGAACTGTGTGTGTAGACTCTACCACAAATCTCTGGCTACATTCTAAATTTTAAATGCACACAGAAGACTCTAAGCACCTTAACTATGAACAAATGAACTGAAGAGAGGTTTGAGATGACAAAAAAAGATAGTTTGAGCCCAACCCAGTTAATTACCAGCTAAAGCCAGCTTCTCCTAACTGCATAAATGACACTCTTCAGAAGACTATAATACAATCCAGAGTTTTACAACACATATCACAATTCCCTAGATATGGTCCAAAAATACTTGACACACAAAGTAAACAGGAAAATATGATCCATTCTCTAGAGAAGAAGTCAGCAAACAATGGTCCATGAGCCAAATCTGGCTCTTGGCCTGTTTTTGTATAGCTTGGTAGCTAAGAATGGTTTTAACCTTTTTTATGATGAAGAAGATGAAGAAGAAGGAAAAGGAGAAGAAGAGAAGGAGGAGGAAGAAGAAGAAGAGGAGGAGAATGTAATGCATAGACTATATAAGTCCTCTAGAAAGTAAACGCCTTGGGCAGCTCGGGTGGCTCAGCAATTTAGCACCAACTTCAGCCCAGGGTGTGATCCTGGAGACCCGGGATCGAGTCCTGCATTGGGCTCCCTGCATGGAGCCTGCTTCTCCCTCTGCCTGTCTCTGCCTCTCTCTCTCTCTCTCTCTCTGTGTCTCTCATGAATAAACAAATAAAATCATAAAAAAAATAAAAAGTAAACTCCTTACTATGTGGCTTTTTATGGGAAAAGTTTGCTGGCCCCTGCTTTAAAGGAACTGCGACTAACTTTTGGATGACCTAGATGTTAAAATTAGCAGACAAGGATTTTAAAGCAGTTATTATAATTGGTAACATTAGCATAATGGAAATATGGATATAAGAAATGAAACAAGAAATCTTGGCCAAGAAGAAGAAAACACTAAAACATTGGAAATCCCAGGACAGACAAAGACAGTATCCAAAATTTTTTTTAAAAAATGCACTGGATGGGCTTAATAGCAGAATACAAATCACAGAGGACAGAGTCAATATATTTAAAGGCAGATCAATAGAAATTATCCAATATAAATAACAGAGAAAAAGGGATGGAGGAAATAAATTAGAGGCTTGAGGACCAGATAAGTCCGTATTAAAAATTCTAATGAGAAATTGGAGTCCCCAAGGAGAGGAGAGAGACTAGGACAAAGGAGGAGAAGCAGGAGGAGAAATAATGACTGCTGTATCTCAGCTTTGGATAAAGATATAAAATTCACAGATTCAAGAAGCTAATAAATCCCAAGAATAATAAAATATGAAGAGAAATATGCCTATGTACATTATAGTCAACCTGGTAAAAGTTGAAAAATAAAGAAACAATCTTGGAAGTAGTCAGAGAAGGAAAAGACTAGCTATAGTCTTACATATATAATATATATATTATCAGACTACATAACTATATATTATTCCCTATTTACTACAGGAATATAATGATTAAATAATTCCTGACCTCTTACTAGGTACAATAGAAGAGAGTGGAACACAATCATGAAAGGACAGAAAGAAAGAAACCATACCCACAAATCTACGTCTAGACAAAATACCTTCAAAAATAAAGCCAAAATAAACCCATGTTCAGTTAAAAGAAGGACTGTAGGGAATTTATTGCTAAAAGAACTAAACTACAAGTAATGTTAAAGGAAGTTCTTCAGCCAAAAGGACAGAATGCTAGATGGAAATGCAAACTATCAAGAGGGAATGAAGAACATATATTTTTAAAAAGGCAAATATCTGAATAAATATAAAAATAATTTTGCTTCTTATTTTCTTTAAAACACTTGGAACTGTTTAACAGTTACATTATCTTAGAAGCTTTATACTTAGTCCATGTGGAATACACATGAAGATAAATGTAGATACCATAAAGAACAAAGATAAATTAACCTGTGGTTGGAGGTTACTACATCTTAGGTGAAGTAGTTTATAATATTAATTCTAAGTAGATTGTACAAAGTGAAGGATGTGTAAAGTAACGCATAGCACCACCACAAAAAAGTATGGTATACCACTAAAAAGTCAGTAACTGAAGTGAAATGGAATTACAAAATATAATGAAATCACCCAAATGAAGGAAAGAGTAAAAGAAAAAAACGAAGCACTGAATAGTAAAATAATAGAATTTAACCCAATCATACCAATATCACATTGTACATTAACAGACTAAACACTGCAGATAAGACAAAGATTGTGAAAACTAATAAAATACAAGACCTAAATATATACTATTTACGAGATACATACTTCAAATACGAAGACAGAGGAATTGAAAGTAAATGGGATGCAAACGGACAAACTATGCTAACAGGAAACATAAGAATAATGGATTTTATATTAATATCAATATGGCTCAAGGCAAAGAGCAGTACTAGAGAGTAAGAGGAACTTTGCATAATGATTAAAGGATCAACCCATCAGAAAGATATAACAGTTATAAGTATGTACGTGCCTAAAAAACAGCTTAAAAGTTCATGAAGCAACAAATGACATAACTGAAGAGAAAAACATATAATTACACAATTATAGCTGGATATTTAAGCACCTTTTCTCAAGAACGGTTATACAACAACAAAAAAAACACAAGATCTGTACAACACTATCAGCTGCCTTGACATAATTGATATTTATAAAACGCTATACTTGAAAATAATAGAATAAACATTCAAGTTTGCTTGATAGGAGTCACCAACTCAGATCATGCTAAGCCACAAAACAATTCTTAATAAATTTAAAAGCTGCATTCTCTGACCCCAATAGAGTTAAATTGGAAATCAACAGAACATTTTCTGGAATATTCCCAAATACCTGGAAATTAAATAACAGATGTCCAAATAATCCATGGATTACCAAAGATATCACAAGGAAAATTTAAAATATTTTGAACTGAGAGATAAATACAAAATAAAATGTCAAAATTTAGGGGATATAGTGATTCAAAGGAATTTTAGTTCTAAATGCTTGCTTAAGAAGATTCAAAATCAGTGATGTAATAGCTTAGTAGCTAGAAAAAATATTACAAAGTAAACACAAAGTAAGTTAAAAAAAGGAGCTAAAATCAATTTTTATAAAAGGCACAAAATAGAGAACATGAACAAAGCCAAAAGATTTGTCTTTGTGAAGGTGAAAGAGAACCAGACAATCTCTCAAGAGAAAGACCAATTTGTCTCTCAAGACAAATGACCAATATTAAGAATAAAAAAGAGTTCTTCACTAGAGTTTTTAGAGAATATTGAACTTTATGCATGAAACATAAGAAACTATGAAATGTAAAATTCCTTGAAAAATACAACTTACCAAAACTGACACTAAATGAAGCAGAAAAATTGAAAACCCTAGCATCAATGAAGTACATTAAATTACTTATCAAAAACCTTCTCATAAAGATAACTTGAGGCCAAGATGGTTTGACTAATAAGTTCTATCAAACAATGAAGGAAGAAATAACACTAGTCTTTTTTTAATTTAAAGTTTAGTTAGTTGACATATAGCGTAATATTGGTTCCGGGAGTAGAATCCAGTGATTCATCACATAAATAATATTCAGTGTTCATGCCCTACTTAATCCCCAGCATCCATCTTGCTGATCCCCCACCCACCTCCCTCCATCATCTCTCAATTTGTTCTCTATCATTAAGAGTATCTTATGGTTTGTTTCCCTCTCTCCTTTATCTTTTCCCCCTTCCTATATGTTCATCTGCTTTCTTAAATTCCACTTATGAGTAAGATCATATGGTATTTGTCTTTCTCTGACTTATCTCGCTGAGCATACTATATTCTAGCTCCGTACATGTCATTGCAAATGGCAAAATTTCATTTTTTTATAATTTATCTATTTATTTATGAGACAAAGAGAGCACACAAGTGGGGCGAGGGGGCACAAGGAAAGAAAAGGAGAGAAGCTGACTGCTGAGTGTGGAACCCAACATGGAGCTCAATCTCATGATCCTGAAATCATGACCTGAGCTGAAGCGACCTGAAGCGACCTCAGTTGGACGCTTAGCCAACTGAGCCACCCAAGCACACGTAGATTTCATTCTTTTTGATGGCTAATACATACTCACACACATACACACCACCTCGTCTTTATCCATTCATCAGCCAATAGACATTCAGGCTCTTTTCATGGTTTGGCTATTGTTGATAATGCTGTTATAAATACTGGGTGCCTGTACCCCTTCAAATCTGTATTTTTGTACCCTCTGGGTAAATATCTAATAGTCCATTGCTGGATCATAGGGTAATTCTATTTTTAACTTTTTGAGGAACCTCCATACTGTTTTCTAGAGTAGCTGCACAAGTTTTATTCCCACCAACAGTGCAAGAGGGCTCCCCTTCCCCCACATCCTCCCCAATACCTGTTGTTGTTTCTTTATTTCTTTCTTTATTTATTTTATTGGAGTTCAATTTGCCAACATATAGCATATCACCCAGTGCTCATCCCGTGTTTCCCAGAATTAGGAGTCTCTCATGTTCTGTCTCCCTCACTGATATTTTCAGTCATTTTCTCTCCTTTCCCCTTTATTCCCTTTCACTATTTTTTATATTCCCCAAATGAATGAGACCATATAATGTTTGTCCTTCTCTGATTGACTTATTTCACTCAGCATAATACCCTCCAGTTTCATCCACGTCAAAGCAAATGGTGGGTGTTTGTCATTTCTAATGGCTGAGGAATATTCTATCGTATACCTAGACCATATCTTCTTTATCCATTCATCTTTCGATGGACCCCGAGGCTCCTTCCACAGTTTGGCTACTGTGGACACTGCTGCAATAAGCATTGGGGTGCAGGTGTCCTGGCGTTTCACTGCATCTGTATCTTTGGGGTAAATCCCCAGCAGTGCAATTGCTGGGTCATAGGGAAGTTCTATTTGTTTCTTATGTTGTTAATTTTAACCATTCTGACAGGCATGAGGTGGTTTCTCATCTTGGTTTTGATTTCTATTTCCCTGATGATGAGTAAATTTGGGCATCTTTTCATTTCTCTGTTAGTCATCTGGATGTCTTCTTTAGAAAATGTCTATTCATGTCTTCTCCCCATTTCTTAGCTGGATTATTTGTTTTTCGGGTGTTGAGTTTGATAAGTTCGTTATAGATTTTGGATACTAGCCCTTTATCAGATATGTCATTTGCAAATATCTTCTCCCATTCTGTAGGCTGTCTTTTAGTTTTATTGACTGTTTTCTTCACTGTGCAGAAGCTTTTTATCTTGATGAAGTCCCATTAGCTCATTTTTGCTTTTGTTTCCCTTGCCTCCAGCAATGTATCTAGTAAGAAGTTGCTAAGGCCAAGATCAAAGAGGTTTCTGCCTGTGTTCTTCTCTAGGATTTTGATGGTTTCCTATTTCATATTTAGGTCTGTCATCCATTTCGAATTTATTTTTGTGAATGGTGTAAGAAAGTGGCCCAGTTTCACTCTTCTGCACGTTGCTGTCCAGTTTTCCCGATTTGTTGAAGAGATTGTCTTTTCTACTGGATATTCTTTCCTGTTTTGTCAGAGATTAGTTGACTATATAGTTGTGAGTCCATTTCTGGGTTCTCTATTCTATTCCATTGATTTATGTGTCTGTTTTTCTGCTAGCACCATATTGTTTAGATGACTATGGCTTGTAATATAGCTTGAAATCTGGACTCATGATGCTTCCAGTTTTTTTCTTTTTTCAGGATTGCTTTGGCTATTCGGGGTCTTTTGTGGTTCCAAACAAATGTTAGGATTACTTGTTCTAGCTCTATGAAAAATGCTGGAGGTATTTTGAAGGGACTGCATTAAATATGTAGATTTCTTTGGGTAGTATAGACATTTTAATGATGCTTGTTCTTCCAATCCATGAGCATGGAATGCTTTTCCATTTCTTTGTGTCCTCTTCAATTTCTTTCAAAAGTCTTCTATACTTTCCAGAGTACAGATCTTTTATCTCTTTAGGTTTATCCCTAGATATCTTATTGTTTTTGGTGCAATTGTAAATAGGATTGATATCTGGATTTCCTTTTCTGCTGCTTTGTTACTGGTGTATAGAAATGCAACATATTTCTGCACATTTAATGTATATTCTGAAATTGCTGAATTCATGTATTAGTTCTAGCAATTTTTTTGGTCAAGTCTCAGGTTTCTCAGGTTACACATAGTATCATGTCATCTGCAAATAGTGAAAGTTTGATTTCTTCCTTGCTAATTTGGATGATTGCTAAGACCAAGACTTCTAGTATTATGTTAAATAGTAATGGTGAGAGTGGACATCCTTGTCTTTTTCCTAATCATAGGGGAAAGGCTCTCGCTTTTTCCCCATTAAGGATGATATTAGCTTTGGGTCTGTCATATATTGCCTTTATGATATTGAGATGTATTCCATCTGGCCCTACTTAGTTGAGAGTTTTTTTTCTACTTTTTTTTAATCAAGAATGAATGTTGTTTCTTGTCAAATGCTTTTTCTGCATCTGTTGACAGGATCCTTTGGTTCTTATCCTTTGTTTTATTAATGTGGTGTATCATGTTGATTGATTTGTGAATATTGAACCCCTGCAGCCCAGGAATAAATCCCACTTGACTGTGGTGAATAATTCTTTTAATGCACTGTTGAATTTAACTTGCTGGCATTTTACTGAGAATTTTTGTATCTATGTTCATCAGGGATATTGGCCTGTAATTCTCTTTTTTAGTGGGGTCTTTGTCTAGTTTTGGAATCAAGGTAATGCTGGCTTTGTACAATAAGTTTGGAAGTTTTCTTTCATTTCCATTTTTTGGAAGAGTTTGAGAAGAATAGATATTAATTCTTCTTTAAATGTCTGGGTAGAAGGACACCTCGGTTGCTCAGTGGTTGAGTGTCTGCCCTTGGCTCAGGATGTGATTCTGGGGTCCTGGGATCAAGTCCCACATCAGGCTTCTCTCAGCAAGCCTGCTTCTCCTTCTGCCTATGTCTCTGCCTCTCTCTCTGCATCTCGAATGAATGAATGAATGAATGAATAAATAAATAAATAAATAAATAAATAAATAAATAAATAAATTCTGGATAGAATTCCCCTGGGAAGCCATCCGGCCCAAGACTTTTGTTTGTTGGGAGACTTTTGATTATTGATTCAATTTCTTTGCTGGTTATGGGTCTGTCCAAATTTCCTATTTCTTCTTGTTTCAGTTTTGGTAGTTTGTAAGTTTCTAGGAATTTGTCAACTTTTTCCAGATTGCCCAGTTGGCATATAATTTTTCATAGTATTCTCTTATAATTGTTTATATTTCTATGGCGTTAGTTGAGTTCTCTCCTCTTTCTTTTGTGTGTGTGTGTTCTCTCCTCTTTCATTTGTGATCTTATCTATTTGGGTCCTTTCTCTTTTCTTTTTGATAAGTCTGGTTAGGGGTTTATCAATTTTACTAATTATTTTGAATAACAGCTCTTAGGAAATATCACAAGCCTTATACAAATTCAGAAGATGGAGGAAGAGGAAATACTTCTCAACTCATTTTAGGAGAATAGCATAACCCTAATACTAACCCTGCCAAAAACTTCATAAAAATTATAAATTACATTCCTCATGAATACTAATGTAAAAAATCCTTAGCAAATTTTTTTGAAATCAAGTTTAGTGACGTATAATACATCCATGTCAAATAGGATTTATCCTAAGATTACTAAGTTAATATAACATTAAAAAAGAGAGAAAACAATATGATCAATAGATGCTGAAAAAGCGTGTGACAAAATGTATCACTGATTCATGTTATAAAGTTTATATTATAATCTCTCATCAAAATGAGAATGGATGGAGACTTCATTAATACGATATAAGGCATCTTTGGAAAATCTAGTTATAACAAGATATTTGCAGTGCTTTCCCTCTAGGATCTGAAACACAAAGATGCCTACACTCACCACTTGTATTCAAAACTATGTTGAGAGTACTAGAGATTGCAATAATTCAAGAAAAATAAGTAAATGGTAATTGTACTAAGAGAAGAAAGAAGAAAATCTGTCTCTATTTGTTACATAATTGTTTATGTGGAAAATCCTAAGTCTACAACAGAATTGTTTGCAGAGAATTCAGCAAGGATCCAGAGTCCTGGGAAGGGTTGAAAGATAGAGCTTCAGTGAGGAGAATTAAAGTGGCTCTGTAACTTTGGCAGTGCAAGTCCATGGGTCTTCAAACATCATGATTCAGCTCCAGGGACACCTTGTCTCTACTCCTTTCTCTGCTCCATACCTCATCATTTTGTCTCACTGCTGACTGAATTCCCATCCACTGAAGAATGTTCCTTGAACTCAGTTCTGCTTCTTTCTCAATTCCATGTCAGGCCTCACTCCTGCCTTTACTGTGCTCCAATCACACTAGCTCTCTTTGGTTCTGCAATATGTCCAACTCTTTCTGGCCCAGTGTCTTTGTACGTGTTGTTCTCTCTGCCTTGAAGAAATGTCCCACCTTAACTATCTATACAGTGAACTCCACTAGTCTTTCAGCTTAAGTGTCACCTCGCTGAGGTAATACCCCATTCTTTCCCTCAACAGCTATCTCAATTTGAGCCTTTGGTTTGTTTTTCTCAGAGTATTTATCACCATTCATAGTTCATTTTAATGGGTTAACTTTTATAATGTTTCTTTCTTCTAGAGATAAGAGATCATATGTGTCATATTAATTTTATATAATCAGCAAACAGCATAGAACTTGGCATTTAATAATTACTCAATAAATATTAATTGGATGACCGCTGAATGAGCAATAACATGGCCTCAAACATTTTGCGTACCTCTACAATCTCCACTTCAGCCACTGAGGAGGAATCAAAATACTGAGCCCTCCATATTTGGATTTATAACTGGGTTAAGAGCATGGATTTTGAGTCAGATAGATGAGAGTTTGAACCTGGGACTAGTCATGAGATCTTGTATACATTTCTTAATTTTTCTAAGTTAACAGTTCCTTATCTCAAGTTTTTCTGATTCGAAAAACAAAATCTGCATAAAGTTAGCCTTATTTCTAAAATTTTGTGAGAATCAAAGGCAATAACTCATATAGAATACCTGGTGGGGTAGCCTGGGTGGCTCAGCAGTTTAGCGCCTGCCTTCAGCCCATGGTGTGATCCTAGAGACCTGGGATCGAGTCTCATATCAGGCTCCCTGTGGAGAGCCTGCTTCTCCCTCTGCCTGTATCTCTGCCTCTCTCTCTCTGTGTCTCTCATGAATTAATAAATAAAATCTTTAAAAAAAAAGAATACCTGGCACATAGCAGCATTATATTCATTATTATCATGAGTTCTTATTTTTATTAATCTTCACTAGACGCTAATGAAGTTCACTTGATATTAACGAAGCATTTGGTCAACTCAGAGTGGTGGTGAGTCAGGATTCATCCTCCAAACACCTGAATTACAGAGAAGTTCAACAATGTACATTGGAAGTTGATTTGACATTTTAAGATTTTGACACCATCGCTTCCATCTTGAGTTAAATTACATGGAGAAGTGCGCCACCTCTAGCTCTAAGAAACTAGAGTACTATGGTTGTATCCCTCATTCCCATGTGAACATCTTTTGTAAAATAGTCACTAGAAATTATTCTGTATTCCCTAAAAGGGTCTGTTTAAAGAAATGTGTCTGTTTGGTGGAAGAGTAAGACTTCCTTGGGAATTAAAATGTGTTTATTGACACTCAAAACAGAAAAGATATAAACTTGACAGATTTTAGTAAAAATGTAGTTTCTATACCTAGCTTATTTTTTAGTGCAATTTTAGTCCTATATTATCTTTAATGACCAGCTCAGAGATAAGATTTGGATTAATCAGCCTTTCAGGGTAGTCAAAGGAGTAGCTTTCCAGGGATTCTCCAAAAAGATAACAGATGATGTTCAATAAAAGCTAGGGTTGGAATTAGGTTAATAGTTGAATCCCAGCTCATTTCCTTACTAGCTCTGGGATTTAGGGAAGTTTCTTTAAACTCTCAGAGTCTCAGATAAAATAAAACTATGGATACTTACCTACAAGTCTGCATATGAATGAGTGTATATGAGGACCAAGTGAAATACTGATGATACAAATGCTTTAAAGATGCTCACCATGAACTTACAATCCCAGGTGATGAAACAGTAACAGGCAAGACTGCCAAATTCAATGACATTATGGGGAAAATGTAGTGATGTTTAGGGTCCAACCATTCTCTGTCCCATATCTCCCCATACAAGAATCAGAGTGATTTCAGTAATATGTTCCTCACCTCCTCATCTTTCTCTTTATTCCCTACCTTTGCTCAAGGTCCCCCTGACTTCATAGAAAAGTCTAAAGATAATGCCATGGGTTTGGAGGACCTGACTCCTAGACATTTCACTCTTTTGTCAAAGGCCACTCCCAAAACTGTGCCACATTCTTCTTTCTGGTTGTCAATTTACCAACAGATCCCCCCACCCACCTTTGAGTACTCTAAAGTTGTACATATATTATACTTGTCCTAAGTTTTCAATGGTTTATTTTTTCCTTTGGTGTCTTCTACAGAGTCCAAAGGGACAAAAAAATGTGAAGATCAGTACTACAACGGTGCTTCTGAAAAGATCTGGCTGATTTTGCCATTTTCTTGGTTGTTTTTAAGCTGGACAGGATTTAAACCTTAAGCACCTCCTTTAAAACACCTCTTCTCCTTTAAAACATTAATCATAAATTGGAACACAGTCAACAAAATCCACTGATACTCTTCACACAATGAACTGAATTCTCCTAGTAATTGAAAACTGAACCAATATTTTATTGTCGTATCAAATCCCACTATTTCTGCTCAAGTTCAATTCAGAACAAAGGCCAATTGAAAAACAAAACAAAACAACAATCAACTGAAGAGCAGAAGAAATTTTAGGCTGGGAAGGCATGGGCATGTTGTGATAACTTTCTAGTAACTGGCAATTTCCATTCAGGAAACAATCTCTATTCAAAAGGTTCTGTGACACTGTCTTATATGACAGGTATCTTGGCAGATTAAAGAAAAGACGTACCTACTAGGAAAAGATGATGGTGATTTTTTTTTTGATGATGGTGAATTTTGATTGATCTTCGGGTCCATCCAGGTTTAAATACTCCTGCTTCCAAAGCACCTCAATAAAGTCCTTCACTGAGGTTTTATAAACAAGGCTTTCATATTAGGTTCCCAAGGTTGTTGTAACAAACAATCACAAATTGGGTGGCCTAACCTATCGAAATTTATTGTTTCACAGCTGTAGAGACTAGAAGTATGACATCAAGGTGTTGGAAGGGTTAGTGCCCATGGGCACTCTCAAGGAGAATCTGCTCCATGGCTGTGGTTTCCAGCAGTCCTTAGCATTCTTTGGCTTGTAGACTGATCACTCCAATCTCTGCCTCTTCCTTTAGGTAGACTTCTGCTTGTGTCTTCTTTTTGTCTTATAAAGACATCAATCATATTTGACTTAGGATCCACCTTATTCCATTAAGACCTCATTCTAACTTAAAATGCATCTTCAAAGACCCTATTTCCAAATAAGGTCATATTCTGAGGTTCTGGGTGAACATGAATGAGGGGGTGGGCATGATTCAACCCCACAGAACCTCTTTTAGGAAAAAATGAAAACGTCAGACTGGGATATGTGCACAGATGTACAATGTAATTCTATCCACTTTGACTCATTAAGTATGTATTCACTGAGTTAAAAAACAAAAACAAAAACCCAAGGCCTTGAGTTTATAACTAGAAAGTATTCATTGCAGTGGTTGTAACTTTATGAATTGACCAGAAGTCAATGCTTTTTAGCACGCTGAGCAGTGTTTCCATCTATATACCTTCCATCTCCACTGGCTCTCCTTTTTTATTTCTTATTTGTGTGTGTGTGTGTGTGTGTGTGTGTGTGTGTTGCAGCAACAGGAGAGAGAGGTTGATGCCAGATTCTCTCTCAGAGAAGCCATTAAATGGTAGAGGATCAATAAGAACCCTCAATTTTACAGTCCCACTGGGAAGTATCTCCACGGGAACCCAAATATTAAATGACAGTGCCTAGCATAGTACCTAATGCTGAGAAAGAACCAGATTTATTTTTATCAAACCTAAATATGAAACATTTCCTTTAAGAATGAAGTTAGAATTGGAAACAAAGGGAGTTGAATTGATTGGTGGATAATAATGGCCAAAAAAGGTACTCAATTTACAAATTTAATTGAATAAGAATATTCCAAACAACTTTCACAGACCAAGCCCTAAGGATTTGCAGAACTGGAAAGACATGCTACGGAATTCAATGAAATTAGTCTGCACACATATAATAAAGTTGATGTAGGCAAGTTCATATTTTATAATTCCGCATGCTTACAATATACCTGACCCTTTCCAACACTGAAGGTATTAGAGATCGCATCTGTACCATAGACACATAGCAATGATGATTGTTACCATTATTATTGAGCACCTATTATATTCTAGGCACTCTAAGTTTGCATTTGATATACATTATAACATTGAATCTCTAAGACAAGAATTATTACCTCATTTTATAAATGAGGATATTCAGGCATATGAAGGCCACTTTTTCCATCATGCCACACTGCCTCATTAGTCCTGGTACTCATATGGATTCATGTCTTATAGAGACCACTCAACAAACATCCTCCTCCCATATCATCTGGACCACAAATTTGTTAGTTTCCAATTTAATACTCTCATCTTTTGTCAAGTGTTTGTTATTCCTTTAAAAAAAAAATCAAAGAAAGTTACTTCACCTCTCCAAGATGTAGTTTCCTCATCTGTCAAGTGAAAAAGGGCAATATTCACCTTCCAGGGATGTAATATAGAATGCACAAAGTAAGAGTTCAATAATTTGAATTTAATTAGTTTTCACTAGATTTTAGCAATTGGCTTATCCTTCAGAGGAGCTATTTTCTTTTTTTTCTAAGATTTTATTTATTTATTCATGAGAGACACAGAGACAGAGAGGCAGAGACACAGGCAGAGGGAGAAGCAGGCTCCATGCAGGGAGCCCAATGTCGGACACGATCCCAGTACTCCAAGATCATGACCTGAGCTAAAGGCAGACACTTAACTGCTGAGCCACCCAGGCGTCCCAAGAGGGACTCTTTTCTGCAGCATTTTCCCAAACATTGTGACATAGTCACTTGAGGGCAGAATGTGAAGATGTCAGGTGATGGGGAGTTTGAAGAGTTTGTGTGATAAGAGAATGAGTTGAGGGCCACAGATAACCTTGAATAATCTCAAATTCTGGAAACCACACTGTCACCATGTGGATTATTCTGCCTCTCTAGCCAAATTTTCAGAGGATTGTGAGGGTACCTAGAACTGACACCTGCTGGGCAGGAGAGAAGGAGGCTAGAGGCAGAAAGCAGAGCCTTCTGGAAGGTCACCCCAGCCACGCACACATGTAGGGCACCCTCAAGTGTTTGCCGAGTGAATCCATTATTTATTATTCAAATAAAATTGCATTGAGACTCAATATAGTACAACTGTAACTTTTACAACAAAGATGTTTTATTTGCTGATTTGTTGGTTTAAACTTACATTTGAATCCAGGGACTCAAAAACTCTGAGGTTTAGAAAAGACTTTATGGGTCATTTAATTAAAAATAAATATGTATGTTATGAGTAGGAGAATCAAGGATTGTGATTAAATGGTTTGCAAAGATCATATAGCTAATTTAGATGGAGCTATACCTAGAAATTCAGTTTCACTTTCCAAATGTGGAGATGACCCCAAGATGTGGCGTCTTAATCTCAGCACTACTACTCATGTTTTGGGTCAGATAATTCTTTGTTGTGGGGGGATATCCAGTATGGCTCCACCAAATAGAAGCTAGCAATAGCCTCTCAGCACCCAGTATGACAACCCAAAATGTGCCAAATGTGGCCCCTGAGTAAAATCGCTCAAGAATCACTGCTGTGGGGCACTGAGTGGCTTAGTGGTTGAGTGTTTGCCTTTGGCTCAGGCTGTGATTCTGGGGTTCTAGGATCGAGTCCTGTGTCAGGCTCCCCACAGGGAGCCTACTTCTCCCTCTGCCTGTGTCTCTACCTCTCTCTCTCATAAATAAACAAATAAAATCATAAAAAAAGAATCAATGCTGTAAGTTTTCTTGGGAAAATTAAATGACATAAGGAATGTGGATTTGCTTGATAAACAACAGAGTACTGGACATCTACTGGGAGTTATTATTAGACTGAGCAGTTGTACCATCCAGGGTTGTGTGTTCTCTCTCTGTCTCTGTCTCTCATAGGAAATGCTTGGTCAAGAGTGAGAGAAACCCCCAGAGGATTTCCCCCAGAGGGGGGGATAAAAGAGTTCATGGTATTTTTGGAATCAAACCATGGATTCAACTTAGGATGGTTAAGGTCACAGATCCACTCTATCTAATGAGCCCGCCCACACCCATTTGAGTTTGGCTAATTGTCAAGCAGCCCCTCCTAGGAAATCTCCTTGAAGCTCCACTCTGGTTCTCAGGTTAGCTGCTTTTCTCTCGGTTCCCACATCCCTGGGGCATTTTTTCCATTGCTGCACTCACCACACTGAGTTACAATGATCTGTTTACTTGCCTATCTCTCTCCACAGACATGAATCTTGCGGAACAGACTGCGTTTATCCTTCTTTATATACTTGTGCAGGGTACAATCTAGAAGATGATCAGTTAACATTTGCCGCACAGATAAATAAATGAGTGATGGAATGATTTTTAAAAATAAAAATGAAAATAAACTGAATGGACAGCTGTTAGAGATGCAAAGATATGCAGGCTTTAGAGATACAATTTACTGTAAATCATAAATAGAGTGAAGGATTCCCAGGACAGGCAAAGATTTATCTCTGAATTTACTGGACTAAGGAGCAAGCCAGCAAGTAGCAGCCTATAGCACTGATTTAAAAATGTCCTGAAAAATCCTTGTATAAAAAAAATGTATGCATGTGTGTGTGCTAGAAGAGGATGAAACTAATCTACGAGAATATACCTTGTGGAGGAGTATGTGGTTAGAGGCAATATTATGTTCAGTTGGACTCAACTAATAATAGATGGTCTTTAAGCTGCCTTCGTAGGAACGAAGATGAAGTCTTCTGCGGAGCATTGTTTTGCTGAGTGGGAAGTGCAAAGTTGGGCCAGAGAGGAACAGCCTTGGAATGACAGACAGGCTGAGTGCTGCCATTGGGCTCCTGCTCCGATGCTTCTCTAGGCAGAGCTCAACTTCTCCTCTAAAGAAGTGCTGAGCAAATATTTAAAGAATACCATTTTGAAGAGAAGCCAAATGATTGGCCTGGCCCCAATTTTAATGTAATTGGAAGTATTATCACAATTAAAGAAAGATGCAAGGGTTGTATTGGGAAGAATATCAACAATGGCAGGACTAGGGAAGGAACAGCTGCTGATGGAGATTTGGAAGTGGCTGTTCAAGGTCCCCTAGGGCCACAGGTTGCCTGTTGGGACACTCGAAGCATTCCATCAACACGACAGTGAGCATCACAAGTGGTGAAAGTGGGTACACGAGGCCCCACATCCTCTATGAAATTATCTGCCTTTCTCTGATTCCAAGCTTACCAGGAATCTTAACTTCCTGTGGAGTTGGTCCCAGGGAGCATACCCGATAGGTTCAAAAGAAGGCCTGGCCTGTCTGACAGTTCTGTATCTCCTCATAAATAAATAAGGTTGTTCCCGGTGTCTATACCTGAGGTTACTCAGTACAAACTGACCCTCCCAAACATGATCAACTCTGAGACCCTGGCTCGGTCGAGCCTTGACCTGCGAGACTAGGCACCAGACCTGGGATTTCTTTTTTTTTTTTTTTTCAGACCTGGGATTTCTGTAGTTTCACCAAGGCAAATACCAAGCAGCAAGGCCCCCCAACAGCCAGCCTTGCTCTGCCATCACATCTGTCCTTGCTAATGCCTTTCTTTCCGATTTCCCCACAGAGCATTAAAATATCCATCCTTGGGACTCAGTCCAACTGTTTCATAACAAATTGCAATTATAAACTCCTACATTATGTCACAATAGCATCGGTTCAATCATGATTTTCTTGCCAAGTAAGCTCTCCTGAATATAACCATGATTGTTTTTCTACAGAAACCACTCCATCTGGGATGCACAGACTCAGAGAGCAGTGCATCTCCAAATCTGACAGACTCCAAGACAACTCACTTGAAATTTTGTTGTCACTGTTTTTTGTTTTCCTTTTTTTTTTTTTTTAAGTGCCAGTCCTTCCTAGGATTCTGAGACATGTTCTGGTTTTGTCATTTTAAATCTGTTCTTTCTCTACAAATAGGATCTATTGGTTTGTGATTGACAAGTCTTAGAAAATACAAAAGAAAACTTAGGCTGACTAATGCATTTTTAATATTTACGGGGCACAGACCATATGTGTGTGTTTGGTCTACTGTCTAGTGGTTGCTGGAGCTTAGAATATAAAATAATAGTCACTCGAAATACCTCTTATTAGCACAGGGCAGAGAATACATGTTTCCCAGAATACCCTGCAAATAGTTAGCTCCCAATATTACCCTGTAGATAGCAGATGTGGAAGTGCTATGTAAAGTTGAAGAAAAAACAAGAGTTATTTACAAACACTGATAGGATCAAGGCAAAGAGTAAATGTCAAGACCCAGAAACATCCTGTAAATTTTGACTTGCTCACTCGCCATCTCCCTCCTATTATCTTCTTCCAAGCAGTGTCGAAATTGGTTCTCTTCCAAACTGGAGAAAAGGAAGGCTTTGGGGCAGTTCAGCAAATACTCCAATGTCACTGCCAAAACCATATGACTAGTTGTGCCATCTCTTTGGTATCGCCCACTGCCTCCATTGTTAAGGCCTGTCAGCTTGCTACGTCCAAGGTGTATACTCACCTCTGAAACATGCACCCCCACCCTCCCATTCATTCAGCACCTATAAAATCCCTGCTACTGCCGATTGGCATGGAGTTGTCAAGGAAAATGGTCGTCCTTAGGAAAAGTAGAGATAATAAAGCTTCAATAGGAGGAGTTTCACAAAAGCACAGCCACATTTCAAAGCCAAAGTACCTGAGATAAAGGCAGAACTGCAGCTGCACGTCCCCAGTGATGGGACCCAGGAAGAGGCAGACACATCTGTTAGCTCCTGTTTGGCTGCTATATTAAACCTGCCAGAGTCCTCAGACAGCAGTTGTTAAGCACTGCTAAAACTGTCATTTCACTAGGTAATTAAGTCACCTAGGATGCTCCACACCATACCTTGTTGGGGAAATATTAGATTGTGGCAGGAGTGTTTAAAATAATTTTTCCACGGAGTTCACATTAAATATTTTATGTTTGAATTCTTAAATTCCTATTTTTTGTAATAACTGATATTTGTATGGCATTTCACAGCTTATAAATCACTTCCCTAAGCATTCTCTTTGAAATATGGTCACTAACCTAGAAGAGGTGACTATCACATAAATGCAGAAAAAAAGGCTCACTGTCATTAAGCACAATTTCTCTGTGATTATTCAGGAAGGGGAGAGGCAAGACTCATATCCTGGACCTGTGATTCCAAGTGTTCTTCAAATCTTAAAATGTATAAAGTTTAAGCAAACAGAACAAACAGCACTGTAAAGGGAGTTCCCAGACTCTGCGTTAGGCCTTGCATTTCTGTAGAGATTCACCCGAAATATTTAATATTCACCAAAGATTCACCTGAAAATATTTAATTTGGACCTGAGGTATTTTTGAGGCTTACTGATGTCTGTATATTATATAATGTTTATACACATCATACAAATACATGCATGTATACATACTTATGTGTGTGTGTGTGTGTGTGCGTGTGCGCGCGCATGCGCATGCATTAAGCCACTGGGTGTTTTTGTTTGCTCAAACAAAACTATATAATAGACTCTTTTCTCAGACAAGTTGGGGATATGGATCATACCTGGGAATGAAGACAGAGTAGAACTGGGAGATACAGATGACCAGATCCAGCGTGGCTGCTACTCAACCAGAACCTATTCAATGATGTTGGCACATATAAAGAAAGAATATGCTGTTTTAAATGAATGTTGAACACAGAAAGAGGAATTAAGAAAATTGTCATAACCCTGGGTGGAGAGCAGTTCATCACTAGAGGACTCTTCCTTAGAGGGAAGTGGAAGCAAAAATGCTTCATCCAGCAAGTAAGTGTGGCTGGCCTGGTACAACGTCCGCATACACAGGTGAACAAGGCAGGCGCTCGTTATCCTGAAGCTCACAGTAGGTGAAGACAACAAACAGACTATATGGTGCTATGTGGTAAGTCTGCAACAGAAGGAAGCACAAAGGGCCATGAGAGGCCAGCAAGGGGACCTCAATGCCCCATCAATGCTGGGGCGTTCCAGCAGGGTAATGGGGGAAGGTAGGAGTCAGAAGTTCACTAGATGAACACGGATGGTGAAATATTCTGGTCACAGAGCTGCATGTGATTCACAGCAGTGGATAAGGAAGTACACATGGGCCTGATCTAGCTGGCAGGAGTGAAGGGTGCATGAGAGGAAGTGACAGAGGAAGGACCAGAAGAGATAATCAAGAACTGGTTAGGATGTTTTCCTAGTGGTCATTAAGCCATGTGGGGAGGGGTAGGTTGGAAATGATCTTAGCATTTTAAGCTTACATTTAGGGACACAATCAGATGGCACTTGGGAAGACCCCCCGGCCTCAGTACCTAAGATGACTGAAAGAGGGTGAGATTAGACGATCTGCAGCTAGTCTGCAGACATGTACAGAGGACTCAGAGTGAGGAGGCTGGGCTGGAGATGGAGGGACAGGTAGTCAGTGACACTCATGTAGTTGGCCGCCCAGCCTGTTCTCCTTCTTCTACAATCAGACCATACCCACAGTGGTCAAACTGGCCCCACCTGCTGCCTCATCACCCTTGGTCACCGTGACTAGTCCCAGGAATGAGTATGTGACTAAACCTGGACCAGTTAGCAGGCTTTTCTAAGACCTTTCAACCTGAAGCAGAAGAAACCCCTTCACCCAGCAAGACCCAAAGCAGCTAGCAGCCATTTCTCCCAATGGTAAGTAGTCTCTCTTCACTAAGTGGGAATAAAAGTCACACAGGAAAAACTAGAGGGTCAGAGAATGAAAACAAACTTTGTGGCTTCAAGGTCTATAATCCTAGGTATTTATAAGGCCAACTCAGCCTCAAAAGTGCCAGTTACCTCCTCCTTTTCTGCTCAGGATCTTTGGATTTGGGGTTAGTTGTTTACAACTCTCCAAGTTTCTTAAGTAGAACAGTAGGAATGCGAGGACAAGGGACAGAATTGGGAGCTCTGGAGAAAGGAATTACGGGACACGGCAACAAAACATAAGGTGCATTAAGTCTTGATATGGACTAGATCAGGAGTTGGCAAACTTTTTCTGTAAAATGAGATAGTAAATATTTTAGGCTTTCCTGGCCATATGGTCTTTCTTGCAATTTCTCAGCTCTGCTGCTGCAACATGAAAGCAGCCAGGGACATATGTAAATAAATGGGCATGGCTGTGTTCCAATAAAACTTTATTTACAAAAACAGGTGGCAGGTCAGTTTTAGCCTGAAAGCCATAACTCTCTACCCCTGAACTATACAGATCATCTTCTTTTGCTTAAATTCTAAGCTCATCAAGCACGCTTTTGTTGCCAGTTACATCTCCCAGATTATGTTGATATTAGGTGGAGGGGTACCCTGGGTTAGGAGAGAGGCAGATTCTTACTTGGAAAAGGACATCTCTGGGATCCCTGGGTGGCGCAGCGGTTTAACGCCTGCCTTTGGCCCAGGGCGCGATCCTGGAGACCTAGGATCGAATCCCACGTCGGGCTCCCGGTGCATGGAGCCTGCTTCTCCCTCTGCCTATGTCTCTGCTTCTCTCTCTCTCTCTCTCTCTCTCTCTCTCTGTGTGTGTGTGTGTGTGACTATCATAAATAAATAAAAATTTAAAAAAAAAAGGAAAAGGACATCTCTGATTGTTGGTTTAAAAACTGACATGTTTTGTACACTCCTAGGCATGTCATTCAGTACTTGGCCCCAAGCATTAGCTATCTGCCCAGGTACCAAGGAAGTCCAAGTTCTGACCCTCAAAGCCTAGTTGTAAGAACCCCTGGGGATAGTAAACCCACATAACTCCCAGCAAGGCTGCCTGCCTTCTCTTCCCACTAACCCCTCTGCCACACCCAGGACCACCTCTTTTCTTGCAAACTTCATGGGCAATTGTGTAATAGAAACAGCACTCTCGGTGACTCTGTAGGAAGTGCAGCATTGAAAGGGGCCTGCTACTCTATTTCCAAATGCAGTTGAATTTACCCCCTGCCTACTCTTTTTTATACTTTCTATTCTATCTTAATACTTTTTACCTTCTGTTCATTCTGTTTCAAATGGCTAAAAGGTGCCAGATGCTAGATTTTTCACTTTGGGCACATCTCTTAGTTTCCCCTAATGCCGCTGCGCTCATCTGTAAATTGAGGAACCAATCTCTAGCTCACAGGGTCGCACAGTTGGTTAAATTAGATAATAAATATGAGAATGTCCATCACAGTATCTGGCCTGCAGTAGGTGCTCCATGCAGACAATGTGGTCCTAGAGGGAAGAGAAGGTCCTGGGTGAATTACACACACTCCATGACCCTTGAGCATACCCCCCACACCCCAAAAAGGTGCTCAAAAACTATTCATTCAAGTGGCGGTTTATTCTACATGTGTGGCCTGGAACCTATTGGAACAGGACTGATCTGATACCCTATACGCCTCTGAAGGAGAAAATCTAGCAGAAACCAGGCATGGGTGTTTTGTAAATAACTATAGTAACAGATGGGTGGAGTTAGATATTTTGTCAACATAGAAATCACTTTTCCAAAGTGAGTTTCCCCATCTAAGGATAGTGCCCTTAATTTCTACAATTAAAAATACCTGCCATATGTTAAACTCTTCTGCAGCAGCTCTAAAGTTAAACTACAAATTTTCCAGGATCCTTTGCTATGTACAGACAATTGGAATTAAGTCAGTAAGGAGACTTGCTTTCTCTCACTCTGGCCTGGCTCTCTGGGTGGGGTCAGCAGGGCACTCTCCATTCCAGGCCTCCTTTCCTCGGCTGTGAGCAAAGAGAGTGAATCAATGATTTCTAACTCTCTCTTTCTAGTCCATCACAGACCAAAATGTGCATAAAGATGAGACTGAAGAACAGAACACTCCCTCATTCTGAGGAAGACTCCCTTGGAATGACCCCAGCAATGGAGTGCAGGGGTGCAGATGTGTGTATTCAGGGGAGGCGGGGTTCAGAAGCATATGAAGTTTGGGTTGACAGTGAATCTCCAGTGGATACAGCTCAGATGCCCTGTCAGTGGCCTTCAGAGCCATGCAGATCTGGGTTTGAATCTCAGCTGAGCCCCTTTTTCTATGTGAACTTCAGCAATGTATTTACTCTATGAGTCTCAGTAAGCTCATCTTCAAAATGAGCATACTAAAAAGCTTACTTTCCAAGATTTTTATGATGATCACTGGGTTTCAAGTGATGCCCTAAAGCCCCAAGACAGGCATTCAACAAATGATAATGAACCTGAATTCCAGCCTCTCAGAGCCATTCCTTCCCCAAACAGGCTAGGCTCTCCCACTTCCCAGCCTTTGCTCAAAGTGCTCACACTTGGAATGTCATCACTGTCCTTAGCTCACGGAAATTGTTTCTTCAAGAAATAGCTTCAAGAAATATTTCCTTAGTCTCAATTGTCACTTCATTCACCCTTCAGTTACACTGCCAATTTATTATCTACCGTCTCAGAAAGTATGCTCATTAATAGGAAGGCTCATGGGAGCCCTGGCTTTTGAGAGTGCTCAATCTTATGGAAAACAGGAATATGTGGTTTGCCCAGAAATGCCACAAACCCAAGACCATGACAGAAGACAGAAGCATGTATCAGATTATCTTGGTGGGGTCGAGAGGAGAGAAAACTGCCCACGTTGGCCATGGAAGGTGTCACTCCTTTCCATAACATCTTATAAGCTGCTTTTAACACTTACCTGGTTGCTGTGATTGTTCTGCGTGCCTGAATCTCTCCCTTACAGATATGGGAACTCCTGGAGTGTTCTCCCCACTCCCCAGAATAAGGCCTGAGTGTGAGTGTGAGACAATGCAGGACCCTCTTTCCTAAGCAGTCAAGAAATCTCTGGTGCCGGGCTTCACCCAACATCCAGGTCAACATCAAAGTTATCATGCTTGAATTAGCAACAATAATTAGCAAAATGAGACAACATCTATGACAGGAAGAAAACATACCCTTTTTTGTTTCAAATGGCAAATCATTGAGTTCTTTTTTTCCCCCCATCAATAAGGAAGGAGATTGACCTAAATCCCAGCTTCCAGCTTGGATGATATTATGCCATATTTGGCATGGGCAACAATGAACCCATATGCCTATGCAAGGCCTGTGTCTGGTGTCAACAACAAGTACTCAGAATTATGCCTTTTATAAACATGTGATAGCAAACTTTGAGGACACTTCAAGCTAGTAACACTTCTGTGAAATTTCTCCAGGACTGATTAATAAAGAGATCAATATGTTTTCAGCCATTGTTATTAGGCATTCTATCATGTGTATGATGGTTCACAACTTACAAAGTATTTTCATACGCACGTTTTCATTTGGGCCTCACAAATTTAGGGAATAATATTATCCCCATTTTATAGGAAGTGACACATAGACAAGTCGGGTAGATGGTACAAGTTTATGCAGGGCCATATCCCAGGTTCTTTCTGCTAATCAGGACACACCTCTGTGTGCATGGGTGCATATAAGGAAACCGAGCTTCCAATGATGTCTGATTCCCCCCATGCTATAGTATCATTGACTATTCAATGTACAAGTATCAGAGTCCTTTCCAGCATAGTCCTTGACAAGCCATCAAGGAGAATGAGGATGCTGAGATCCAAAGGAAGTGACAGATGCTCTTGAGATCTAGAAGGCCTTACAGGGGAACATGGACTTACTCTGTGTCACCACAGAAGTCAGAATAAGAACCCAGGAATGAGTAATGGGTAGACAACTCTAGGCTCCACCTACGGAAGAACTCTCTTCTCTGACATTTACAGCTGATCACTTTCAGAAGTGGTGAGCTCACCCCCGCTGAGGTGCCCAGGCAGAGAGTGGGAGATGTCTTGCTGGCAAGCTGAATCAGGTATTCAAGAATCAGCTGGGCCTGGACCAAATGACTCTTTTTTTTTTTTTTTTTTTTTTTTTTTCCAAATGACTCTTTTTAAATCCAATTGTCCAGTAGACTTCTGGGATCCTTCTGTTAAACCCTATTGCCTGATGAGCATGCCTGCCTTGTCTCCCTAGGCCTGCCAGTCAGAGAACTGTCAACAGAAAGCATTCCCTTTATCTCGATGACACAGGTAGGCAGCAAGTACATGCTCCCATGCATGTGCATACTTTGTCTTCCTTTTACCCCACTTCTGTCTCTCTGTCTCTCTCTCACACACACACACACATACCCCTCCTGTCTGTCCCCCAACTAATTAAGTGTTGGATGACAGGTACCAACAAGTCCTAGCACCCAAATGTCATAGAAAACACAGCTCACGAACTCCATAGGCTATCCCTAAAAGAATACCATCCTCTTGTTCACATAGAACCCTCATGCTTTTTATTTTGTTTTTTTAAGATTTTATTTATTTATTCATGAGAGACACAGAGAGAGAGAGGGAGAGGCAGAGACACAGGCAGAGAGAAGCAAGCTCCATGGAGGGAGCCCTACGTGGGACTCGATCCCGGGTCTCCAGGATCTCGCCCTGGGGCTGAAGGCAGCGCTAAACTGCTCCCCACCAGGGCTGTCCCCCTCATGCTTTTTAAACTAACCTGTATACTTGCTGTCAGTATAACTTGCATTTTACCAGTTCAGTGTATTTTATAACATAAATTGAATGATAATCTCTTCTGTTGCTATGTCTCACAAGGAAACTGATATGACTGACACAATAATAGCTGCCCCTTTACTGAAACCCCACCAGTTTTTCAGGAACTAGGCTAGAGACTTCACATAGACAACCAATAGATTTTCACCCTGCAAGTCATATGAGGACCTATCCACTTTACAGATGCTCACAGAGATTAAGTTCCCTGACCAGGTTGATCTCTTCAAGTCCCATGCAGTTCAACCTCCAAAAAGGAAGAGATATTTCCATTGACTGCACTGGCTGATGATAGAGCTGGGATTCAGCCCTAAGTCTGTCTGACTCCAAAGGCAGTGTTATTTTCTACTGCAACATGTTGCCACAAACACTCCTAAACGTGCAAACAAAAGGTAAGTTTGGGTTCTAAGCTTCCTATATAAAAGGTTACTTTTATTTCAGAGTTGCCATTGGGGAAAAGGTGGTACAAGCAGAGGAAATATGACCAAGAACTAAGGTTCCAACACCAAAGTGTATGGTTATTTATTACAAATGCTGATTTTTTTTTCTCTCTCTCCATTATTTACTTGTTCAGGGAGCTAGAAACAGGAAAGCAGCCCTGGCGATTCAGCGGTTATTTAAATGGAACAGTATGGGGACTGTGCACTCACTCCACTGTAATTGGAAACCATTTCTACCATGCACCAATATTTCAAAAGCAATACAACCCAATTCTCTGACCCATGAATCAGGGTTTCCCCTTCTACTAGCATGAAAGATTGGGGCCAGGGAGGACTGGAAGGAAGATTTCTCTTAGGCACAAGCTTTTGCAGAAGAACGCTGACAAAGGAGAATCTAGGTGACTCGATTTTTAATTGAATATTAGAATAAATCAAATGCATGGCATTAGCTTTTCTCGGGCAATGAGTGCCTGCTAGAAGATATGCTTTGTATTCTCCAAACTGAGTCACATACTTCTCTGAATACGTGTAATGGTCCCTATAACTCAGTGCTTTGAAACACACTCACTTAGCTATAATTATTTATGTTTAAGCAAGATATATTGCTAGCAAAGTCATTCCCTCTCAAATTTATGATAATCCTCTTCTTATTTGAACATAATGATTTCAATTCCAGGATACCTGACCACCAATCTCATCTTTGGGGAAATTGAAACCATGGGCTCTGAAACTGAACAAACCTGACATTATTGCATGGCACTCGATGGGGTCCTTTATCTCTGTGAGCCTCAGCGACTTCATTTAAAAAGTCTTCATAAATGAGTACCACGATTGGGTATTGAGAAAGTAAAGGAGGTGATAAACATGAAGGGGTTAGCATAGTGTCTGATGCCTACTCAGTAGGTACTCAGTAAATATCACCTCTTTATAATTAAAGGTACGAGGGACATTTTGGGGTTATGATATTGGTTCTCTCACCCACATGTAAATGCAAACAACCATTGATAGGGTGTGCCTTTTCCTGACCTACAGTACGGCTTGCTTTCTCCTCTTTTCCCTGTTCATCACCAGCACTGCCTTCCCTAGTTATCTTATATAATTGGATCCTTCCCCTAACCAATGAGATTGTCAATATTATCTCTTTGAAACAGACGAAGAAACCAAGGCTTACAAAGGACAGGTAGCTTGCCTAAGGTCAAACAACTTAAACACCAGAGCTGAGAAGGAAACCGGGTCTATTTTTCTCTAAAGCTTACACTTACATCCTTTTTCTAAAAATCTTGATGCTAGGACAGTTGTTCTCAAGTGGGAATAATTTTGTCCTCCGGGGAACATACAACATTGGCTGGAGATACTTTTAATTTCTGCAGCTTGAGGATGAGGGGAGGTGAGGTTACCATCATTAAGTTTGTAGCCCTAGGATGCTGCTAAATATGCTACATGGCATGGGTCAGCCCCATAGGACAAAGAATTATCTGGCCCAAAATCTCAGTAGTGCTGCTGCTGAAAAATCTCACTCTGGAATTTATCAAAATTTGTCTCATTTTAATATAAGTGACCATAATATCATAATATTTCTGGATTCAGATCTTCATTGCTTAGTGATGGGCAGATACCAGAAGGTCTTATTTTTCCAGGTCCTCTATGAGGTACAAATTTTCCCACAGTGTGTGTTCCATGTTCATACTGTTGGCTTCACTCATTTCCACAGCACATCTACTGTCTCATGGTTTCCATGGTAAAAGGTTTATCTGTTGTTGGCTTAGATTATTTTTTGCTTGTTCATGCCATTTTGAAAACATTTTTAAAAATGAAACTGCCAAGGTCAAATCTAATATATTCTTCGCTCCTTTTTTCTTGTTTCTTTTTATATAAAATATACAGCATGCCATGTAATTTAAACGATTCACAGTATCTGTAAAGTGTGTACCAGTTCTACAATATGAGGGATGGGATTATTTATTAAAAAAAAAAAAAAACAGTATTGCTGGTAAGCTTTGCAGAAGTCTAGTTCACTTCCCACCTCTATTTGACAGAGAGAGAGAGATAGAGCCCTAGGTCAGTTGTGATCTAACCAGAGTTAAACAGCCATTTGGCACAAGGCAAGGATAAGAACACAGGTATTCTGACTTCTAGGCTGTTGCTTTCTTCATCATGCACTTGGGGTTTCATGTTATAAAATCCAATCAGTGTACACATGCTTGGGGATTCATATACATGAGGCGACACATGTGCACCCACACTCTCAATTTTGTTTTCCCTCCTTTTCTTTTAGAATGCTTCAAATAATAAAGGCTACGAATATATTAAACGAAAACCTAAAGTAATGAGTTAATTGTCCTTTGCTCTACTGAAGAGATGAAAAGGGGCTTTGGAGAACCCAGAGTCCAAAATGAGAACTTGAGATACACAGACTAATTACTTTAGACATCCGAAGCCCTTAATGGAGTTGTTGGCATTTCTTAAGCTTGACGTAGCATGTAAAGAGCGACACTGGATTGCCTTCCATCTCTCTTTCCCATTACATTCCCACACTGCCTCCAGGATTTCTTTTATGAAATGTAAAAATGATACATTGCTGCCTGGCTCAAAAGATCTGAATCGTCTCCCATTTCCTAGATGAAAGCTAAGATCTTCAGCACATCATGCAAGATGATCTCACCTCCCTAGTCTTCCCCAAATATACATCCTTCCCTCACCCATTATGTCTAAGAGCTTCCCAGAGGATTGCCCTCATGGTCATGGCAGTAAGTTCCTCCAGAACTTCCACCTGGCCACCAGGGCTAGGCTCCATACTTCTTCCTCTACACCTGCTGACTCCTGTCCTAGCTGTACTGGTCTCCCTGACAGCCCTGCTTGTGCCACAGGGAGGGACACTATTCTCCTAAACTTCCCACAGAACTCAGAACTGAGTTAGGTAAGGAAGATGCAGTGAAAACCCAAGGATCTAAGTAAAGAGATAGAATAATTTAGCAGCTGCAACTCTAAGGCCCTAACACAACCCCAGAAGCCCCACTCCTATCCCACTTAACTTCTTGTCAGAGCCTTGTCCACCATACTTTCCAGACTGTGCGTTTAGACAAACTCCAGTAAATAAATGTCTTAATCCATTCGGGTTGCTGGAACAGAAAACCGATGGCTTATAAACAATAGAAATCTATTTCTCACAGTCCTGAAGGCCAGGAAGTCCAAGATGAAAGTATAGTAGATTCTGTGTCTGGTGAGGGCCTACTTCCTGGGCTGTCTTCTCACTGTGTCCTCAGATGGCAAAAAAGGGGAAGGACCCCTCTGGTATTCCTTCTATAAGGGCATGATCCCATTCATGAGGGCTCTACCCTCATGACCTAATTACCTCCCAAAGGCCCCACCCACCTCCTAGTACCATCATATTGGGTACTTCAACATGCGAATTTTGGGGGGACATGGACATTCAATCTATACCAGTAAGAAAATCTTCTTCTCCCTAATTCTAAGAACCATAGCATTCCCTGCTCAAGGATGGCCAACAGTGAGATGATCCATTTCTTTCACAGTAAGTCCTCACCACAAAGGTACGATCTGACCACGTCCCACTCCCATATACCGACTTGTCTGTGGCATATTTTCTGAAGTTTGTTCAGTCCCAGAAGCATGCCTCATTGGCTGAACTCTGTCCACTTCCTAAAGCTGTCTTTCCTCCAGACTGAAAGGTGTGTAGCCTGACCCTTCCCTGCTCCCCAAGAATCAAGCCATCTATTCACAGTCCTCATTTCACTGATGAGAAAACTTAGGCCAGAGTAGACTTGCCCCGGACACCCAAGTAGGTCCACATCAAGGCCAGGACTAGAACTCCGGTTGTCCAAAGCCCAGTCAAGTACTCTCTTTCTTTTAACATGTTTCTGAGATTTCTCTAATGAGGCATTTTAATTTTATATGAATATACATATGAGTAGTCAGCAAGTGAACGATATGAAAACCCTGGGAAGCACTGAACATATGGAAGCTGAATCTGGGTCACAATATTCCTCAGAGACCCATCAGTCCTTGGCCACAAACATAAAAGCTGAAATGGGAAGGTAAATTTCATGGCAGGGGTACAATACACACTGTAACTGATTTAGAAGATGTATTTAGAGACTGTTAATAATGCATGTAAGATGCTGAATATGACTTTCTCATTATAAATATTTAAGAGCACCTAGGTTTTAATAGCACAAGATATTACACAGTGATCAGCTCGTATAAATGACACTACCCACTGGTTACATGAAGCCCAAGGAAAGACATCATTTCCTGTACCTGGAATGATTATAGGAGTGACATTCCGAAAGGAAAAAATAAAGTCCATCTGGAAAAATCGCAGAGCTAAATCATTTTATTTTAAGGTGAATCTATCATCCCTTGCCACAAGAAGCTATGCGGACTCAGTTTATATTACGTAAGCATAATTTTTCCATGTTGTCTGCGTGGTTTGTTTCCTGCTTTGCCTTTTTAGTGGGGTTTTTATAGCAATAATCACATCGGAAATTTCTTTCTTTGATTCTTTCAAAGTCAAGGAAAACTTTGAATCTTTTGAGGTACCAGTTCAGCCATGGGTTTTAAAAGAAAAAAAAAAACAGAAGAATTTGCAGCTACAGGAGTGCTAATTAGAACTAATTATAAAACCTGATTGAGTGGTCTGGTCAATAAAGTTGGAGAAAATACTGGTCTGTCCTAGTGGAAACCACCCCCAATGCTGCTCGGGTGAGCACTTTTGGCAGGGACTGTCACTGCTGTGGATGTCTAGTGACTAATCAGATTATAAGACAGTTGTACCTAAATCGATATGTAGCAATTATTTCCCTAGAATAAGCCCCTCATTGCCAGTCAATGAGCAGAAATACAGCAAAGAAGTCAAACACATAGACTTAGAATTCTAGAACCACCATCTTCCAGCTGAGTGGCTTCATCCAAGTCACAGTCTTCCCAAACTTTAGCTTTTATGGTTGTGAACAACTATACTCTGCAGTTGGGAGGATAAGAATTAAGACATGTCCTATTGGGGATCCCTGGGTGGCACAGCGGTTTGGCGCCTGCCTTTGGCCCAGGGCGCGATCCTGGAGACCCGGGATCGAATCCCACGTCGGTTCCCGGTGCATGGAGCCTGCTTCTCCCTCTGCCTGTGTCTCTGCCTCTCTCTCTCTGTGTGTGTGTAACTATCATAAATAAATAAAAAATTAAAAAAAAAAGACATGTCCTATTGCCCATTGCTGGACATAGAGTATCCAGAGGAGACAAATGACTGCTCTAAGAACCAATGGGGTCATCAGGAAGACTGTTTATACCACCTGGTGCACTTTAGCATGGTGTTCAAAGAAAAGGTTTAAATTTTTTCTTAATCTGGGAATTTGGGTTTGTGTGACCAAGCTCCTCCATTTTACTTTTTAAAAGTCTTCATCCAAGATGAGAAAAGTCTGGAGACCCTGAGGACCAAACTAGGTTGTTGTGTCACAGATGTCTAAAAACATCAGAGGTCAGAGGTCATGAATCGCCTACCCACAGACTGTGGTGTGTGAAGCCAAGGGAGTGATCTGCAAGGAAGTGCTGTGGAGAGAAGCCCAAGAAAAGAGCTTAATCTACATCCTCTGCAGAGTCGGCCGGTCTGGGGGTGCCAGGTGTCAGCGGTCTGGAAAGCAGAGAGATGGGACAGGAGGGAAGTATCTGAATTGAGAGCTCAACAGGGCTCCAGAGCAGAGGCAAGAAGCAGTTTGGGGACCTTATTTCAATACCTGCCACCTCCAGCATGGGGAGTGGTTGACCATCCTCACAGACCCAGACCAAAGAGATACACCGGCTCCAGGCTTCCTGTCACATTTAGTGGCTCAAATAGAATGAAAATCGTTGCTTTTGTTCTTGATGTTCTTTACTGCCACCAGAATTCTAAGGGGTAAATGTTTTCTCCTGTCCCCACTCTTCCCCTCAAGAGAGAGTGTGGTGCAGCCACAAGACTGCATCGCCCAGGCCTCCCGCTACCAGCAGCATCACCAGCCCGCACCCAGCTGCTGTGCCTTGAAA
This sequence comes from Vulpes vulpes, assembly GCF_048418805.1. Lineage (NCBI taxonomy): Eukaryota > Metazoa > Chordata > Mammalia > Carnivora > Canidae > Vulpes > Vulpes vulpes. The sequence continues at coordinate 101,173,752 of NC_132787.1, read as the reverse complement.
CCCATCAGTGCTGGTACTCGGTCCACATCAGCCACTCTGCGCCAATCAGGGTTTGCTGACTCTGTGGAAGGCAAGTTGCCATGGGTGCCAAACTATAGATGCACCAAAGAACTTGGTGATAAGTATAAATAACACTTGATACGGTATTTTAAATAAAAATTAATGCAGGGGCACCTGGATGGCTCGGTGGGTGAGTGTCTGTCTTCAGCTCAGGTTGTGATCCTGGGGTCCTGGATCCCGGGTCCTGATCCCCCGCAGGGCGCCTGCTTCTCCCTCTGCCTGTGTCTCTGCCTCTCTCTGTGTGTCTCTTATGAATAAATAAATAAAATCTTTTAAAAAAACTAATGCAAAAAAATCTATGGTGAGCGAAATGCTGAAATTGTAAGTAAAATCAGGATTACTGATTTTTCTTTTGCCTCAAGCTCACAAGTGACTCTGGCTCTAAGGACAGATGGCAACAGAGATGTAACCAAAGAAGATCCCTGGGAGACACAGGACCCGTCAGCTGACTTTAGCTTCAGGACGTGGTATCAGCTTTTTGGAACCTTCTTTGGATAGCTCACCATTCCTCCCCCTGCTCCTACCCTGTGCTTCACTCTGAGGGCTCTCTTGGCCTGTCCTGGCTCTACCCATTTCTACACACGCATTTGCCCTAATAAAATCTTCATGTATTCAGTCCTGCCTCAGAGTCTATTCCTTGGAGAACCCAGACTAGCCTGAAAGATTTCCTTTTCTCTGACTGGCAGGACTGGAATACAGTTTACTACCCGAGCATGGTCTGGCAATCTGCCTGCTTCATGAGGTCAGTCTTCTCTGTCTCCACTCCTCAGTCTAGAAGCAGGTCTTCCAGTTGTGTGTGTGTGTGTGTGTGTGTGCACGCACGTGCGCACGTTCACACAAGTTTCAAATGGCTGTACTTTCGTGGGTAATTAAACCTTTTTTCAAGCAGAGCTTTTATGTTTTATTCACTGGAATAAAATGCATTTCTCAGCCAGGGCCATAAACCATGGATATCTATATTAATTACTAGCTGATCATTAACACGAAGACTTTACCTCTAGAACACTAGTGCCACAAGTGACCCTAGATCAGCAACTTCAAATAGGTTCTTTTTATCTTATGTTAAACTACTTCCAAGACTAAAAGAGGTATTTTGGGATTTCTAGTATGCATTTTATTTGTCCATAACCTTTTAGAAGCACGTGGCCACTACATGGCATCAAGTTGTCCTTGGCCATGGTCATGGATTTCAGTGATCCAGACCATGGATTCAACCCCTGAGGTATAGATTTTATCAATGAATTATTTTAGAGTAATTAGCTGAGGCAGGCGTTTCTGATTGTTTATCCACACCCAGCTCCTCCTTCCTGCCTTCCAAGCAGAATCCTCCTCTAGTGAGTTATTTATTCCTCCCTGCTGACCTCATGTGCCTCAGAATGGGAGCACTCCTGGGAGTCCCAGGAGTGGTCCTTGCCATGACTGCTTCAGGAATGGACAGGAGATTCAATACAAGACAATTTTATCTGAGGAGAAGTTTACAGGGGGCTCTCTATGCCAGTTCCTCCTTGTTCTGTGAAGTATCTAGAAATGGTCATCTATTCTTTTTCCAGACATTGGTGCATATGGATATGAAGGCCAAACTGCAGAAAGCAGGATAAGAAGGAAACCAACCCAAAGTGAAGTGCATTGCCAAGAAAGGCAGAATGAAGCTGAACCCCTTGCTAATTCTGAAATCTATCCTCCCTCTGGACTTTCAGATATGTGAACCAATAAATTTACTTAATCCAAATCATTTGGATTTTGCATTCCTTTTATTCAAGAGCAGTCAATATTATAAGCGACTTTGTCATATACTTGAATAAAACCCCTCATCGGGCTAAGATCTAGAAAATCTCAATGGAAGTAAATATTTGGAAGTTTCAATCTCTAGAAATCAAATCTAACAAGGGGTTCATGGAAGAATGATCTTTGCTCATAAAGGAAAAAAGTTATGGGCCCAGATCTTTCCTTCACAAGAATTGCTGTGTGTGAGTCCTTGAAAGATGAAGAATGACATCCTGATTGAGCTGGAGGAAGAGAGGGATTTCCCTTGGAGAAAGGCTGTGAACTTTGAGGCCAGGCTGAACAGACATGAAAAGGGCAAAGAGAAACGTCTGGATGGCACTTCTTTTAAAGACAGAAAAGGAGGCATTTCAACCACTACTCCATGAGCATGGGAGACCCAAATCCAGAGAGACCTAGCGTAGCAAAGGCTGTTGGAGTTGAAGGGCAAATAAATTATACCCCTCTTCTTTCTTGAGTTCCAAATCCCACTGAGACACTAAACATATATCTGTTCAGGACAAAAACACATTAGCATTATTGCTAGAGGATCTGGTTTGGAGAACATAGCTTTACTCTTGGTCACATATAGTCCCTGTTCTATCTCTTCCCCTTGTCTTACCTCTCCACCCCTAAGTTACTGAACTTACCTACTCAGGCACAAGTAGAACGGCTAGATAGATTCAGGGGTCCTTTTTCCTGCCCCTTCCTTCCCTTGAAGGGACAGAATCAGCCTCTTGAAAGCTTATATGGAAGAACAGAAAAAAAACAGAAGAACTAGAGGTTTCTTACGTGGAAGAACAGAAATTCATTATATTCAAGGCAGCTTCTCAAGAATCAGCTGTGGGCATTGGGACCAGTGCTGTCATTTTAATCTTGCCTAAATGAGAAAGATGGACCAATGATGTTCGACTCCCAACATTCCACCCAAGAGCTAAGTAACTCTCTCCCACTCAGAAAGGCATAAGGGATGACAAGGGGCTGTAAGTGCTGTTCTAGCAATGTGTCTAGGAGTGGGCAATTCAAAAGCTGAAGAAATACAAGGAGCATTTGGCAGAGGGCCTCACTGGACCCTGACGGCAGCTAAGCATGAGTCCAGGATGTGCTGCATGTGACTCTTTAGCTGAGACAAATGTGAGAACAAGATAGAACCTACCAGATGGAGCTGAAGTCTTTAGAGAGGGAAGCAGTAGCAGCAACCACTAGGACACAGAGTTACAAATGGACGGGGGCCATGAGAGGAAAAGACAAAGATGGGGAATGGGGGATATAAGAACCCTGCCCTTACCCCTGCGCATGTCTGCTCAAAAGACGGCAGAGCCTATCTCTGGCCACACCCATGCCCAATTTAAAGGTGGGGACTGAGAAGCCCAGGGATCAAAGAGAAGGTGGGGATCTGGGTATTTAGATGTTTAAAGGTATTGGATGAGTGTTAAAGGGGTGGTGGGAACAGGGAGGAAGGACACCAGGTAAATCCTGATGACTGGGGGTGCCACCAGATAAAACTTGCAATTGTTTAGGAAGTTAGGAATGTTTCCATTTCCAGTGTTAATCTCTGAAACAGCGGGCTGAATGCAATGGGTAGATTTTACCCCAAATATAAACATTGCTGAAATCTCTTGATGAAACGCTACTTCCTATTGAATTTAAACTACATGTAGGATGATTTCTGAACTGCTGGCATAGTTAGAATGGCATCCTGGCAAGATGGAAACACGCAGTTGTTGAGTTGTTCTCATTTTGTGGTCTCTGAATCATTTTCTTCCTCTAGATACTGCTCAATCTTTGCTATGGTCTTTGGCTGGCAAAAGCTATGTAGGTCTCGTTTATATTGTACATTTAATTTTAGAAACATAATCTTGCTTGAGATTGCCTTTTGTAAGAGCTGGGAAGCTGTTTTTCTCTAATATTCTCTAAATTTTGTGGGTGTGTGATTGTTATGATAATTTTATCTATTGTAAGACCCCCACCGGCTTTTCAAAAAGTAGGGGGTAAGGTAGACTCTTGGTTGGTTTAATTCAATTTAGGAGGTACTCCAAAAACCATACTCATCCTCTCATTCCAGTGGAAAAAAATCACAGACTGGGGGGCAGCCCGAGTGGCTCAGTGGTTTAGCGCTGCCTTTGGCCCAGGGCATGATCCTGGAGACCTGGAATCGAGTCCCATGTTGGGCTCCCTGCATGGAGCCTGCTTCTCCCTCTGCCTGTCTCTCTCTCTCTCTCTCTCTCTCTGTGTGTGTGTGTGTGTCTATCATGAATAAATAAATAAAATTTAAAAACACAGATTGGGCCTCCTATCAGGACCCTAATTCTACCTGAGTGAGACCACCCCTGCCTAAAAATAAGCAAAATACAATGTTGAGAGTAGGATTTTCCACATGAATGGCTTTGAACTTCAACTTCTGAGCCTTTAATTTCATCACATGGATTACTATGAGGTGAGGAAGTGTTAAGATCTATAAAGCATCTAGCCAGTACCTAGAATATAGCAGGTCTTCTAAAATAATCATTATTTAGTTCAGATGTAAAATGTCAATAATCCAATGCTTGCTTGAATAGGTCTGGTCATAACTGCCAATGGGGGGAAAAAACCCAAAACATCCTTTTGATCATCTCCAGCAGGGGAAGGGAGAGTCTGGAGAGGTTGAAGGTGACTACCCAATTGAAAGCTATAATGATCCGATCAGTAAACATTTATTAAGTGATTCCTATGTCCCAAGCATAGTTCTAGGTACTGAGACTACAGCAGTGACATCTTAGTGCAGAAGATGGAATCTCGACATACAATCTTTCCCTTCTTCTCCCTACCCCTCACCACCTGCAACTCTTTCGAGGGCAGGCACCAAATATTGCTGTTCTCAAATTCACTAGGCAGAAAATAGACTATTACAATGCTTGTTGAGTTAACGTGAGCTGAGCAGAGGGAAAAAGCACTTCAGAAAATCCCACAGAACAATGAGAATTTTCCTAGGGAACAGAGAGAGCCCCAGTGGGACATACAATCAGACCACCTCGGCAGCACAGACTTCTGAGTGGGCTTTCAGGGCAGTCTCTCCTCCCACGGCCTTGGATTGGTCTCTGTGAGATGTTCTTCCCTGGGCTGCTCTCCTAACTCATCCTGAGATGATTTTATCCAACTTCCAGAGCCATCTCCAACCATGCACTGGCCCCCTGTATCTATCAAGCAGCAGCTTGAACACTTACTGAGCACCTACCGTGTGCTAGGCTCTATTCAAGTACTTTCATACAGTCAACTTTGCTTCATCCTCATCATAAATCCATGACCTAGATATCCTGCAAGTGAGAAAACAGACTCAGAGAAGATAACAGATATGTTCAAGGTCACACCACCAGCAAATAGCAAGGCTGGGTCTCTAGCAAGTCAGCAACCCTGAATGACTTCAAGTCCAGTGTTCTTTCTGCTTTATCACTTCATTCTGTTTCCATACTCTTCAAGCTATAATTGCAAGTTCCCCTTACAACACTACACCCCACGTTCAAAACATAAGCACAGTACAAACATAGAGGTCTTCGGTTAGGTAGGATATGAGCTTAGCTATATGATGGTGTTTTCAACTGGCAAAGCACTTTCAAAATTGTTACCCATTTGATCCTTCAATTAAAGATTTTTTTTAAATTCATGATAGACAGAGAGAGAGAGAGAGAGAGAGAGAGAGAGAGGCAGAGACACAGGCAGAGGGAGAAGCAGGCTCCATGCAGGGAGACCAATGCGGGACTCAATCCTAGGCCTCCAGGATCGTGCCCTGGGCCAAAGGCAGGCACTAAACCACTGAGCCACCCAGGGATCCCCTTAATTGATCCTTCAAACCATCTCCATTTGATAAAGGGGAAACTGAGAATCAGAGAGAATGTTGATTGTACCACAAAACTAAAAAAGAGGCCAGTGCAGAATTCACCCTCGGGTTTGTCTGTTTGCTTCTTGCCCCAGTCTAAGAGGCACCCCATAGCCCACACTGTCTCTGTAGACTTATTTCTACAAACTGGAACTTGACTACAGCAATAGATAACATTACACATAATACAGATATTCAGGATGAGAACCTCTAACAGTTTCCTGGGTCAATATCAGGAGAAGCTATGGAAAAGGATGAGAAAACCCAAATTGGGCGTCTAACTGGGTATTCTTTATGAAATAAACAACAGAAGTTTGTTTAGAGGTTCCCAGTTTTACAAGGATCCAGTTGAGTGGCAGTGCCTAAAATAAGCAGGGCTATGGGGTAGCTAAGGCTGGTGCCTTGTTGGTGTCTGTACAAAAATCTATTCCCTGTTCCCTTCTTCCCTTCTAATGGAGCCTCGATTTGTTCAGATAAGGGGAGAGATCCACTGATCCTCAGAAGGGTGGATGTACTCCATTCCCATTGAGCAATAAATCCTGATTAGTTCGAGTGGTTTGCCAATGGTAGATTTTTCATTCCCCTCAGCTAGTGACTGGTGTGGGTGTGGCCATGACATAGTCTGGTCATGGAGATGTAACAAGAAATTGACTGGATAGACCTTCTGAAAAGGTTCTGCTTTCCTTCTAAAAGGGGACAGCTTTGTCTAATATGGCCCTTCACATATTTGCTCCTCTCTTCTTCCTGCTGAAAATGTAAACATGATGCCATGAGGTACAGTGGCCAGCTTGCATGAGGAGAAAGCCAACATTATTTGGATGGCAGAGAAGAAAGATGGAAGTAGCCTGCATTTTGAGGGACTTCACTGGGCAGGGTTCCAGACCTAGACTTTGCACTGTGTGAACAAAATGAACTTTTTTATGCCACTGTGGAGTTTTGTTTGTTTTGTACCTTGCAGCCAAATGTATGCCCAAATGGAAACCTAAATACTGATTCATTATTTTGAATGCCCTGCTATGGCCAGCCCAGCTATGGTCAGCCCACATCTCCACTTCCAGAACCAGGGCTAACTGGGAGATCTCACTCGGGGTTCTGACCACTCTGTTTTCCTTACATTTTCTTGTTCCTATAAAGACACTCTTTACTCTGATGCTGTGTTTTGTATTTACTTACTCAATAAGGGTTAGCCTCCTTCTCCCAGCTTCAAAACTCACTGGTTAAACTGGCTTCCAAACCAAAAGGTGGAGGGAGCAGCATTACCCAGGTGACTCATCATAGTAAACCTCAACCCTCCCTGTACTGGGATGACCAAGAATAGAACACAAGTATTATCTTAACATCTCAGCAAAGAGTGACAAAGGGCAAGGAAATAACAATTAACAATCACCTACCACAAGCGGGATCAGGTTTTACAATAGTCCCGAGAATAGTCCAAGGGCGTTCCAGACAACACGTGAAACTAGCACAAATCTCTGTCCTCATAGAGTTCACATGCGAGTCAAGGGAAGTAAACAAAGTAATCAGATAATTAAATAGTTGTGCATTCACATACACACACGCATATTAGAGGATTTAGGGAGTGGCAATACCATGAGAACACCATCAGGAGGGGACACATAGGAAGTGTTGTTGGGTGGCGCCTTCCACAGCGGTGCCCTTCTGGCCTTGGTGCCCCATCAGGAAGATAAAGGGCCCGCACCAGGTTCTTCTGTCACTGGCATTCTCTGAGACTGTGACCCACTCCACCTGCTTATGGACTGGCTCACTGTGAAAGGCTTCCCAAAGACACTCGCTTGTGAATGAGTGACACTCTCTTGTGAATGCACAGCATTCCCACTAGCCTTTAAGTCACTTTGCAGGTCATTCTCCCCTTAGTGGCTCCTCATAGCACTATTTTCTCCTTCATGGCACTAGTCACAGTTTCAGTTTTATATTTGTGTGATTACTCATCTCATTTAGTAAGTCTTGCTATCCTCATTGACTATACTCCCTATTTCTACAATGGTTAACACGTCACAATTCAAAAGAATTATGGTTGAATGAATGAATGAATGAATGCACTCTACCTCATCTTTACTGCTTCGATTCTAAAGGCATTGGATATTTGTTTTTCTTCTTTCAGCATTCTGTCACTGAGTGCTCCACTGATATTTTCCAAAGACTGCTTTTCAAAATGCTTTCAAACCCAGAGGACCTAGGCACATGTTCATTCATTTTCCAGACAGAGTGAAATTTTGTTTACATACCAAGGAATGTGCAAGCCGATGTGGAGGTAATGAATTTGTATGCAGTAAGGACTGAAGACACTTCCTTCTTCCTTACAGGGAATGCACTCACACCTGAGCATGCATACATGCCAGCACACACACACACACACACACACACACACACACACACACACACCCTCTATCATTTATAAAGGGGAAGGTGAATGTAACCAGATTTATGTCCTGCCTCAGGCACCCGGCTGTCTTTCTGCAGCCTCTAAGCATCTCTCTGCAGACTCTTCTACTCAGAGTATATAATCATAAGGGGCTGTCCGGGAATGCAGAGACCTCAGCTTTTGTGGAGACGATATTGCCTAAGAGAACAACTGGAAGCATTATATGGCAGGAGGTGGAGGGACTATGTGGAATCATTACATATGGAAAGAGAGAACAAAAGGCTGGTCATTTGGCATCTGGTATCATAAGGGCGTCTAGCCAAAATCCTTCTGGCCTATTCAGACATGTATTTATTATTTATACATCTTTTTGAAAATCCTCTATGATGCATGTAATTAGGTATGTGCCAAACAGCATATACTTATCATTCCACAATGTGGGTTTGGCCATTTTCAACCAATTCTACAGTGACATTCAGAATCCTGAAGAGCCACTCTGGGTGCTGTTATATTGAAGTATCCAAACTCGGTAGCCTCTAGTTGGTGGTTAGAGTGAAGTTCTAATGTCCCAGGGGCCAGTATGCAGGGGACAATACCATACGTCTGCCTCCACCAGCCCTCTTATAACATATTGCTTTTATTCTGACAGGTACAGAAGCAACTGATATAATACCTGGTAGAAAGTGTAAGCTCAGACCCTCATTGTTTTCTGAAAACAAAGGCAAAAATCAAACCACCGTAAACTCCCCCAAATCACCAGTGCTATTACTTCTCCCTGCTAACAAGAAAAACAGGGTGACAGAAAAGACAAACCTTTTTCTAGCAGTAACTTTTAAGAGGCAATCATTACAGAGAGCCTTATGAAAGGGACACAGGACAGTGGGGGGGGGGGGACTCTTCAGTAGCATTTTTTAGAGAAGATAGAGAAACATGCTTTATCTAGTCATTTCTTATATGGCCCCTCGATAAAAGGAAAGGACAGCCTCTTAAATAGCTACTCTCCAGAGACATTTTTATGGGTAGAGAGAATAATGGTGGTGAGACCTCTAGCTTTGGGAGATCTGACTTGATACAAGATTCGTTTGCTTATTCTGAAATAGAGAGGATGAGGCTACACTGCCCATTTCAAATATCGCATGCTTCCTCAGCAGGGCTGGTGACAGAGGCTGGTTTACAGCAGTTCCAGACATAGGCTCAGGTGGGGATCTGGACTCTAAGAACTGGGCTTCTTATGGGCAGGACCTACTGCATGGACTTTTTTTTTTTCTCTTTCCCTCTGAGCCTCTAAACTCTTCCACCATCATTCTGTCTAAACCTTTTATTTTGTCTAAATACAAAATTGCTCTTGAACACACCACCAGAGAAAGGAAATCACTGCCCTGATGCTGGAGCCTTGCTCCAAAGCCAACATCCTCCAAGGCCTGACCTGACCGTGTGTATGGAGACCAAGTGTTATCTTGGGTTACTGGGCAAAAGAAATCAAGTTTATCACATTCGTTACAATCACTGTGCCCATCTCTCAAAGTGTCGCATAGGGAAGTCTCAGTTGGTCAGATAGTCCCTGCAGTGGGGAACTGTATCCCTTAAAATGCTATGTTGAAGTACCAACCTTGGGTACCTATAAAGGTGACCTTTTTAGGAAAATAGATCGTGGCAGATATAATCAGATCAAGATGAGTTTCTACTGGATTACGGTAGGCTCTAACACAATGACCGGTGTCCTTATAAGAAGAGGGAAACTTCAACACAGAGACAACACAAGGAGAACACCATGTGAAAATGGTGCCAAAGACCCAGGAACTAGAAAGAGGCAAGGATCCTTCCTGTCATAGAGCCTTCAGCGGAAGCAAGGCCTTGCAGACACCTTGATTTCAGACTTCTAGACTCTCAAACTAAGAGAAAACTCTCCTGAGAGAATAAGTTCCAGTTGTGTTAAGCAGGTTTGTGGTATCTTGTTTCAGCAACCCCAGCAAGCCATACTCCTTAAGAACTCTCAAAGAATAACCAGAGAAATGCATAAATGGATAAGCTAGAAGTGTCTGAGATTACACAGGATTCATTTTTTCCCAAGCCCATGAATGTCTGGAGATCTGTGTGGTCTGATAAATATAATTCTCTCACTAGCAGTTCTGCTATAACCTCACCTGGTGCTCTGAGGTTGGGAGATCTACACTGTCCTGAGTCACAGGTTTGCCTCAGAAAGAGCAGCCTCCTCATGCTTCACTTCACCAGGGGAGAACCAGGACAGCATTACCTACCACTTACCTTTCAAGGATGTCATGAAGATTTGTATCTCCGTAATGTTTGTCCAAGAAATTGGAGCTTCATGGAGGATTGTCACTGGCTAAATATAAAGTATGTTATTATTCCCCAAAACCTTGGCAATTCTTTGTCACTTTCCTTTTGAAAAGAAAATTGTACTTATCCAAAGCATTCCATTACCACCTGAACTGTCTGTTTGATATAAATTTAGAAACCTAAATTTATATAACCCCACAGCCAGATGCATTGGACTTAGGAGCTCAGAGCATCTGTAATGTTGCTATTGCAAAAAAAAAAAAAAATTATTTTGGCATGTGGCTTTGCCCAACTAGTCAGTTTAAACACTGAATCATCTCTATTTAGAGAGGCCCCTTCAAACTATTTTGTGGGGCAGTTTGCCTATATTTACCTCCATTACCTATAACAATTAGCTTAAGCCAAGTAGATCTTAGAGACTTAGTGAGAATTATACTACCATCTTTCTGAGTATTTGGGATTTCTTCCTTAATGGATCTATGAAAAGCAAAGTCCTACTTAAGAGAGACATTTTTATCCCCATTGGACCTTCCTGACTGTCTGAGGATGTACACTGAACACATGCTCTATAGCTGGAAAGCCCTAGGGATATTGTGAGTAGTCCCTTCGACAGCACCTGGAGGGGTAAGGGAAATCATTTAAGTTAGGTTGTGTTCCTTTCTCTTAGGCTCGTGTGTTCATTTTTCCCAGTCCCTAATTTCTTAGGAAGGAGATGTAGACCTACATGATAACATCAGTCATATATTTAGTACATGCATTCTATCAGTTTCCTCATACATAAAAAGGGAAAACCATACCTAGTTCCTAGGATCGCCATGAGCCTTAAAATGGCTAATTCTATTAAAGAAGTTAACATGGTTCCTGATGCATATTTGATGCATTTGATAGAAGGCAGGTGTTAGAAAAAAGAGAAAGAGGGATGCTTGGCTGCCTCAGTAGTTGAGCGTCTGCCTTTGGCTCGGGGCGTAATCCTGGAGTACAGGGATTGAGTCCCACATTGGGCTCCCTGCATGGAGCCTGCTTCTCCCTCTGCCTGTGTCTCTGCTTCTCTCTCTCTCTCTCTCTCTCTCGGTCTCTCATGAATAAATAAATAAAATCTTTTTTAAAAAGAGAGAGAAAGTAATGGAGGAGAAGAAGAAAGTGGTAGTGGTGGTAGTAATAGAACTAGACTCTAAGTTAACCTCAGGACACCAGTGAGACATGACTAGTAGAAAAGAATGCAATAGAGTTAGCAAACTGCATTCAGCATTAAAGTATTTCTGTTGAATTCTCTGGGCAAATCAAGTATATCAGCCAACTGATCAAAAAGAAAGCCAGTCACTCTTCCAACTGTGCCGGGTGCCCCGAGTGGAAGACTGAATAGCATCTGGGTCTAAGAGTCATGATGCAGCTGACAGACCCAGCATCCACTGCGGTAGGCAGAAGAATGGGCTCCTCAGTATATCTATGTCCTCATTCTAGGAACTTGTGCATATGTCATTATATGACAAAGGGGAATTAAGACAGCCTGTGGCATTATGGCTGATAATCATCTAATCTCAAAATAGGGAGCATATCCCAGACTATCCAGGAGGGCGCATGCTAATCACAAAGGTCCTTAAATACAGAAGAGAGAGACATAAAAGCCAATAACCGAGTGCTGCAACGTAAGAAAGACTTGGTCAGCCAATGCTGGCTTTGAAGATGGAAGGGGCCGCGAGTCAAGGAATATGAGCAGCCTCTGGAAGCTGGAAAAGGCAAGGCATGGTTTATCCATCCCCCATAGTCTCTATAAAGGAACTCAGTCCTATCAACACTCTGTTTTGAGCCTGGTGAGATCCACTTTGGACTTCTGACTTCCAGAACTCTGAGATAATAAATCCACGATGCTTTAAGCCACTGTGTGTGTGGTGAACTTGCTACAGCAGTCATATATACAACCAAATACTACAGCCATCAGTAATCAGACTGAACTATACACCAGCCAACCCCAACCCCAGGGCTGGGTTCCCTCGGCTGTTTTGGGCAAACTCAAAAATAGTTCATTGGAGAATGATCCTCTTACCTAAGGAAATAGCAGACCTACAGGAGAGAAGTTCTGAGGGGCAGACCTTGAACGTATGAGAATGAGCACACGACCCGGTTCCTCTCACCCTGGACTCTAGGGCCCCTTTCTCCCAGCAGACTCCCCAGGGGCTGTCCTCTGCCTTTGGAGGCTTCTCAAATTGGTTTGAGTGGTTCCCTCAGGGCAGATGAGCTAAAAACTTTGGGAATGGGAGCAGTAGGAACATTTCAGTGAGTTTAAGCTCCACATGTGAGGATTCCAGTTCATGGAAAGGCTCATAGAGAGGTTCCTCTTCCGGAGGATTTTGGCAGACATGTGAGGATATCCCCATTAGCGTCAAACCCTCATTTCAGATATTGTCTAGGAGAATATTTTACAAATTACGTGTAAAAGCAGGTATCGTTGGTATTGTTGAAGGCTGAAGTACTATTAAGGGATATTTTTATTATGAGTAGCAGAGAATATGGGGGTATTAAGGGGATTTTGTATTAATTAGCAAAAATTTATCTTTTAGGAATACCCTTAATTATTAAAAGCTCAGTCTTGGGGGCAAACAGCTAATGCAAGGCTGTATAATACCTACATGCCATGACCCTTTTTCTATCTGCAGGAGCTATGCTTTAGAAGTCTATTTCATTTTATACTGGGATTCATAATTAATAGCGACTTTGACTTCAAGGGAACATTTTAGATTATTAAGAGCAGGGTTAGTCTTATGGGAAATTTGGGTAAGTTATTTACATAGAAACAAACCAAACACTAAATCTTTCTAAATACTTTCAGATTCTCTCCCTTCCCTCCCATGCCTCACCCCTCATCCCAACCTCACCCCATCCCACTACATTTACAAACTTTATAGTGACTATTATAAGGTTTTGGAGAGGTCTATACATGATGGTATAATAACATGTTATTTGAATAAGTCAGCAGATACTTGCAGAGTGCTTAATAATGTCATCACATGGGACAATATTCGTCTGTCACATGTCCTGTCAAACAGGAAAATTTACATTTGTGTGACCCACTGGAATAAAGAGTCAAGGGTGCTACCAGCGAAAGGACCAGTAAGAAACTATGACTGCCCCAAGTCCCACCCAGCTGTCTCTGAGCTGAGGATGTTAATCTCTAGGACTACTTTTAACCACCTGAGGCATGTCACACTTTGGCTGGGAAGGACTGGGATAAACAGTAAAAGGTAAGACAATGGAAAGGTAGCATGGTAGAGTAGGTAAGCAAAGAATTCTAGAGTCCCGTCTCGTCTGTGCCATTTCTAGTTCTGTGGCCTTGGGCAAGTTACTTACCACTTTGTATCTCAGTATTAATTGTAAAATAGATGAGAGTAATAGCATCTACTTACTGAGTTATCATAAGAGTTACAATCGTAAAATACTTAGAGCAGTACCTGGAGCACAACGTGTCCTCAGTGAATATTTACAATCAAAAGGTCTGGGTTCAAATCCTAATACACTGACCCTAACCTCAGCAGATTGTTTTGCCTCTGTAGGCCCCATGCTCATTGTCTATAAGTGAATAAACACGTGTTAAGCTGTTTCCTTGTTAGAGCACCCCACCTTGGCTCTTCAGGAAAGTCACATTTTTTGTGCTTTCCGAGTGCCCACCGCATTTTCTCTAAGGTTCTGAAATGCCTATTAGTTTGATAATAATTGTACTGTCACCCGAATATCTTTAGCATTTTAACGTCCAATGAACCTGGCGACCAGGAAGTCATGGTCGTCCTTGGTGAAAGCTGTTTTGGAGAGTGGTCAGGACAGAAACCAAGTGCAGACAGTCTCAGAATGAAGTTGCAGAACTGCAGATGGTGAACCTAGAGTCCAGGTCTACAACCGTCTCTGAGGATTTGGGTAAGGACATAAAGGAGCAAAGCAATACATAAGCTGGAGAAGAATGTGGTTGAAGGAAAAGTGAGGTCTGTGTGTTTGCTAAGAGAGGTATTTGCAAAGCAAGGCATTAAGACAAAGCATGAGGCTCAGAAACAGGTGAGGAAATGGGTGATTGATGAAGCGAGATGCCAGAGATAGGAAGGCAAGGGTAGGATCTCAGATCCTGTCTCCAGGAATCAGTGGATTCTACATTGGCAACTGGATCACTTAATCGAGGTCTCTGATTTCAGAGATGCCAACTAAAGAGACAAGCCCATGTGAGAGTGTAGGCTATGCCCAGTTGGGGATTTCCGTACTGCAGTTGGTGAAGAAATAAAAGCAAAATGATAGAGATTGATTTCAGGCATGAGGAGGCCCAGCTGGCACTGGTCATGCAGTTGATATTATAATTACTCTGAGAGTCCTTGGGCCAGAGCCCCTGGAACCAATTTCTGAGTAATCTTACAGGAGTGTCACTCCCCACAGGGCTTGAGCCATCTCACCACTTCCAGGAAACATGCTCACCAATCCCTGCAAGCCTCCAAGTATCTTAATGGAACACCTCTAAGAAGGAGTTAACAGGCACTATCTCTACAAATATTGATTCCAAGATCGCTTTTCTGACTGTAGGTCCCCTGGTGTCCCAGTTTCTTTGGGGTCTCTCCAGCTCACTGAGTCATATTACTCTGGCCACTACTATCTTGAACTTGGCAAATTATTCCAGTGTTATTCACTGCTGCCTTTTCAAAACCCTTCCTATACCTTCATGGCCTAGATGGAGAAGAGATCCATTGATTTCATTGGATCTTCATTGATTTATTCACCCACAAAGTATGTGCCAAGCACTGCACTGAGCATTAGAGACTCACAGATGAAGATGACATGGAGTCCTCAAGGAGATCAATGTCCAAATGATCATTCCTCCTGGAGGAACAAGCTATCCACACCTAGAACCATTGACAATTCCCAAAGTGCACCACTGTCTCCTGGCCTTTCATATGCTCTACTCTCTGCTAGGAAACTCCTTCAAGTCCTCGGGCAACCCCATCATGAGTAAGTCTTTGACTTTACCCCCCTCACCCCCAAGTTTATAACCCCCTCCCTATATCGGCTAGTTTATTTTATGTTGCAAATAATAGGGAAACCAATATAGCTAATTTAAATAGTGAATAAATGATTTGGTTCATATAATTAAAAGTCCAGAGATAAAGGAGACCTCCTGCTTGCCTGAATCCAGTGCCTCGGGCTGTTTTCTTTGTTAGTCATTCAGCTCTCTTCTTCTCCATGTACTGAGTTCATTTTCAGGCTTAAGGAAGCAAAATGGCTACAGTATTTTTCAAAGGATCAAAGAGAGTGGGGAGATACTCTCCAAATTTTCCAACACATTTTCCCTTACATATCAGTGTCCTGAAATGGACCATGAAGCCATGATGCAACCAATCTTCGTGGCTAGAAGACAGACAAGTATTCATCATTTTAGGCCTGAGTAGCCCACACCAATAATTGTGGCAAGGCAATAAGATTTTCCTAATTAGGCAAATCAGAGCCCATTCCTGGAACTGAGGATGAAGGCAATCCAGAAAATGTCATGGCTGCCTATAAATGGAGAGGTGCAGAAGGGACGTCAGCTGATCACTGGCTAATGATAGGAACACATCACGAGGATGGGAATATTCACCATTGCTTTGACCTCGACATGTGGGGGAAATACCTATCACTTCTGGATGCAAACTCTCCATGGGATCCGGGATCCAGGTCCAGACACTTGTCAGAGGGCCTCAGGATGCTAGCCCTGCCCACAGGATATTTCCTTCTCTTGCACTCTGCCATTCTCAAAGATGTCTGGGATATTCATTTCAAGCCCTCCTAATAGGCAAACCGGGAACATAACTGAATTATTCGCAAGCTGTTCTATGTGTCTGCTGGTAATCTGGCCTCTGATGATGGAAAAAATTATTTTCCACACTGCTTCAGTTGAAAAGCTCAGTGTTGGGGGATCCCTGGGTGGCGCAGCGGTTTAGCTAGTGCCTGCCTTTGGCCCAGGGCGCGATCCTGGAGTCCCGGGATTGAGTCCCACGTCAGGCTCCTGGCATGGAGCCTGTTTCTCCCTCCTCCTGTGTCTCTGCCTCTCTCTCTCTCTCTATGTCTATCATAAATAAATAAATAAATCTTTAAAAAAAAAAAAAGCTCAGTGTCTATGTCACAAACTATTTTTCATAGGGCAAGGAGATAATCTCAGAATTGTCCCACATATCTTGACTTATTTCGTGTAAATGTTAAAGGAAAGCCTCCTCCCTGGAAAGCAACATTTTCTCATTATGGATGGGTAAATCCAAGATTATGGGATTTCTTGAAAAGAATCTGTGGACAATAAAACAGAGCGCAAGACATTGGGTGTGCAGTTCAGCTTCATCGATGGACCAGGGGTCCATTACCAAATGGAGGGCAAGTAGAAGGAACTCTACAGTGTGAAGCAGAGAGGCTTCCCAGGGAATGGCATGTACCTCTGCTCATTTCCCAAAGTCACAGCATCTGCTTTGTTCCTTAAAGAAGTCCTATGTGGGGAGAAGCCTTCAAGCTGTGGTGATTAAAATATAGCCCCAGATAATCAGAACAGGCAAGGCTTTTGAGAAGAAAAAAAAAACAACAAAAAACAAAAAACCCAAAGCCAAGCAAAGTTAAGCAGCTCCTCCAAGATGACT
Organism: Vulpes vulpes; assembly: GCF_048418805.1. Lineage (NCBI taxonomy): Eukaryota > Metazoa > Chordata > Mammalia > Carnivora > Canidae > Vulpes > Vulpes vulpes. The sequence goes on along the minus strand of NC_132787.1, from coordinate 101,156,771 downwards.
TCTTTAGGGAAATAAGTTTGGGGGAGTCAGAGATAAAAAATAAATAAATAAAAAGAAAAAGAAAAAGAACAGGAATGTGATCTGGTGGAGCCAGAATGCAGTGGTAGGCCAGGCCTTTGAAACTTGGGGTTGGCACCAAGAACGATGCTGAAACAGCAGGCGGTTGAAGGTCATTTCAGAGAGAGTCAGAAATCAGGCTCAGACACAAGGCCAATTCCAGAACCAATGTGGGTAGAGGGAATGGGAGGCATTTTGCCAAGTGGCCTTGCCAGGTGTTACTGTCTGTGTCTCTCCTGTCTCGGCTCTTGCAATGCAGGTTTCTTCAGGGTATTTTGTATTCACAGTCCTGAAAGAGTCCACCCAGAACACAGGGGTTAGGAGGAGAATGTACAGGTACCTGAGGGCTTATTTTGTGCCTGGCACTGCACTGCTTACCGTGCTTTCCCGTGGTCCCTCCTGTCCCTCCTCCTCTCTCTCACTCCCTCCTCCTACATGCGTGCACATGCACACATGTGTGTGCACACACACATACACACTTTCATTCTCTATATTGGGTCCCTTGTCCATGAGTCTGTCTGGGATCCCAATCACCATCAACCTCCTGAGCTCTTCATAGCAAAAGGGGCTAAAAGAATGATCCTCCCTGTCTCACTGAAGAAAGGTGGACAATGGTCATTGACCCTCAGAAAGGCCAGGATTGATATTTCTCCCTCTTTCATTTCAAGAACAATTCTGAGCATCTGCTACGTACAAGTGCACTGTCAGGCTGGGGTTCCTGGGAGAGGAGTACAAAACTGTTGATCAAGGAGCAGGAAATAAGCAAACTCTATGCCCACTCAACTCCAACATGTGAAGAAAACAAACTTGATACTTGCCTTAAAATTAGCTTTGAGGATAGCAAAGAGGGAGCGACAGTACATCTCACTTTTCTGAAAAGGAAGCATTTGGGCTACGCCTTCAAGGCGGGTGGGAACCTGACTGAAGCCCTAGAGGCCCTGGGAAGAGTGGGAGCAGAGGCCCCCCCCCCCCCCCCCCCCCCCGTAGCATGTGCTGAGCAGCGTGCCTGTCTGCTCCTGGGTGACTGCGGCCTGTCTGGCTTGGACATCCAGGAGAACGCTGAGAAGTCAGGAGACACGCTGCCCTCAGAGGGATCAAGCAATCACCATGCCTGCATTTTACTCCTGAGGCTCAGGAAACTCCTCAGCAAAAACCAGAGCAAGTGTCTTAGCCTCGCTTGTGGAGAACTTCTGCAGCCGGGCTGCCTGTCAGTAGCAAATCCCTGAAGGGCCCCTGTTGCATTTGATTCCACTCATTAGAGGCTTCCTGCAAGTATCTGGTCAACCTCGGTGTAAGCAGTGCTTTGGGTACTTCCTTCACCCTGCACAGCCTCTGAACAATTAGCTGTATTCATCTTCCACCCCCACTGCAAAGCTTCCTTTCACGCCCTGCGGGCCCTCCCATACTTTCCCTCTTTCGCTCCCTCCCAGGCTCTCCACTCCTACAGCAGCTAGAAGGGTGACCTTTCTGAAAATCCGTCCTGGCCATGTCATTCCCCTACTGAAAGCCCTTTCAGGACTCCCTATAAGACACAAATAACTAATTAGCAAGTTCAGTGTGTTTTGATAGAGGGAGGCACAAGAGTGGAACATCCACACAGGCCTGAGGTCCCAGAGAATTTCCAGTCAAATCGATGTCTGCTCCAAAGTGTAGATAATTATGGCGAAAAGGATAGCCATGCACAGGGCAACCAGGATGGTGTTTCTGAACAGCAAGAGAAGGGACGTGAGGCTGGGGAACGCCCCCATTCAGGAGCTCCATGCACCCGGAAACACTGTAGCAGGGGCCAGCGGGGGACAGTGGGCAGTGCCATCCATCAGGAGGGAAGCCAGGCTCCTAAATTGTTAACATCACAGGATTGTGGGCGCATCTCAGGCACAGCTGGTGCAGACCTGCTCTTAGGAGCAAGGCTTTCATCTCCTCAGGTCTCCCATCCCATCCCCAGGTGCCTCCTGACCTCATGTTCTTTGAAGGTGGGATTCTCAGAATCAAATTCTTGCCCTGCTTCCGTGAGATCCGACCCCGTGGTGTTTCTCTCCCCTGCCTGTGGCCTCTCCTGTATTTGATTACACATCCTCTGAGGTGGAGGCGGAGAGAAGGCCTTCCTTGATGACGAGTGCATTCACCGTGCAGAAAGGGGAATAAAGTCCTGTTTCTTGGTAGACCCAGATCGGTGAAAAACACTTGCAAGAGCCCGAGGCAGAAGTGTCTATGATTCATGGAGCAATGTCAGAGCCCGTCATAGGAGCCTCCCAGGGAAAGAATTGTAAGGGAACTGCAGCTCCAAGGACAATTGCTCTGTAATGGGTTTCAGCACTCAACGCCATGGGCTCTCAAGATTCAGAAGAAAAGATTAAACCCCAAGGGTACAGGAAAACAGTCTCCATCTATTTGTCAGAGAGAATAAGCCAGTCATCACCTCCCCCGACACGTACCAGCTTTCAAGAATGGCCTCTACCCGGGCCTGGCAGGGCTTTAGTAAAAGTTCAGTCCGGCTGCTGTCTTGGTGTTTCTGTGATCCACCTGCACTTTGTGCAGTTAGTGCCCTTTCCTGTAAAGGCCCTAGTTGTGCTGGGAACTGACCCGGGGTGGAGGAGATGGGAATGGATGACACCCATTCAAATAGCCTAGGAGTTCAAATCCTAATCGCAAGAGCCAGAGCCATACATATCACTGGGTCACAGAAGAATGATTTCGGAAAGAAATGTCAAATCCATTATGTAGGAAATGACATCTATCCCCTGCTCCAGGCCATGCCAGGGGCTGGTATCCAGTTCAAGAATCACCTCTTCCAGGGATCCCAATCTCTAAGTCCAGTGGAGGGGCTCGGGTGGGCATTCAGAGCCTGATTTCTCCCTGGGGAAGAGAACACAGGTTCTATGGGCGTGAGTTCTGAATGCACAGAAAATGAGGCCCAAAGACCCTTTTTCAGGTCACTGAAGTCTCTCTGTTCACAGTTTAAAACCCAAGGCCTTGGGGCACCTGGGTGATGCATTCAGTTGGGCATCCAACTCTTGGTTTCAGCTCAGGCCATGGACTCAGGGTCCTAGGATCAAGTCCTGAGTCAGGCTCCATGCTCACCGCAGAGTCCACTTGAGATTCTCTCTTCCTCTGCCTCTTTCGCTCATGACGTCTCCCTACCTTTCCTCAAATAAATAACCTTAAAAAAAAAAAAAAAAAGAAAACCTTTGGAAGACGCTCTATCTCAGTCTTTCTGACTATCCAATCCTATGGGCCAGGCAAGGATCACAACCATCACTTTATAAATGAGAAATCCAGAGGCCCAGAGAAAAAAAAGACCCCCAAGTTCTCACAGCTAGTGCACTGGAGCCAGAGGGACGACCTGGGCCTATTGCCAGTACCCACAGCTATTTCCTTGGCTCATCCTGGAGCTGTCCTACGTGGCACATTTTATTCCCCAGGATGGGATTGGGGACACGGTAGGCCCACTCAGGATGTAGTAGATGGTCAGAGTACCAGGCAAAATAAGAAATGTCAAAGCTGAGCAATGATGGATGCGGGTTTTCTGGGTGCAGGTGGGTTGCTGGCCCACAGGCCCTTTCTGGACACCAGAGGCACAGCCTTCCAGGGCTGCTATGAAATCAGACATCACCAGCTTGGGTGGTGGTTCTCTGTTCCCCGACAGGTACTCTTCCAGCATGCAAAGGAAACTGTCTCCCCATCGTTAGTGAAGCATCAATTAGAGAAGACTTCCAACACTTCCCAGGGCAAAAAGCAGCATCCCAGAGCATCTGGCAGGGAGAGGAGAGACTTGGTTGATTTCTATAAAGGTGGAAGCCCCAGCCTCATAAAAGCTCTTTGGTCTGTGGCATTTCTGACCCTCCCTTACAGCAACCACAACCAGTCATTGCTCAGCATTCCTGAGACCCTTTCTATGTGTTGGGTGCCTGACCAGGTGCTGGAGCTACAAAGGTGAACAACCACAGGCCCCACCTAACCATCTTCAAATGCAGTGGTAGGCTTGCCACCCACAGCTGGGTGATGAGTTCCTTGACAACAGGGATACTGTGGCTCCTCCCTCCCTGGATGTCCTCAGGGCCAGGTACCATCCTGGACACAGAGCAGTAGATTCAAGAACCTTGGTTGTCAAACATCAGGTCACTCTGTGTTTGCAAGCCCAAGGTTCTCCCTCCAGAAGTGGGCACTGTTCTCCTCCCTTACTGGGCAGGACAGGAGGCAGGACATGGACCAGGGCTGTGCTTGGGAGCCATCATCAATAAAATGGAAACTGTGAGGCCAGGTCAGAAATACACGTTCCCTGAGCCCCATTAGGCTACAAACTTCTCTGCAGAGTTTCTTCATTTTTTTTAATCATAAAAAAAATTTATCAAGATCTGATACACACTGAGCAATCTACTAGTTACGTTTACATCCATTATCGTATTTAACCTTCAAAACCCTTTAGTAAGATAGATGGAAATATTCTGGTTTTGTAGATGTGAAACAAAGGCCGAAAGTGAGCCAGTGAGCTGATGAATGGCACACCTAGAAAGGAAAGACGGGTATTCTAACTAGGTCTGTAGCCCTTACTGTAACACTCACTTCCTTGCATTTGGGCAAACTGCCCCCCACAAAGTACAAGTGGGTGTGCACACACACACATTGGCCCAGGACCTAGCAATTCCTGGGGAATCAATCCGACCCAAGGATCCCGAACTGTCTGCAGATTCCCACAATTTACGGCAAGCCTACTACCCATACCAGGCCTGGTAGAGTCAAGTAAGTGGTTAAGACAAAGGATTTGAAGCCAGGTTGTTTCTATCTACTCTTCACCGAATTCCTAACCTCCTTTCATGCACCTTCCTTGTTCATAAAGTGGGCCAATGACAATACCTACTTCATAGAGTTGTGATAAAAAGTAAATTAATTAAAACAGATCAACCTAAGAGACAATGCCCAGGACATAGCTGGACTAATGGCACAGCAGACACCAAGCGAGCACTTTGCACACATCAGCTCTACTTCACCCGACAGCCCTACAGAGTAAGTAGCATCACCTTCATATTTTAGGTAAGAAAGCTAATACTCTGAAAGCTTAAATCACTTGTCAAAGGCTAAACAACTGGAAGACAAGGGGAGGGACGCTTTGACCTGTCCTCTGCTAGAGAACCGCAATCCCAAAGAACCCAGCCAGGATGTGTGCCTGTGTTGTGATGACCCACAGAACAGGACAGGATGTTTGTGTGACAACACACGAGTAAGAGCCCTGACCCATCTCCTACTGAAACCTCCATCAGAGTTTTGTGCTGATATCTACTTCCCACATATTTGCTCTTCAGGTATTTCATGTTCTTGAAGCTTCTTTCACCAAGTCTGAGCAAAAGAACACGCCCCTCTGCCAACCCTAACAGAAGAGGGACCCAGGAAGAAATTCCCATCAGTCTCTGCTTCTCTGTGATTTTTTTTTTTCTTGAAAGTCTCAGAGTTCGGATAACTCAGCTCAAACATGCTCCCAGTGTTCATCCCATGTTAACACTCTCTCCAATCATCTGGTATTTATTCTTCATTAGTAATGAAAGAGTCAGCTAGCCTCATTCGGCATGCTTACCTGAACACCTGGAACTAAAAGCATGTCCAATGCATTCATTTTAATGTGCACACTTCAAATTATGGATTTATGGTTACCTATCCTGTAATGCCTCAAGAGTTTCAAGCTGGTCCTCATCCAAAAAAAAAAAAAAAAAAAAAAAACAACCTTTGGAAACTGTTTTCAAACACCAGCTAGTTTCCTCCTGCTGCATTATCGTTATCATCATAATTTCATTGTCAAAATAATAGCTATTGAGGACCTACCCTATTAGTTCTTTTTAACTGAGGTACAAGTCACATGCAATAAAATTGACTTTCTGAAGCATATAGGTGACTGAATATGAACCAATCGATACAGCGAATGTTTTCACCCCAAAACGTTCCTCTACGCCCCTCTGCGGTAATCATCCCCCTTTGCCAACTCTCTGACAGTCACTGATCTGATTTCTGACACTAGAGTTTTGCCACTCCCAGAATATCATATTTTGCAATCCCACTGTATGTGGCCTTTTTGGGACTTCTTTCATTTAGCAGATGCTTCTGAAGCTCATCTTTGCTATACCTACTTGTTCTTAACCTTCCCTGGACTTCCAAACATCCTGGAACATTGAAAATTATTCATATGTGTAGGGGCACCTGGGTGGTTCAGTTGGTTAAGCATCAGACTCTTGATTTCGGCTCAGGTCATGATCTCAGGATCCTGGGATCAAGCCCCACAACCGACTCCTCGCTCAGTGGAGAGTCTGCTAGAGACTCTCTCCCTCCTTCGCCTACACACATTCTCTTTCTCAAATAAATAAATCTTTGAAAAACAAAATAAAATAATTCAGATGTGTAGCCTCACCCTCCAGAGAATCATACTCATTTTGTCTGGGGTGAGAGGCAGTTTTGCTTTAAAAGCTCCCGGGGTATGAAAAAAGATAATAATAAAATAAAAGCTCCCGGGTGATTCTAATGAGCATCCAGGTTTGAGGACAGTCAGTCTATACCGTATCCCATTATTTTATCCATAAACTACCAATCCTCACCATGAACTTAAGAGGTGGTGTCCATTTTATAGGTGAAGAAGATGAGGTTTGGGAAGAAAGTTAAGAATCTTGCCCAGGATCACACCACAGCGGTTGGAAAAGTATGATTCAAACTTGCGTCTGTCTTTTCCAGCCCACGTGCCTTCTTGCGTATGACCACAGGCTAGGGAGAAAATCCCCCACTGTGACAAAGAATCAGTTCTTGCACTCAAAGGAGGCCATGGAAAATTTTTATTTTTAAAAAAACCAGCTCCTGTTATTTGGCTGGAGGTGGGTGGAAAGCATCTAAACAATTTTCAGAGGGCGATAACTATGCTTCATGCTCCAACAGTATAAAAATGGCTGAGCAAGAATTTACCAAACTTTCAGGAGGAAAAAAGAAATCACCTTTGGGCTCAAGAACAAGCTTGATAAATTCCAGCCCAAAGGGTAAACTGAAGAATACCACAGGTTCCTGAGACCCAGATTCTAATAAAAACAACTGTGATGATAACTCTAGGAAAGGTGGTGCTGGTGTGCAAGCAGGCTGGTCTTGGAGGTCAGATTGGCTGAAAGGAAAATAAAAAGCTCCTCCAGCCTTTGGTTTCTATATATACACCGCTACCTGGGCTTGTCTGGGAAGAAGTTTCTTCTGTTGTTTGTCAGAGAGAATACTGAGTGTCACTGAGACTTAGGATGAAGAGCAATCTTTTTTCTAGTTAGCTAACAGCCTAGGAACCATAGTTTTCTAAGCCCATTATTCAAATTCTTTGAAATTAGAAGCACTGTCATCTTTAACAACCTTTTACACTAGGATGTGGTCGGTGTGAGGCCGGGTGCTGAGAATGCACTTGTAAGTTTGGCTTTTCTCTATGTGATAACCACCAGCATTTTTTTTTTAACAAGAGGGATGTCAACAAACATCTGTTTTAACAAGTGAAAAGTCCCATCCTGACTGATTCATTCATGGTTGCAATATGTCCATACATCCCACAAGAGTCCTGAAGACCACTGAGTGAGTCAGCGGGGGCAGCAGGAGCTCAGATGTGAGCATATTTGTGGCTGTCCAGGGACAGCCAAGGAGATACAACTGTGCTTCCCAGCCCCACCCCCTCCTCAGAAGCCACTCTAGGGCTCCTCAGAAGCCACTAAGGGCTGTGAAAAGTCCACCTCCACAGATCTTCCCAGAGATGGTGTTCAGTGGGAGCTGGATGGGACTGTGTAGCAGTTTCCTAGGACAGCTCTAACAAAGTACCACAAACCAGATGGCTTAAATAACAGAAATTTATCATCTCACAGTTGTGGAGACTCGAAGTCCAAGGTCAAAGTGTTGGCAGGGATGGTTCCTTCTAAGACCTGAGAGGAAGAGTATGGTCTAGGACTCCTTGCTGGTTTCCAGTGGTTTCTGGCAATCTTTGGCATTCCCTGGCTTGCAGATGTATCACCCTAATCTCTGCCTTCACCTTCACATGACAGTCTTCCCGTGTGTGTACCTTTGTGTCCAAATTTCTTTTTTTGAATAAGGATACCCGTCTTATTGGAATAGAGGCCCACCCTAATCCAGCATGACCCCATCCTAACTTAACCAACTACTCCTGCAATAACCTTATTTCTAAAAATGTCACATCTGAGATACTAGGGATGAGGACTTTAACATAGGAATTTGTGGAAGGGGGTACACAATCCAACCCAGGACAGGATGGGGGAGCGTCCTTCGACCCAATTGCCCAGGTTAGCTTATCAGCCTGGTTAGGAAACCACTAACTTATAGCGGAGGCATCACCCTTCAGCAAACCCATACCGTTCACAGGAAGAAAATGAAACACACACTCCCCTTCTTTTACCCATTTCTCCTCAAATACCTCCTTTCTTTTCCCGAACCCACTTATCTCAGACCAAAGGAGAAAAAAGATATTAGGGGGGCAGGAGGGCGGGTCTATGGAAGGTTATCATAAAACACACTCAACTGGGCGTCAAGAGCTATCTTTACCACCTCTTTCTTCTCTCATGACTACATTAGGAACCAGAGATTAATTTTACTAAGACAGTGTCTCATATTAGATGATATTCAAGATCAGTGAAAGTTTGTTCATATCTCGAAAGATGTTTGCTATTCCAAACACCAAATAAAATTGGACATCAGTAAATAACATGGTTTTCTCTGTGACAAATTCAGAGAAATGGTATCTCTCCTTCAGCCACTTGACTTACATTTAATTTTCTTGGAAAAGAACATGGGCAAAACTCAAGTATATATCATGTTCATGTAGAACAGCACCGGCGTGTCATGAACTTGATGACAAAGAAGGGGAAAAAGAAAACACAATATTTACAACTATTTCTAAGAGTACCATAAATATTTACTCCAAACGAAAAACAGGGCTTTTTAAGATTTATTTAAAGGTAAGTTTCTAGCCAAGAAGAAACATAAAAGAATATCTACAAATTAGAGAGTCTTCCAGACATTCTCTGTGTTACAGAACCTTGTCTTTTGTCCCAAAGGGTAGTTACCTGCATGAGTGGCTGTGTGGGACTCTGGGCCCTTAATAATCCAGTCTGCACATAAGCCAGAATAATCACTAAATGTAAATAAAATCATGCCACCCTCCCAGGCAATGCCCTTCAAGTGTTTCCAATGACAGTAGGACTAAAGTCCAAAGCCCTTGCTGAACGTGGCTTCTGCCTGCCTCACCAACCCCCACTGGTGCCACTCTTGCCCTTATACTCACTGATCTCTAGCTGTCGTACAACATCCTCCTGCTCCTCAGACCCATCGAGGCAGTCCCAACCTGCAGCTGCCATGCTCGTCTGCTGTGCCAATTCCCTTAGCAGCTTCATCCAATCCTCAGGTCTTGGCACAAATGTCACCACCCCTGAGGGGGCTCAGGTAGCTCTTTACTATCATACCCTGTTCGTTTGCTTCACACTTATACAACTCACCAGGATCTTGTCCAAGGGTTGTATCCTGTTTGATTCGTGTAATCGTGATAGAAGCATCCCAATCTTTAAAGAATCTAATTTATCATTCTGGCTTAATGCTCTGATTTGTCATCACTGCTTAAATAGGAAGTCTTTGTAAAATCTGTAAATGTCCTAGTAATGTCCTCTTTTACAGTCTCTGGAGACTTGGTCTCTCCCTGCCATAGGGTGAGGAAAAAGACGGGAACCAGGACAGAGAACAAGGATGAGACCTAGAGCAGTTTCCTGACACACCAGGACATGTAGAATGGATGGGGCCAAGGGTAGGGGGTGCCTGAAGACAGGGACACTCTGCAGTATCCCAGCTAAGAGACTGATGAGGGGCCAGGACGGAGCACCAAGGATAAGCAAGCATGGAGACATGCCAAGGAAACCGCAATACAGCCAGGAGCTCTGCTGGGTTTCTGAGAGAAGCCACAGAAATAGGGCTCTTAAGGGGACAATAGCAGAGCTGAAGAGGCTCTTTGTATTGATTATAAAAATCCTGATTGTAGAAGACTAAACTGTCCCCATAAAAAGAATCCAGAAAATGCCTCTTAAGGAGAAACCCTCAACCTTTTCCCAGTCCCCTCACCATGGCCAGAACTTCGGTAAGGCAGGCGAGGGGACTAAGGCACAAACTTTCAGGAGAGACTCACTGCAGGTGCACACAGGAAGCCTCTCTTGCCTCACCCCAGCACTGGCTCCAGCACACAGGATGGCGATCCTATAGTCGAGTCCGCTTCGTTTGGATCTCCTTCCACATTGCATACCCAGCTGGCTTTTGCTGTACCTTGGTCCAGACTCTGTAAGGGGAACAGAGATGAACGAGTCTGAACTGACAAGCTGATGACCTACTAAGGGATATGATGCAATCAGCTTGATAAGTTCTTCAACAACACGGTCAACAGGATCTGGGAATTGTGAAGGGAATAAAGAGCTCCATGGAGTTTGGCAAGACTTCTTGTAGGATAGCACCACCGGGGGAAACCTTGAGAAGAGTTAAGAATCTGACAGGTGGAGGAAGGAAGTTGAAAGCTCCCCAGCTGGAAGAGGAAGGTGAGCAAAGGCTGGGTGTGAAAAGGCAGGGTGTACGGCAACATTAGGCATAAAGTCTGAAGGGAAAGGTTTAAAGGCATTTTGTTCTTAGCCTCTTAAAGTCTGGGTGCCATCAAAGCCAACTCAGCTCTTCAAAGCTTGACATTTTTTTCTGTCATTTTCTTTCTAATTAGTATAGGAGCTAAGCTCTCAAATCTTCATTTTCCTCGTACGCCTGCATTAATGACAGGATAGGCTATTAGCTGATAAAAAAAAAAAGGCAATTCTCCACATAGACCATTTAAACTGTGCTCGGGGTTAATTCCTTCATCATACACTACAGAAGAGTTTCCTCATCCAGACCTAATGAGACTCTGCAAAGAAAGGTAACAGGCATCGCCACGCAGGCCAGAGGATTAAATGCACTAATTAAAATGCAACGCTGCCCAGGCCGCCCAGTTTCCAAAGATCAGCAATGCCAAGAAGTCAATGAGGCTAAAAGTTCAAATTGGCGAGCAGAGTGAGAAGTGGGGGGAATCCCAGGCGGGAGGCCCAGCGGAACGACGCCAACCAGCCAGGCCGGTCCCACTCAGAGGCACGACATGCTTTCTCAGGGCTGCATGTAACTCATAACAACATAATTTTGTTCTTAGAAGCAATTTCCATTACTGGCCCTGTTTATTATCACATTATTTTCTCAAGAGCAGCAATAAACACACTAAACTCTCCCTGTTTGCTCACATGTTTATTACTGCTCACAATCGTCAAGAAAGGGGAAGCTGTGAAGAACGTGCTCATCATCCAGGCACCCCTGTGCTGCTGGCCCTCGGAACCCCACCTCTGCAGCCTGGGAGGTGGCCACGAGCCCAAGACCTACCCAAGGGGCCAGGGCAAACCAGGAAGGAACTGGGCAGGGGTGCCAAGTTGATCAGGTCCAAGGCTGACCACCAGAGAACTTTTCTCAGTCTCTCCACATAGGCTTTTGAGCAAACAGAAAAAGATGTAAATAAGCATCACAAACAAATGTTTGAACACTCTGAAGAATGTTTCTCAAAGTGTAAGTCGTGGCCGTTCCGTGGGTTATGAAATGTGTGTAATGGGTCATGACCAGCATTTTAGAATAAAACAGAAACCAGAGTGTATGGCAGTAGAGTATTAGTGAAAACAAACTTTGGATTCCATGTATCTATGGGGACACAAGCGTGTGTATGTGGGGGTACATGAACCACGATGATTTCTTACCTCCTGTTGATGTCAAAAGGTTCGATGAGGGGCACCTGGGTGGCCCAGCAGTTGCGTATCTGTCTTTGGCTCAGGTCATGACCCCAGGGTCCCACAGGGAGCCTGCTTCTCCCTCTGCCTGTGTCTCTGTCTCTCTGTGTGTCTCTTATGAATAAAGAAAATCTTTAAAAATAATGTTCAATGAACACAACAGATGATGCAAGCCTTCAAAGACAACGGCAGAGTCATGAACAAGAACAGTTAGCTTTAGAGCTGGAGAGAACTGGGTTGCAATCCCGGCCCTCCCACTTGGTAGCTGTGTGACTCTGGGCTTATCACTTCTAATCTCAGCTCTGCCATCTGCCAGTGAGAATAAAACACCTGCTTCACCAGGGCAATTGAGGGAATATGACGACTGATGCGCATGGTGGGGAGAGTGGTGGGCCTGAAACCAGAACCCCTGGGTCATCTGCTCGGCTCTGTGATTCAGAAACCAGGACTGAGCAGGGCACTTTCCCTGGCTTCAATCTCATCATCTGTAACATGTGCACGACAACGTCCACCTCATCACGGGTCTGTGGTGGGGATTAATGAGATAAAAAAAAAATGTGACTGTGCCTTGTAAATGGAAAAGTGCTATGTGAAGGCTCATTATTTCTATTTTTATCCAATGCTATATGGGGGAGGGAACGCTGTTCCTCGAGGACACCAGCAGTGCTACCCCAGAAGCCACTGGCTGAGGCCACAGCCTGGGTGTAGCCCAGGCCCCTAAAGTGGGAATATGACATGAGTGACAGGGCCTCAGACAGAAAACCCAAATTCTGGAAAACTCCTTCGGCTGTTCTCTCTCTTGTAAAGACTTTAGGGAGTTTGGATGTGCTTCAGTGTACTTCAGTTGACCAAGGAAAAGGCTTTTCCAGAGGAGATAAAATGGAAAGTAGGCAGACAGCCTGGAGGAGACTCCATTTTAAACACATCCCATGACTGCAGCCTTTTTAAAATTAATTTATTTATTTATTTATTTATTTATTTATTATAAATTTATTTTTTATTGGTGTTCAATTTGCCAACATATAGAATAACACCCAGTGCTCATCCCGTCAAGTGCCCACCTCAGTGCCCGTCACCCAGTCACCCCCACCCCCCGCCCTCCTCCCCTTCCACCACCCCTAGTTCGTTTCCCAGAGTTAGGGGTCTCTCATGTTCTGTCTCCCTTTCTGATATTTCCCACTCATTTTTTCTCCTTTCCCCTTTATTCCCTTTCACTATTTTTTATATTCCCCAAATGAATGAGACCATATAATGCAGCCTTTTAAAAATATTCCAGGCTGATTTCCACTTAGCCATTCCCAAGCCTTGCCAATTATCAAAGTCACCTACACACTATTTAAAAATAAAGATTCCTGCTCTGCTCATGGAGGATTTGTGTCACTTGGACTAGTGTGACACTTAGGGAAGTGACCTTTCTTTTTTATTTTATTTTATTTTATTTTATTTTATTTTATTTTATTTTATTTTATGGGAGGTGACCTTTCTTAAGGGCTCCTCATGTGACTGTAATAACACACCCAATCTCCAACCTCTTCCAGGGGAAGGGAGGCAGTGTGATCATCCTGAGTCTTAGATTCATTCTCTATAGGAACAGAGAACATTTCATAGCAAGGTGATTCTCATGCTTCAATATGCTTAAGAACTGCTTCGGGGATCATTACACTGACAGGATCCAGGGCCTCACCCATAGAGGTTCTGGCCGCAGTGGGGCCAAGGACTCCACAGGGCTGATCAGCACCCTAGGTGCTTCTGAACCAGATGGAACCAAAAGCAGACCTCTGAAAAACACTGCAAATTACTGCAAATCACCTCTCTGAGCCTGCTTCATCAGCTCCAAATTGGAGCAACCCTAATCCCAGTATGTCTCCCTCACAGGGTTGCTTATTATGGTTAACCAGACAGCTGTGTTCAATCAGGGTCGAAAGGTCTGCAGGGCAAGAACCACACATTTCCAACTGATCCCAAATCATTTCCTGAAGAGACAAAAGATCACAATTCCCCTGAAAACCAAACAAGATAATGGAAAGAGCAAGCCAAGTTTTTTCGGTGTCTCCCTCATTCAGCTGCCTGATTCTTACTCAATTCATCCCGATTTCATTCAGCTGCAGACCTAGGGGGCACTGCGTATTTGCAAGGACAAGACAGTGCATGTAAAGCCCACAGAAGGATTAAATAAATTAAAAACTTTACATGTGTGCACAGTGGCTGGTAAAGACCTAAGAACTAAGGACTCAGTCCTCAGAGAACATGATCTGGATAACACCAGGTCCCAGTCCTAGACTCAGACTAACAGAGATGATACCATCTAAATTCCCTTATATGAGAAAACTGAGTGGGGGGCGGGGGGGCTCAGTTGGTTAAGCATCTGCCTTCAGCTTGGGTCATGATCTCAGGGTCCTGGGATGGAGCCCCGACTCGGGTTCCCTGCTCAGTGGAGAGTCTCCTACGCCCTTTCCCTCTGCTCCTTTCTCTGCTTGTGTACACACTCTCTCTTTCTCTGTAAAATGAATAAATAAAATCTTTAAAAAAAGAAAACTGAAGGAGTGCCTGGGTGGTACAGTCGGTTAAGCATCTGAGTCTTGGTTTTGGCTCAGGTCATGATCTCATCAGTCATGGGATCCAGCCCTGCATTGGGCTCCAAGCTCAGTTAGAGTCTGCTTAGGGTTCTCCTGCCTCCCCCTCTCGCTCTCAAATAAACAAATAAATCTTAAAGATAAACAAAAAAATTCCTGAGACCCAGAGAAGGTCACACCATCAGCTGTTATAAAATCCACCTCATCTGATTCCCATATCACTGATCTTCTCTTCCAGCAAGCTCTGGTAGTAAACATTTTGGATGTCCACCATATTTTTTAAGCATTCACTTGGGATTTAAGGAGGAGCAGGATATAATCCCTGTCTTAAAGGACATTTCAGTCTAAGCAGAGAGAAAAGGAAAAAGAAATCCAATGGCCATTCCAAAAACTTCCAGCAACTTACCAATCACAGCAGAAAGAATAAATGCTAGTGGCACGTGGTAGACCAGGGGAAGCCAACGCTGGCCAGGCTCTGACGTGTATGGCTGGGGAAGAACCTGGGAGCTATGTTGGCCAGGGAGAAACAACCAAGGGCTGCTTGCCTGGGCAAGGAGAAAAGAGAGGCGTCTAGAGATTGGAACACATAAAGGGAGAAATGGCTGGAGAGACAACGGCTGGGTTAGATGAAAAACAGCAGGTTGAAGAATTCAGACTGCATGGGAGCAACTAAAGTTTCTGAGCAAGGAAGTGACCCAATATTATAGAATCATAAAACGAAAGAGCTGGAAAGAATCTCAGCAGTGCTTCTCATACTTCACAGTATATTGAAATCATCTGAGATTCTTGCAGATTCCGAGTCAGCAGGTCCAGAGTGTGACCTGAAATTCTTCATTTCTCACGAGATCCCAGGTTATAGGATGCTGTTGGTCAGGAGGCCACACTCTGAGCAGCAAGATTAGTGCCTATTATAGCCCAGTGGCCAATGCCAGCATCACCTAAAGAGCTTTCCAAAGACTGCTGATATCCATCCCCTACACTGAAAACCAATAAAATCAAAAGAGTGGGGATGGGGAGAGATAGAGACATTAGTCATTTTCAATGCCCACCTGTGATTCCAGTGTACAACCAAAGCTAAGGTCCTAATTCCAGTGCAACCTCTCTCAACTTCAGAAGAAAGAGCAAGAAAGTGACCTAAGATCACCATTTCATGGAAGGGACTGTAAGAGCCTCCCTACTCTGTCACACAGCCTTTATGCAACAATCTTTAAAGTTGTGCAAAAAAAAAAAAAAAAAAAAAAACATGGCAGGAAGGTACTGGTCTTATTTGAGGTATTTTTCTGGCAAAGGTTTTGGGTGGTATTCTGTGAGGTTATTCTTATGTAGTGAACTTTAATCTTTTTGATTAGCAAGTGAATAGAAACCTCTCTGAACTCTCCTTCCCATTCAGGAAGCCACAGGATCCTATAACAAAGTGTGCAGGAAGTTTGAAGAAAAAAAAAAAAAAAAAAAGACTGGCAATAGGTTACAACTGTGCTTGGCTGGCTAGAAACTAAATTCCCCAAATGCAAATAACTTCACATTTAAAGAAGGTGGCGACTGGGGTTTTCACTTAGGAAAAATAAAAGTGAACATTTGTCCAACTGACTTTTTTTGTCACATGCCTAGAGGCAGCACTGTTCTGAGGGAGGAGCACCAGCCTGGGCTCTACTTATGCTTCTTTAAATCACTGTGGGATCTGGGGCAAGTAATCAGTCTTGAGCCTCCAGTTTTCTCATCAGTGAAATAAAGGGAATAGAATCAGATGATCCCAAGTCTTTCTACTCTGGAATGCTACAGTCTAAGGAAAATATAGCCCAGTGGGAGAGAAAAGGGGGCAATAACTAAAAAATAAAAAATAAATAAATAAATAAATAAATAAATAAATAAATAAATAAATAAAGCAAGCCAGCAGAGTAATAAACTAAAAAAATAAAAATAAGAAGAGTGAGGAAGAGAAAATTCAGTTGTGGCAGACACACACTACCAGTTGCTTTTCCAACACACGATTCCCTTTCTTCCCTCCGATCATAACTCCAGTTATGTTTGAGGAAGGAATGGGACAATATAGAAAAATGCATTTCTCATGCTCTCTTCCAGCTGACATTGACCATGTGTCACAATTCTGACCAATGAGACAGAAGCGGAAGCAGGCTGACAATTTCTAGGAAAATTTTATTTTTTTTTTCAAATGTCCTTTTTCCCTTTTGTTCTTAGCTCTTCTTCCGGCATGAGACATATTTATAAATTTCCATTCCATAGTATTCACAGACGCTTTCAAGTAGTTACCTACTCATGTGTATAAACACTAGGAAACACAAATATAAGTGTGGCAAGATCACTGTGACATTGCCGTGGTGATCATCTCGCAAAAACTCCATTCACCAAGAATCGCTAGGCTCAGTGATTCATCCAATGACCAATTTGTTGAATTGCTGATTCACTTATTTAAAAAAAGTTTCCCTTAACCCAATTGTTAAATTGGGTTCTGGTTTCTCAGAGGATGGTTAAGCAGGCTTTGGGGTTGTGAATTTTGATATTGTGAATTTCACCTCTCAAGGAGGCCATAAATGTCTAATATTTTATGAACCCTAAGAAAGGTTTCCCTCATTCAGTGTATTTACAACCCAGCTGACTGCCTTTGCTACATGGTTGATTTACTGAATTACTTACATGAGTGTGAGAAAGGGGCGGTACCACTCGAATACGCACCAGGATTGTCAATATTCTCCTCATTTATCTGTATGTATCACACATCCATCAAATCATTACACATCCACACATCTTACACAAACATGCACACTCAAGCCCCCATCCACACGGACCTACCTTGTTTGGTCAGGCTGAAATATATATGACATTGTAGACTGTATATTCGGAATAGCCCACACATTTGCCTATAAAGCATTAAGCACTTTGGAAGAGACTAGGTCACTGAAATCAGAAACACATCTCTATTTTGGTCTGTTTTCTGAAATACATAGATTCTGTCTGAAAGCTTACATCAGGGTAAGGTAATTTAATGAGTCCTCATCTTTTAATGATATAGAAATTATACAGTACCGATGGAGACAGTGATGGAGACACACTTTGATATCCTATCTCAGTAAGTAGGGCTCATTTGAGATGAGAAACACAGTGTTGTTTTGCTCTATATAATGAATGATTTACAAAGACTATACAAGAATAAAGAAGAGCCTCCGTGTCTACATGGGCACCGTGTATATGTGTCTGAGTGACAAGTGCAAGGTACAGTGAGTGTGTGAAGGCACTTATGCAAAACCCTTCCCAATCTCTAAATCCTGGTGTGCTCTGCACAATTCCCTCATTTTTCTCCTACTCAAGAAAGTAAATCCATGGACTAAGGGAGGCAGGGAGGTAGAAGATGAGATTTCAGGGGGCCCACGCATTCATTAAAATGTTTGACATTCATGCTAGGCATTGCAGTGAAATTCAAAATTCACAAAATATCATGCAAAAATCGCAGAAAACATTAGGTCAGTCTCGATAAAACACAAATAACTTGCTATACATTTTGTAAGTGGTTAATAAAAAAGTAGGGGTTTTTTTCTTCTTTTTTGTTTAACTAAGCATTAGGTGGATGGGTCCTTTAGCAAATCGTTCTGTTGGTCATTTGCCATCCAATGCTACAGAACTGGAGCTGAGCCGACTGGTCATTCCAAGGTACACTAGTAAACTACTTGGTAAAGTAGCATGTGGTTGATTGCCAGTGACTTCACCTAGGTCCCCCCCATATCTTGGGATTACCATTAACAGGTTATTTTCAAGCATTATAGACATTTTCAATGATAACAAAAACATTATTTTTTAAAGGGCTGTTTGCGAGTGAAAACAATTCCACTGTTTGACATACCTGGTATTTAAGCTTCCAGCTATCTGATACTTACTGTGTTCTAAATAAACTTAATAATTCTAAGCCACATTGAAAACCCTTAACTAGAAGGGAAAAAAAAAAAAAAAGTTCTCCCTTTCTGTTGTTCAGCTCCTGCGGGTGATCTGTGTGCTTGTTACAAGCCACTCTTGTCCTACATTACCCACATGGGAGTTGTGATTTCTCTTCAAGAGGCACTGAATAACAACAGAATTTTATTTCTATCTAAAACTATTTCAAGTTCTCACTTTAATGTAGAGTTGTCCTCATATATTTACTTAAACATGATCTTTGAAATGCCAGGCACACTTCCTCATGTCAGGGAGACCATGGAGGTTTCTGCTCTGCGTAGGCTGACACCATGTTCCACCTCTGGGTGGGCAGGATATGTGTGCACATGCATGCGCGGGAGAATGCATGTCCAAATTGGACACCACCCTCCCATGGTCAAAAACTGAGTCCTTCACACCTCCTGCCATACCCATTCGTGCTATTTAAACTTTGTATACCCACTTTCTTATGGCTACGCCGTTGCATAAATGTTAGTAAGGAGGAATTATGGTCATGTGTCATCTCTTCATTTATCTAGCAGTGCTTGAACCACCACCACCCCCCCCGCCCTACCCCATGGGACGCTATACTTTAAGTCTTACTCCTTTACAGTCCTCAGGGTTCATCCTGCTAATCCTCTGACGAATCTCCACTACCTACAGGATAAAGGGCAGACTCCTTAACATGGCAAACCAAGCCTGCCTAGGCTGGCCCGGATGCCCTGTGATGCTTGCCTCTGGACAGCATGTGGACTTGACTGTGTTCCCCACCTGCTTGTGGCCCCCTCTGTGCCTTTGCCCTAGGAGACCCTTGTCCCTCATAAGACCATTCCCATTCCTAGAGAATCCTTCCTCATTCTTCAGAGTTTGTTTAAGCGACTCACCTCCCCAATGGAACTTCCCAAGGCAGAGTCTGGTGCTCTTGACTTTATTCTCCTATTTAAGGATTATGTTGTGGTAAAGAACAGTGTCTGTAGGAGGGCCTAGGTGGATGAGGGGTTGAGCATCTGCCTTTAGCTCAAGTCGTGATCCCAGGGTCCTGGGATTGAGTCTAGCATCAGGTTCCCTGCAGGGAGCCTGCTTCTCCCTCTGCCTATGTTTCTGCCTCTCTCTATATGTCTCTCATGAATAAACAAATAAAATCTTAAAAAAAAAAAAAACAGTGTATGTATTAAAACCCAGCTGTACAACCATAAGAACATATGCACTAACCTCACTAAGCTTCTAGGGTGTGATCTTTAAAATGATGATAATAGTACCCAACACATAGTTTGCTGTAAAATTTAAATAATACCTATTCCTGAACACATGCTTTCCCAGAAGAGTAGACTGAAATAGTCGGCAATTTAATGGCATTTGACCCAGATCCTAACATATCTGGCTTCTAGATTAATGTAGCTAGTTTCTAAAGACTTAGATGAGAAATTATTTCAAAAACTGGGCAGCCCGGGTAGCTCAGTGGTTTAGCGCCCCCAGGGTGTGATCCTGGAGATCCGGGATCGAGTCCCACATCAGGCTCCCTGCATGGAGCCTGCTTACCCCGCTGCCTGTGTCTGTGCCCCTCTCTCTGTGTCTCTCATGAGTAAATAAACAAAATCTTTAAAAAAAAAAAATCATAATCCCTCTCCTGCTGGCACAAGATTTACCAGTCCCTATCATGGCCATCTTTGCCTCTGGCTTTTTGCAGGCTGCAGAATGCTTAGCTGACCAGATGCTCCCCTGGAGCTTGTGAGGAAGTGCCTGTTGCAATGAAGTTTGGCTATGTCCAGGCAGACCTAACTGCAGCCCCTGGGGGGCTCTGAAAAATATTCAAGCAGCCAACAGTATATATTTTTAGTGCTGCACCCCATGGATCCTTCCTAGGATCTCCTTCTTAGCGAATAGAAGAATACGACCCCCACTGAGGACCCTGGCACATCTAGACAAACTCAGCTCCTATAATCAGCCTACGCAAAGGCTCTGTTGTATTTGGTGTCTTTCTATTACTATTTTTTTTTAATTATGCTTTATCCACTCTTGGGCACACAGTGCTCTGTAAACTCTAACCATTAATATTATAGACCAGAAAACCCTTGAAGGGAGAAATGGTATCTTTCCTCATCTTTTGATCTTGATGGAGTGCTTAACACAATACCCAGAAAGACCTCAATTAATACTATTTGAGTTAATAAAGTATGGATATAATTAGCAATTGTAGAGCGATTCATAATACATAGATGACTTGTATATTCACTGCCTTACTTATCTTCGAAATGATGCTGGTACATAATTTGCCATATTTCCCACTGAAGAGTCTCGGGGAAGGAAGAGCGCTTGCTAAGGCTAGAGAACAGCACAGCCAAGACTCACGTGCACATGTTGTTATGGTTTTTTTTTGTTATGTTTTTCATCGTCGTTGTTGCTTTCAATTTGAAGTTGTTATCTTTTCATTACACGGTGATTCATTTAATTAGCTGATTTTGACATGGCAATGTTATTCAAATATATGTGCCACCCAAAGAATGGCTTCTGATTCCTTTCCTCTCTCAGGCAACTCAACTGGAGTTTTCCATCAGCCTCAGAAAATCCCACATAACCATGATTCAGCCTTATAACTAACCCATAAGCTGTGCTGGAACGAAAGTGAAAGGAAACACAGAAGTCATTATCTGCAAAAAAAAAAAAAAAAAAGAAAAGAAAAAAGAATAGTCTGAAATCACTTCTATCAAGTGCAGTGCCAGTAATCTCAGCTGAATTTCTGAAGGAACATATGTAATTGGATACATAGTTTCCAAGAACATTCAAAGTTATAACACTCCCAACATTTAATATATAGGAGTATGTTATTCTTTCAGTAAATCCTGACTGCATTAAAGTTTCAAATGATGAATGGATACAATGAAAACATCTCTGAATGCCCCTTGTCATTTTTACTACTTACCCACTCAAAGAAGTTCCAGTCAAGTTATTATTTTGCAGTTAAAATATCCTCAGATAGTAAAGGTTCCAAAACCCATGCCTCATTCTCAAGAACATTCCCATAATTTAGACACAAGCTTTTTATTAAATATATAAAGGTGCAAAATTTATAAACCTCATAAAAACCTTTCCCATTTCTGCTCCCTGTGTGTCTGCCTTGCTACAGTCCTGTTCATACTACGTAATCATTAATGCTGTTTCACATAATGGAGCCTTCGAGAAGGCTACCTGTGTGATTTAAATATCTTTAAAGCCTCTTTTTAAAGGGGAAAATGCATCCTTTTCTGTATCTAACCGGTGACCTTCTAAGAACTAAGCTCCCTTTACCTTTCCAGATGGCTCAGAAGGAAAGCAAGCAAGATCAGGGCACAGAATGAGAAGTGGGCATCTCAGAAGTTTTCTTCAGGTAATGACATTTTCCCCACCCCATTAGCATCTTAACAGCATATGGATTAGAGATAATTGAGATGCACAGCTGTAAGGTCAAGTCAAAACTGCCAATAAAGGGACAGACAGCTTGATGAGAACTTATGTGACTGTCCTCAGAAGCGGATGGGAAACAGGGTGAGCCCTCCAATATCTCCCTGCCAAGACACACTCCAAAAGCCTTAAATGAATCTTATGCTCTCTTGGAGGGAGAGATGCCAGTGCTATGTAAGTCCCAGATAATCTGTTACAGCAGACAATTGTATGTGAAACCACTTCGTTATTTTAAGAGGTTTGTTTTGTTTTGTTTTAATTTTAACCTCAGGCTCAGAGGATGGTAAACGTTCTTTATAAATTATAAATTATTCTATGAATTAAGGTGAAATTATGATTACAGTGGGAAGTGTCTCTGCTCCCTGCTGTTCCCCAAGGGCTTGCTATTGAGATAAGAAATACATCTTTATGCCTCTCTCTACCCCTCACAAAGACAGGTGAGGAAGGGAGGAAGCCCACAAGGAGAATTTTATCTGGCCCAAGAAAAAAACCTAAAACTATCCACCTTGAAAGCACACCCCTGGTCTTTGCATAGCTAATTGGGAGTGCTTGGAGATAAAAGACAGATCTTTGGAATCAGACTCTTATGAGCCCCATCTCATATGTTTAAGTGGGTCCCTTGCCATGGACAGTGTATGACAGGAAAGGGGCAAAGGTAAGAAGAGTAAGCAACACTGCTCTGTAATGGAGAATACCATTCCCCTGGGGGCCAGGAAAAATCCCTGTGCCTAGTGTATTCTTTAGGGAAATGTTTCTCTTGTGTCTCTTTAGGCTGTATGGCCTATGAGAATTATTGTCCATCCTGGGATCAATGTGTGCTGTGTGGGTAGAGCTGGGTGTTCAGCCCAAGGTTTATCCACTAGGACCAGAAGACCCCAAGAAGAATGAGGGTGTGTGTACTTTTGTTTCAGACTGAAGGAGATGTGAGAAGTGGCCAGCCGTGGGAAGCAATCACCTGCCCTGAATTGCTCTACAGAAGTCCCACATTGGCCTTGAGAAAAAAAGCAGCTCAGGCTTGGGAGCTGTGAACTCCCGTGCATGATCCTGGCTGCTATTTGCGGAGGTGGCGGGAAGAGGATGTGAGACCCATCTTTGCAGACAGAAGTAGGGTTTTCCTAGGGAGAGAATGAAACCCACTCTCTGGGGGATTGAGGGAGTGGATCACTCTCTGAGATAACCCACCTCTGATAGGAGTCCTGTAAGTGATACACCTATTTTCACATTGGTTGCTGGAAGCAACTATTTAACATCTAACGTTAAGAGTCTTACTGCCAATGCTGTAATTCCCTTCAATTATCCCCAATCCTTAGGAAAAAAAAAAAAAAAAGTCTTAGGCAATACAACAGAATTATATTAGTAGAATTATATAAAACTAAGGGCCCAGGAATTAAGAAACAGTGATCTTCTACACCAAATGCCTCTAATGAGGCCAGTGTGGTAGCAGCAACATCCAATGGAAAGAAAACAGTGGCCCACAGTTCTAGGTAGTGAGCAGCAGAAGGTGAGCCTAGGTCCCAACGAACAAGAGCAAGGAAAGCCTTAGATTTCTACAAAGTAGCAGCTGTCTTGTAGGTAATTCCTGAACACATAATGGGACAAGCCCCTCTTTTCACAAATATTCTAGTGGAAGTTTTCCCTTGTTTACATTATTGCTACTTATTATGATTCTAATTATCATCAAACTATTCCATAAATATTTATGGAATTGAATAAATGGGATAATTTATTCACTCTACAAATATTTACTGAGTGCTCTCAGCATACACAACACTTTCCCCCAAACATATATGTATATCCTCACAAATGTGCAATGCACACATGCATATTCCCATATCTACCTCTGCAGAAGCATGTTTGTACATACACACATGCACACACAGTCACCCAGTGTACATATACACACACGGAATATACAAAGACACATGTTCCACATACTTGGACACACAGATTCCACATACTTGGAAGTTCGGACATCAGGTACAGTGATGATCAGACCAGAAATCAGCCCAGGCGACACCAGCAGAAGCAGAACCTCCTGGCCTCTTCAGTGCTGGCTCCCCCCAGTCCTCTGCTCTGGCTGCAGGAATCCTGGCAAAGCAATAGCCCTACTTGCTCCCCTTGATGGATAGCCCAGGGCCCTCAGGGGAGGTTGTGTGTCAGAACCCTTGACTCTGAATAGTCAGGAACCATTTTTCAGAGCTGGGTGTTAGAAGATTGCAAGGTTGGGTCCAGTCCCGATGAGAGCTCCGTTACTTCCTCTTGCCTGTGCTTTAACTGCATTGCTAAGTACTTGGCCAGCTGTGGGGGCACATGCAGGGGTGCATTGCTCAGAGAGCTGTTAAGGCACGATGAGAACCAAAAGGACATAAAAGGGCAAGGAAGACGAAAGATAAAGACACAGGCAATTCTCTCTACAGAAGAAAGAAAGGAAAATATAAATCAGAGATGAACAAAAGATAAACCCTCAGCATACATGAGGGAAAGGAGACAGAGGATAAAAACGCTGAACAAGTCAAATCCAAAGACTCAGTGTCTAAATATTCAGAGAGCAACAGGGGAGCTCCTCAGGCTCAAACTCTGATGTGCCTTGTCAAAGTGGGAGTGTTCCTTGAAAACTCCAATGAGGGGATCCCTGGGTGGCGCAGTGGTTTGGCGCCTGCCTTTGGCCCAGGGCGCCATCCTGGAGACCCGGGATTGAATCCCACATCGGGCTCCCGGTGCATGGAGCCTGCTTCTCCCTCTGCCTATGTCTCTGCCTCTCTCTCTGTGACTATCATAAATAAATAAAAATTTAAAAAAAAGGATTTATTTAAAAAAAAAAAAAGAAAAGAAAACTCCAATGAGTAGACCCAACCAAATGGAGTAAAAAGTAAGACTGCATAAAAACATAATTTTTTAAAAAGCATTAAAAAGAAACTAAAATATACATGTGTACACAATAGGTTCCATGTTCTGCTATGAGCGTTAATTGAACATCTAGAAGACCAAATTAGATATTAGTCTGAAATATTCTGTTTTCCTTTGGGTTTTCCTTTCCTGATTTCCCCTGGGGTAGGCCCAGACCCAGTGTCTATACAAACTTGTAACACTGGGAGAACCTGGTAAATGGTGAACCAGCACAATCAACCAGAAATAGAAAGGATGGTGTTTCTTAAAGGGAAAAAACAAATGACAAAACTGGGACTTTCTCTGCAACATGCAAAAATGAAGTACATTTCTGCATCCCCCCCTTTTTTTGGTATTTGTTCTATTTGAGAGAATAGCAACATTTTACCTAAGACATTTTTATAGGAGCAGGCTAATTGTTTCTGGCTCGGCAACCCTCTATTTGGAGAGTTTTCATAATGACAAAATCATTCTTTATTTCTCTGACTCATCCTTCTTTCATACAATGAAAATATTGGTGATTCCACAGAGGTTATGAATATGATCAATGATGTTATAAATATGAGAGCGATAAAATAAATGGTTTCATTACCTTTAAAAAGTCTGTATTCATTATTATATAATTAGCAAATAAAACTTATCTGAATTTAATATTTTAAGGAATAAAAAAGAGGCTTTTTGCACTAGTTATCAATGTGACTTAGCTTAAGGAATTTTTTTTAAGATTTTATTTATTTATTCATGAAAGACACAGAGAGAGAGAGAGGCAGAGAGACAGGCAGAGGGAGAAGCAGGCTCCATGCAGGGAGCCCGACGCAGGACTCGATTCCAAGTCTCCAGGATCACGCCCTGGACCAAAGGCAGGTGCTAAACCGCTGAGCCACTCAGGGATTCCCAGCTTAAGAATTTTTAAAAGTACTTTTAAAAACTACTTACTTCTAAAACTTTTAAAAGTACTTACTTCCCATTACAAAAAGAGAGTTGGGTCCTAACAATTTGACTCAGCCAATATAGCTAAGTAACAACGAGCTATTGATTTCAGAAAATGTTAGAGGCTGTGTAACAATTTATAAATATTTTCATATTAAAAGAAAAACACCCCAGAATGTATTCCCTACTCTTTAATACAAAATACTTTTAATTCAAAATGTTATTAAGTATGGCAAGTATGGCGGCATAGAACCCAAGTGAAGAAGATATTTCACAGTTTACAGAATCAAACACCATAGAGTACTCAAGTAGGATGATTTCTGAAAAACTCTCCAGGATCTGGAAAATAGATCACTAGTATCCTTTCTGCGAGACATTTCAAAGGAATGAAGACAGCAAGATCTAGGTTACAGAAGGTTGAGGAATTCTCCACATATGAATAAAGAAGATGGAGTCCAAAAAAGTAATGACAAGCTTCAACAAGGACAATCTGCTCCTCCGGGATCAAAATGAACCTACCCTGTCCTGTGCATGCTGCACCTGCCTTGGAGTATTTACCCCGTGCAGCCCCTGGTGTACATGTGTGCATTCACAGGAGTGTCCACACTACAGTACATGTCCTTGAGGATAAGAAATCTGCTAAAATTCAACTTGTTATCATCCCAATGCCCAGTGAGATACCCGTCCAATAGTGTACGTCGAGGTTAATGTCACTGTGAAGTTCTGTAACTGCTGTTCTTACTTTAAGTAATCTCACATAGATTCGGGGCCCGGTTACAAAGCTGACAGATGGCATTGCCTATTATTGCCAGACGTCACAGAATTTGGAATGCCAGAGAGAATAGCCTTCACACAGTCAATGGACTGAGTCAATGCCTTCATGGGTAATATTGTGACAGTTGCTTAACTGACAAATCCCCATCCCCACCCCATCTTCAAATCCAACCCCTCACTCTCAGCTCTACTCCTAGCTCCCAGGAATCTCGCTTTATTGCCCTAGAGGGAAATAATCTTTGAATCAGAAAATGTCAGTTCTGGCAGGGATATAGAGATACCTCTAACTTTTGCTTCTTAAACTTCGTTTCAGAGGAATTCCGAACTAAACAGAGATGATCTTCCACTAAAGTCAAATGACCGAACCCTGAGGGAGTTTCCAGTCTGAATCAGGCAGTGAATGAGATACTCCACGTATATTATCACATCGTATAATACAAACAAACCCATGAAGTCTTTCCCCACTCATCATGGAAAAAACAAAAGCTACTGAACAGAATTTCTCAACTATAACAATTCTTTGTAGAAATTTTCATGAATCTTTAGTTCTTTCTATTACTTGTCTGCTGTCAGGCAATAAAAAAATAGTTGATCAATATCACACCTGATATCAAGTGTCTTTACTCAGCCTGACAGGCTCACATTTTACTTTACACATGGTAGGTAGGCCTAAATTATTTTCATCTTGCTCATATGTAATTTCTTAAACATATTTTATGTGGTATTCCCATTTTGGATTCAGAAAGATGAATAAATATGAATATTTTCTGCTAGAAAAATCTTTCCTGTTAGTACATTGGAATTATAATTTCATTGCATTTGGGAAAAGAGCACCAAAACTTCTCACTGTTCTCTAAACATATTGGAGAATATTGCTGTGCTCCACGTCCATCATTTCATTTATGAGATAAGGTGAGCGATGCTTATAAGAGAAGAAGGGACTTACCGCAGTAGTTTAGTGTCAGAGATGAGATGAGAACACAGTGGATTCATCCTCTTGAATCCAAGGCCTACAACACAGAAATAGTTCATCCATGCTAACAACCTAGAACTGGATTTCCTTAGTTATTTTTGAGACTAAACATCCATCCAAATTTGAATTCTGAGAAAGCTACCAAGAGGGAGAGGTGCTTGAATAGAACAATCTCTTTCAAATTACACTCTGAGGTTCACAAGGGAAAAAAGTATTCAAGTGGCAGAAAATTATCATTAATGCCTGGAAGCAATGTACACAGGATAAGTCCACGGACTTTGTTGTCACTGCTATTCCAAGAATATGCAGATCAAGATCAAGAACCATTATCACCCACTGATCGGCTAGTGTGCTCAGCCCAGCAAGACACCCACTACTTGTTGCAGGAGCTACAAGGATACACGGCTACGGTCAGGAATCGGGAAATAGAATATCGGGCCATTTCAGTTTAAAGGCCAAGATTCAAGGCATTTCCCATTCATCTAAGTCCCTTAAACTGTGGCACCTGGCAATTTACCACCTAACACTGGGAGCAAACATGCACATAAACGAAAACATCTAGAGGGAAATAGAAATGATTCCAAACAATCCTGTGAACAGATTCCATCTGCATTTTCCAGGTGTGTAAACCTGGAAGTTACTTGAACTCTGTGAATTTCAATTCTTTGTAATTTGGAGGTTCTGAGCATTAAATGGGATATCATGCATAAGGCTTCAGCACATGGCAGGTGCTCAGTGATTCTTGGTCTCTGAGTCCCCACTTCCAGTCCAAAGTCCTACATCCCTCCTGAGCGCCTAATCCCCTCTCCTGTTCTGATGCTGTTACTTTGGGGGAGTCCCACTCTCTCCTCTGTGGATGTCGCACAGAGCCTCCTTTCATACAAATTCCCTTTCTAGCTGTCAGGCCAAAGGTGTGATGCATAAGAGTACACAGAAGAGGAAGGCTGCCTCAGCATGTCACAAGCACTCCTTCCTGGATACAAAAGCTAGAACAAAAATGTCTGTCTGTTACAAAACCCTATATTTTTCAAAACCCAACAACCTCACCTTCTGAAGCCAGCTAGAAAAGTTGATGAAAAATCAATGGCATTTGATTGTAAACCTGTCAAAATGATAGTGACGGTAGTACATTAATGATGGCTCCTGGGTATTGATCCTCCCCCCCTTCCTTTCTTCATCATCGCACATCACCTTCATAGTTATAACAGACTCTTTTTTCTAAATTAATCTCTGGACAAGGGGAATCAATAGTATTTACTGTGTGTAAATTTTCCTATCCTCTAGAGTCAACAGTTCCCATTGCTTTGAACTTGAAGAGCAGTACCATCTATAGCACACACTATGGGAGGGAGCTTGGCCGTAGGAACACAGGCTGATTCTCTTTAGAGCAAGGGTTGTACCAATCCAAGCAAATAATGGAGAGAAAAGAAGAAACTTTGTGGGCCCTCATAAATGTTTAAGTGATGCAAATATGATTTTCATGTAAAATGAGATTTTGGAGAGGCAAAAGATGCCAGTTAACCAAAGTCTAATATCCTTTCCTGACAGAAAAAAGACATAAGTGAGCTTTTATCCCCCTCAAAAGTCACAAAATTAGGCCAAATAATAGATCTGGAAGGGGCATGAGAGAATATTTAGTCCTCTGAGTTCCATCTTTGGGATGTGGTTTGAAAACAGAACCGCTTTATCCCAATGGTTACATCCTTTTTAAAACACACTACTGAATTACTTCTTATTTTCAATGACACTAGAGAATAATGGGAGATTTTTAAAAGAAGTAGAAGTGACATAGTTTTAAAGCATTTGAAAAACGCTGATCTAGTTCAACTCCCTCAACCTAATAGCGGGGAAGCTTCACCCAGCGAAAAGTGAGTCTTGAAGTTCACAGTGATGGCAAGTGACAGTTATTTTATGATAATACCAGTAAAGATTATATATACTTGTGATAATACCAGTAAACATTAAAGCAATAGCTATAATTTATTGAGCAGCACTTCTATGGCCTGTCTATGTAGACACAACACATAAGTATTTCTAGCCCTCAGAGCAATTCCGTGTGGTGGCTGCTTACAGTCGCCCTCCCCTCATCCATAGGGGAATACATGCCAAGACCCCCAGGGGATCCCTGAAACCACACAAGGTGCCAAACTCAATGCATACTCTGTTCTGTCCTATGTGTGGACACCTATGATAAAGTTTAATTTATCAGCTAGGCACAGTAAGAGATCAATAATAACTACTAATAAAATAGAACAATTATAACAATATACTGTAGTAAAAGTTATGTGAATGTGCTCTCTCTCTCAAAATATCACATTGTCCTGTATTCACCCTTCTTCTTGTGATGATGTGAGATGATAAAATGCCTATGTGATGAGAGGAAGTGAGGTGAATAATGTAGGTGTGCTGTGATGTGGTGTTAGGCTACTGTCCATATTGTGATAATATGTAAAAAGGAGGATCATCAGCTTCTGGACTGCAGCTGGACCCAGGTAAATGAAACCTCCGACGCGGGGGACTATTATATGATTATTTTAAAGCTGAGAAAACAAGGCTCAGGAATGTTAAATAATTTATCCCAGATCACACAGCCAATGGTCAGAGGATCTAGGACTTAAAACCTGCTCCGTTTAACTCCAGGTCTCCTTTTGTCTTTTAAGAACTATGTTGACTTTACAGCTACTTATAGGAACCATGAGTCTTGCACTGTGCTCCAGACCAAGGATTACCTCCAAAGATCATATTAGGAAGTAAGATATGAATATACACAGAAGTAAGTAATATCGTATATGGTGTAAATATTTAGTTGCTCAGTGAGTGAAGAATTAGGGTAGGTAGGAGTAGCAGGAAAGATTTTAGGAAAGCCTGGAGATTTGGGGACAGAAAGAAAGAAGGGGAGAATATTTCAGATAGAAGTGGCGAATCCAAACCACAGAAATAGGAACAATGAAATCAGGTGGAGGATTTTAAGGAAATTCTGGAGCCATACCAGAAGAAATGTGATGTAAGAAGAGGGTGTGGTTGGAATGGGAAGGAGTTGCAATATGGGGGAAAGAATGGGAAGCTTGAGACACCTGGGCAAGAGAATAGGCAGGGAGGATCCCCTAAGAAGTCATTTTGGTGGTCTCAATATCACCCCACAAGGACCTGGGATCCAGGAGCTAAAAAAGAAGGACGAACGGGAAAGACATTGTGAAAGATAACTGGGACAAAATTGGACACATCGGGGACTGGAGGACAAAGGAAAGGCAGACATTTCACTTTGGTGCTCATGGAATAAGGGTTACTGTAAAAACGTCAGTAAATGACAGCAAAGTTATGAAGCAGATGAGACCCTCCACTTTGTACAGTGGTTTTCTAGTAACACATTTCTTTTACATACATCTCTGTTTTTAAATTTTTATTTATTTATTCATTTGAGACACAAAGAGAGAGGCAGAGACACAGGCAGAGGGAGAAGCAGGCTCCCTGCAGGGAGCCCGACATGGGACTCAATCCCAGGTCTCCTGGATCACGCCCTGGGCTGATGGCAGCCCTAAACCGCTGAGCCACCCAGGCTGCCCCTACATACATCTCTTGATGTCACTCTTATCCTTCTAAAATGAGCATTCAGGGTGCACGTGTGTGGTGCAGTCAGTTGAGCATCTGACTTTTGGTTTTACCTCTGGTAGTGATCTCAGGTTCATGAGATCCGGCCAAACATCAGGTTCCGCGCTCAGGGTGGAGTCTGCTTGGAACTCTCTCTCCCTCTCCATCTCCCCCTTCTCCCACACTCTAAAATAAATAAATAAATCTTTAAATTAAATAAAATGACCGCTCAGGAGCCCAAAGAATTTAAGTGACTTGACAAGGCTATTTGATTTTTTTACTTGAATTCTCTGAGAGAGTTCAAGTAATGAGAGTTCAAGTAATCAGCACAGTGAAGCATTAAGTATAAGCTAACAGTGGGATGCCAACCCCCAAGGACTAAACGTGAAACAAGAGGAACTGGATGTCTTCTGCCCAGAAAGGCTGATGTCCATACAGGATCACACATCTTGTCCTGAGAATTAACCTTCTGGTCCTTTGCATCATATCTGCCTCCCCCGGACCTGTCTCCCTGCTTCAGCCCATGGACCCTCAGCCCACTCTCAATGCGGCAAACAGCCTGTTGAGATATATCAGCTCACATGAGTCTTCCAAACTGCCACCACTTTCCCTCTAAGTAAAGCTGAAAGTCCAAGGTCAGCATGTGATCGATCTGCCTTGTGACCCCTCTCACCTCATCTCCTTAGCTCCCCACTGCGCTCACTTGACCCCAAGAACTGGCCCCTTTACTGTGACTCAAACCCACCAAGTTGCCCCCCTCACAGAGCATTGCTCCAACCATTCGCTCTGCCCAGAGCAGTTTCCCCTGATGACCACACAACTCACTACTTCCCCTGTCACCTCATCAGCCATTCCTTGGCTGTGCTTTTTATAATAACGACACTCCTGCCACCTTCAACAGCTTTGTTTTCCTCCAGAGAACTTAATTCCATCTTACATAACATACTTATTTATTGTCAGACATGTAATTCTAGAATATTCCCTCGATGAAAGCACATTTTTGTCTTTTTTGTTCATGGCTCTATCCAGAGGGCTTAGAAGAGTTTCTTACATATAGAAGGAACTCAAATAATATTCGTTGAGTGACAGAATGGATGGATTCAACAGCATTATGAAATTTTTTGCCTGTTGTAATATCTGATTCACAGAACTCCTGCGTGGCCAGAAGGACCCATTTCTTCCTTGCTATGCCTTGACTTGCCAGGGGCTATCCACTGTGACCACTCAATGTACCCCACTTCCAGCTCCTCTTTAACCTTCTCCACATGTCACATGAGGTGAAGGAGAACCAGAAGAAGGGGTGCTAGCAGGTTCTTCATACTGAGACTTAGTCACCTACTGGAGGGTGTTAACTGAGCATTTAAACCTCCCCAAATCTGGGACTGTATCAGTAAAATGAGGATAACACTAGCTTTTTCAAAAGCTTGAGAACTGACTGGTTTGGTGCTTAGAGGTGATGAGAGAAATGACATTTAAAATCAGCGTAGCCAGGGCCCTTGGGTGGCTCAGTGGTTGAGCATCTGCCTTTGGTTCAGGTTGTGATCCTGGGCTCCTGGGATCGAGTCCCACATTGGGCTCCCTGCAGGGAGCCTGCTTCTCCTTCTGCCTATGTCTCTGCCTCTCTCCTTCTGTGTCTCTCATGAATAAGGCTGATGAGGCCTACACTTTAAACAAACACACAAGATGTCTTTTAAACCAAAACTCTTCATTATGTAACTGCTAGCCACATAACAGGACTTAGCCTGGATTTAGATCTAGTCTGGAAGCTGATACTCTGTATTCCTGCATGAAAGGAAATTCTGTGAGAGGAGATCTTGCCCAGAGTTTTCTAAACTGGGTCTTCATTTGATTTGAAAAGCTAAAATTTCTAGGATGGTACTGCCACATACATACAGAAGCACAAAAGATTCGTTAGGTTAGATATGAAGATTTGTTAATCACTTGCTTTCCTGAATTATCAAATTGGCCATGCTTTTTGGAAGAATGGCTGTTATGGACTTCCTTCAGAAAGCTTGCTTTCATTACTTACCAGAGGATGAACTGCTCTTTTTTTTTAAATATGTTTTTTAAGATTTATTATTTTTTTATTATTTATGATAGACATAGAGAGAGATAGAGAGGCAGAGACATAGGAGGAGGGAGAAACAGGCTCCATGCCGGGAGCCCGACATGGGACTCAATCCCGGGACTCCAGAATCGCGCCCTGGGCCAAAGACAGGGTCCCCTGAACTGCTCTTTTGAAGGATTGTGGACATCTTCAAAAGATAAAGGACAAACTAAGGTGCTCCCCACACCAGATAACTGTGGAAAACTCTGAGTTGATAATAACTGGAATCAAATCCCTTCTCATGCCGTCATTGTGACTGTCTGCTTATGTGTTTTACGCATCCATTTCTGCCAATATACTCTGAGTTTCTTAAGAATAGGACTTGTATTTTCAATCTTTGAAAGTTTTGTCCCTAACTGTGATTGACAATTATAGGTGTTCAATAAATGTTTGAAGAAGAAAAGGAGAGAAGGTAGGAATGGAGAAGAAAGGACCAAAGGAAAGGATGAGGAGAAGGAAGGGGGACAGGAAGAAGGAAAGAAAGAGAGAAGTAAGATTCTACTTTAAAGTGTTAATTTAGCCATCTTGGAAAGAAAATTTTCATAAGAGTCTTTTCATAGTTGGTAACTTATATACACATTTTGAAAAATCTGCAACAGACAAAAAGAAAAATATTCTCTGCCACGTCTTCCTCTGCTGAGATTGAAATGATGCTGCTAACAGTTAGGAGGCATATTTTAAATGAAGAGGCTTCCTTGGTATTCCATGAGATTCCCTTCCCTCATTTGAACAGACATCAATAACACTGAAGCGACTGTCCCTGTAGTGTCTTCACAATTTAGCACTTGTAAAAATGAGACTTTCCAGCTCATTAATTTGCTTACACAAATACAGCCCAGAACCAGTTAATCCTGAAAAGCGACTACTCTATTTTCATCTTGCGATGGCTGTTTCATGTCTGGACTTCAGCATAAACAAGATAGAGAGTCCTCATTTCCCACATGGGGTACTTAAGAGATTCTGCACCCCCCCCCCCAAAAAAAATCTAAAACAATGTGGCAGGTCCTGATCATTTCTTTTCCTGAAAATGGCAGAAGAGGTCATTATTCAATCTGAAGGCAAGGCCACAACAGCCAGGTCAACATGGTTATCAATCAACACAGGGGTGTAGCAAAATGCTTTAGATGACATTCCTAAGAGCTATAATCAGAGTGGTGTCCCTACTGTATGTCCTTAAGAGCTTTCCAGAGACAGGGCAGCCTGGGTGGCTCAGCAGTTTAGTGCCATTTTTGGCCTGGGGCATGATCCTAGAGACCTGGGATCAAGGCCCATGTCAGGCTCCCTGCATGGAGCCTGCTTCTCCCTCTGCCTGTGTCTCTGCCTCTCTCTCTCTCTGTGTCATCATAAATAAATAAATAAAATATTTTAAAAAGATAGTTTTTCAAAGACATTTTATAAAGTGCTCTCTTAAACTATATATGTTTACTGGCTACTGTGGCAAGAAAAGTCTGCCATTGCTTAAATATGCTTAATATTCCTGCCTTTTAGAACACAAAGATGCAAAGAGCAGAGTATTTATTAACAATATAATAACTGTAAGCTTGCTCTTGTAATTCTCACTCTTAACACCCATTGCCTCTCTATTGCCTGTGCCACGAAGTGCAGAGTCCATCCTTGCTAGTATGATATTCACAGTCCTCAGCTAGGATTTCACCCCCAAGCCAGTCTGCTCCCTCCTCCTCTCTCTCCTCAAGTTCATGGGAGAGCCACATCGGGCTGCGTACTGCCCTCAGCACTCATCTTCCACTTATACCTTAGCTTGGGTGTCCCTGTCCATTATAATGTCCATACCCCAATTTTGGCTTTCAAATTCTAGGTCAAAAGTCTTCTATGGTCTTGGGATAATAAATAAAACTAACTTCTACATCTCTTGTTCTCCCATTGATCGCCGTAATTCTCTTCAGCGCATGCTTCTGCTGCCTGAGATAATCATTCATTAATTAGAACTTGTTCTTGAAACTGGGTTTCCCACATTCTGGCTGACAAACAGCAGACTAACTCTGAATAAACCCCTAGTTACCTGGTTGTGACTAAAATAGAATGTAGAAGGTGACTCTACCTGACTTCAGACTTGTCAGATCACTCATGACTCAGAGCTAGTTCCTGTAGCTTCCCAAACCCTGATCTCCTAAGGGTATTCAATGCACATAAATGTTTTTAAGATTAGAAATTTAATTTCTGGGCAGGCTGGGTGGCTCAGCAGTTTAGTGCGGCCTTCAGCCCAGGGTGTGATCCTGGGGACCCGGGATGGAGTCCCACATTGGGCTCCCTACATGGAGCCTGCTTCTCCCTCTGCCTGTGTATCTGCCTCTCTCTCTCTCTCTCTCTCTCTCTCTCTGTGTGTTTCTCTCATGAATAAATAGATCTTAAAAAAAAAGAAATTTAATTTCTGGAAATTACTGGGTGAATACCTTATAGCCATTCTCTATGTATAGTCAATACATGGAGGCTCAGCTATCTTCCAATGAACAGATGAAAATACAGAAATCCTAAAAGTAATTTCCTAAGATAAAGGAGATGCCCTCCTTCCCCCAGACTCTGTGCCTTGTGCATGCCTCCATTCTGATCCCTTTATTTATGGGGCCATCTTCCCTTTGGAAAGCAAGCTCTAGGAGGGCAAAGGGGGCATTTTATTTATCCTTGTATCTCCAGTACTGGTGTACCCAACAGGTGCTCAGCAAATGGTTATGAATGAATGGGTGAAGCTAGAAACTGTACCCAATAGGGGAATAGAACTGCTTTGCCATGATGTAGCAGAAAACTCTCTAAACTACAGCTGGGTGGCCCCTGGAATGTTTGTAGTTATAATTATTAACTCTTACTATTGTCTAGGCACTGAACATGGATTATCTTACTAAATCCTCATAATACAAATGGATAAATAAAATCAGACAAAGTAAAGGACTTATCTAATGTCATATAGCCAGGAAGTGACTGAGACAGGATTCAAACCCAGAGACTGTGAATGAAGAACGCAAGCACTTCAACACAACATCCTACTGCCCACTTGCTGACAACTTCTTTGTGGTTTTAGACAAACCATTACTTTAAATAAGACCCATTTTCCACACTGGTAACATAATGGGTTTTGGACCAGCTGTTCCCTAATATCTCATTCAGTTCTGATATTCTATAATTCTATCAATCAAAATTAAGGAACATTTGCTTTTGAGCCAGCCTCTGTGACAGGGAATAAAACAGTTACCTATTTAGGGATTCTTCTCAGACCAACCAAATTGCCTGTTTTGCAATGTAAAGCTTAAAACTTCTTTCTGAAATTCTTTAGATGTTTTCTACAAAAGCCAAGAGGAGGAGGTGATGATTTTTCTTGCTTGCCTCTAAAAAGGATTCTGTGATAGAAAAGCATCTCAGATAATAACAAGCCATCTCCAAGCTACTCCCTTAGTTTCATAAAGGTAGACACCTTCCACAGAAAGAATCCATGCTTTGTATCTAACAGTCTTAGAGAGGCTTGTCCTTGATTTACCAGTTGTCTAGACAAACCCACAAGAGTAGATAAAAATAAAACTACCTTGACTAACACCCCTGACAAGTGAATAAATAACTGATGAGACATCTAAGTGAAGTAACAATTGAACACCTCTTATATGCAAAATATTGCACTGAGTGGTAAGATGTGGAGAAGTGAAAATAAAATTAGTATGGGCGAACTAGATGGAAAGAACTGGAAAACAGGACTCAGTACCATTGAGCAGCCTGGTTCAGGAAATATCTTTGTCCTCTGGGGCCCAAGACCCTCCTCCCCTACTCAGAGACACTGGGGAAGCCTGGGGGAAGAGCATCAGAAGAGTGATTGTACCAGGGGCGAGACACCAGTTTGCCTGGCTTGGGGATATCACTTCTACCCCCTTATGCAAAACCAGCAAGAACAATGGAATCCTGGGCATTACTATTGATAAGCAGATAAAAAGAACACTGCACAGATTCTGAAAATTATGACCATAGAATAAAAGGAGACCACAACCCACAAGTTATTTTCATAGGGTGACTACCTATGAAAATAAAAAAAAATTTAAAAGATTTTATTTATTTATTCATGAGATACACATACACAGAGGGAGAGAGGCAGAGACACAGGCAGAGGGAGAAGCAGGCTCCATGCAGGGAGCCCGACAGGGGACTCAATCCCGGGTGTCCAGGATCTCGCCCTGGGCGGAAGGCCACTCCAAACCGCTGAGCCACCTGGGCTGTTCTGAAAATACAAAATTTAATAGGACCGAGGATCTCCAAACGTAATGTCCGGAATACAATAAAATCATACCAAGAACTTAAAAAAAATCACAACTTGAGAAAAAGCAATCAAGAGCACCAACACCAAGCTGTATCACATGTGAGAATTATCTCATAAAGGCTTCAAAGATTTTCAAAGATGGCTTTCAAGATGCTGAGCAATGTTCCCTCTGTCCCTACGATCTGAAGAGTTTTGATCAGGAATGGATGTTGTATTTTGTCAAATGCTTTCTCTGCATCTATTTAGAGGATTATACGGTTCTTGGTTTTTTCTCTTATTGATGTGATCTATCACGAGTGTTTTACGAGTGTTGAACCAATCTTGCATCCTGGGATGTCGACTCTCACCACTGTTATTCAACATAGTACTAGAAGTCCTTGCCTCAGCAATCAGGCAACAAAAAGAAATAAAAGGCACTCAAACTGGCAAAGAAGTGAAACTCTCTCTCTTTGCAGATGACATGATATTGTACATAGAAAACCCAAAAGACTCCACCCCAAGATTGCTAGAACTCATACAGCAATTCAGCAGTGTGGCAGGATACAAAATCAATGCCCAGAAGTCAGTGGCATTTCTATACACTAACAATGAGACTGAAGAACAAGAAATTAAGGAGTCAATCCCATTTACAACTGCACCCAAAAGCATAAGATACCTAGGAATAAACCTAACCAAAGAGGTAAAGGATCTATAACCTAAAAACTACAGAACCCTTCTGAAAGAAATTGAGGAAGACACAAAGAGATGGAAAAATAGTCCATGCTCATGGATTGGAAGAATTAATATTGTGAAAATGTCTATGCTACCGAGGGCAATTTACATGTTCAATGCAATCCCTATCAAAATACCATGGACTTTCTTCAGAGAGTTGTAACAAATCATCTTAAGATTAGTGTGGAATCAGACCCCAAAGAGCCAGAGGAACATTGAAAAAGAAAACCAGAGCTGGAGACATCACAATGCCAGATTTTAAGTTGTGCTACAAAGCTGTGATCATCAAGACAGTGTGGTACTGGCATAAAAACAGACACACAGATCAATGGAACAGAATAGAGAACCCAGAAATGGGCCCTCAATTCTATAGCCAAATAATATTCAACAAAACAGGAAAGACTATCCACTGGAAAAAGGACAGTCTCTTCAATAAATGGTGCTGGGAAAATTGGACAGCCACATGCAGAATAAAACTGGACCATTCTCTTACACCATACACAAAGATAAACTCAAAATGAATGAAAGATCTAAATGTGAGACAAGAATCCATCAAAATCCTAGAGGAGAACACAGGCAACACCCTTTTTGAACTTTGCCACAGTAACTTCTTACAAGATACACCTATGAAGGCAAAGGAAACAAAAGCAAAAATGAACTATTGGGACGTAATCAAGATAAAAGGCTTCTGCACAGCAAAATAAACAGTCAACAAAACTAAAAGACAACCTACAGAATGGGAGAAGATATTTGCAAATGACCTATCAGATAAAGGACTAGTATACAAGATCTATAAAGAACTTATTAAACTCAACAGCAAAGAAACAAACAATCCAATCATGAAATGGGCAGAAGACATGAACAGACACTTCACCAAAGAAGACATAGACTTGGCCAACAAGCACATGAGAAAATGCTCCACATCACTTGCCATCAGAGAAATACAAATCAAAACCACAATGAGATATCACCTCCCACCAGTGAGAATGGTGAAAATTAACAAGACAGGAAACAACAAATGTTTGAGAGGATGTGGATAAAGGGGAATCCTCTCCACTGTTGGTGGGAATGTGAACTGGTGCAGCCACTCTGGAAAGCTGTGTGGAGGTTCCTCAGAGTTAAAAATAGAGCTACCCTATGACCCAGCAATTGGACTACTGGGAATTTACCCCAAAGATACAGATGCAGTGAAAAACCGAGACACCTGCACCTCGATGTTTATAGCAGCAATGTCCACAATAGCTAAACTGTGGAAGGAGCCTCGGTGTCCATTAAAAGATGAATGGATAAAGAAGATGTGGTCTATATATACAATGGAATATTCCTCAGCCATTAGAAAAGACGAATACCCACCATTTGCTTCAATGTGGTTGGAACTGGAGGGTATTATGCTGAGTGAAGGACAAAATTATATGGTCTCATTCATTTGGGGAATATAAAAAATAGTGAAAGGGATTAAAGGGGAAAGGAGGGAAAATGAGTGGGAAAAATTAGAGGGCGACAGAACATGAGAGACTCCTGACTCTGGGAAATGAACAAGGGGTGGTGGAAGAGGAGGTGGGCGGGGGGTTGGGGTGACTGGGTGATGGGTGCTGAGGGGGGTACTTGGTGGGATGAGCACTGGGTGTTATACTATATGTTGGCAAATCAAACTCCAATAAAAAAAAGTATGCATAAAAAAGGTTTTAAAGCAGCACTGTGAACTAAATTGTGTCTAGCTCAAACTTACATGTTGAAGCCCTAACCCACAATATTTTTTATGCAAAGAACAGAATAGCATACATTTATTTCATGAACCTTGGTTCTTTTGTTTGTTTTTATATTTTAAAAATATTTTTATTTTTTTATAATAAGTTAATTTTTTATTGGTGTTCAATTTGCCAACATACAGAATAACACCCAGTGCTCATCCCGTCAAGTGCCCCCCTCAGTGCCCCTCTCAGTGCCCATCACCCATTCACCCCCCCTCCCCGCCCTCCTTCCCTTCCACCACCCCTAGTTCGTTTCCCAGAGTTAGGAGTCTTTATGTTCTGTCTCCCTTTCTGATATTTCCCACACATTTCTTCTCCCTTCCCTTATATTCTTTCACTATTATTTATATCCCCCCTAACCCACAATATTATTATATTTGACATCAGAGCCTTTACAGAAGTAATTAAGGTTAAATGAGGTCATAAGGGTAGGAACCTGATCCAATAAGATTAGCGTCCTTATAATGATATCAGAGTCCACTCTGTCTTGGTCATGTGAGGACACAGCAAGGACACAGCAAGAACACAGCATATGTGAGCCAGGAGGAGGGCCCTCACCAGAAACCAAATTAGACAGTGCCTTGATCTTGGACTTCCCAGTCTTCAAAGTGTGAGGAAATTAATTTCTTTCATATAAGCCACTAGTATTTGGTAAAAATTTTATTTTGTTCTGGCAGCCTGAGCTAAGACAAACAGTCATCATAAAAATGCCTCAAAAACCTATCACAAATTGTCTTGAAACAAATGAAAAATTGAGAAATCTCAGAAAAGACAAAGAATTTATAAAAACAATCAGATGAAAATTATAAACTAGAAATACAAAAATGAAAACTTTAAGAACTGAATGGGTTCAAGACAGAGCATGATGGCCTTGGTAAACCTGAGGACTAAATAACTGAATTCACCCAACCTGAACAACAGAGAGGAATTAAACAGGGGGGAAAAAAAAGAAACAGTCTTGAGGACAAGTAGGATATAAAAATAGATCCAAGTTTTGTATCATCAGAGTCCCAGAAGGATTAGAAAGCATAAAGTAGGAATAGTAATGGAAGATGCAATGGTTGAAATTTCCCAATTTTGATAAAGGCACACTTCTACACAATAAAAAAATTGAACACCAAAAGGGATCAAGTCAAGGAAATCCATGCCAAGACACATCGTAATCACACTTTTGAAAACTGACATCAAAATAAAGTTCTTGAAAGGAGATAAATGACTCATTACAGAAAAGGGACACCAATTCAAATGATAGCATACTTCTCATCTGGAACCATGGAGGGCCAGGAGGAAGTGACATAACATTTTTCAAATGTTGAGAGAAAAGAACTGTCAACCATGAATTCTATTTTGAAAAATTATCCCCTAAGAATGAAGGGGAAATAACATTCTCAGATGCAGGAAAACTGAAATAACAAATTTGTCATCAACATACCCACTCTTAGAGATTGGATAAAATAATTTTTTTTCAAAAAGAAAGGAAGTGATAAAAGAAAGAACTATAGTAGATTAAGAAGGTAGAAGGGACAACAGAAAGATCATAAATATGTATAAGTGCAATAGCATATCCTTTCCCTTGGGAGCTGTATAAATCTCATCCAATGTATACAAAAACAGTAATACCATCCAACACCTAAGGCAATGTTATTTAAAATACAGAAGACAAAGAGACCTAAATGAGAGTGAGTTTCCCCACACTTCACTCAAAGTGGTGAAATGCTTATTCCAATAGACTCTTAGGATCATACATATATATACTGCAATAACCAGCACAACCACTACAAAAACAATACAGAAAGATATACTAAAATATATGATAAATAAATCAGAAAGGAATCCTAAAAAGTTTTCAAGATACCCATGGGAAGGCAAGAAAAAAAGAAAGGTAAGAATCATAATGAGAAGAATGAAATAAAAAGAAAATAATAAAATAGCACACTTAAGTGCTCTCGCATATTGAAAACTCTCTTAAATGTCGGAGTACATTAATCAATAGACAGAGATTGGCAGAGTGGATAAAAAATATACAACCCAGCTATATATTGCTTAAAAGAAATTCACTACAAATTCAATAACATAGGTAGAATGAAAGTAAAAAGATAACAATATGCCGTGCAAAGATTATATTTTTAACAAAAAGCAGGAGTAGCTATATCACCATCTTAGAAAGTAAATGGCAGAGCAAAGAAAATTATTAAAAGAAAAGAGGGACATTACATAATGATAAAAGGATAAATACACCAGGAAAACATAATGATCCTAAATATATATCTGCTAAACAACAGAGGCTCAAAATAAGTGAAAGGAAAACTGATAGAGCTGAAAGGAGAAATAAGCAAAACCATAATTATACTGAGGACTGCTGTCCTCTCAGCAAATTTGAAAACTATGAACAGAAAATCAGCAAGATTTAGAAGATCTGAACAACACAATCAACTAAAAGGACATCTAATGAACATACATATATAGAATATTCTACTCAATAACAGCAGATTATACTTTATTCCCCTAAGAACCTGTGGAATATTCACCAAGACAGATCATATCCTATGCTACAAAACAAACTTCAACAAATTAACAGGAATTTGAATCATACAAAATGTGTTTTCTGACCATATAGAAGTCAATAACAGGAAAATTTCTAAACACATGAGAATTAAACAATATACTTCTGAGTAAAGTCAAAAAAGAAAATCTCAAAGGAAACTTTAAAAATTAATATAATTAATGAAAACAAAAATGCAACTTACCAAATATATGAGAAGCAGCTAAATCAATGATGAGAGGGAAATTTGTAGCATTAAATGTTTCCATTAGAAATGAGAAAAGATCTCAAGCTGATAACCAAGTTTCCTCCTCAGGAAATTAAATTAGAGTAAACTGAAGGAGGAAAAACAATAAACATAAAAGGAAATATCCATAAAATTGAAAAAAAACATACAAATTTGAAAAAAAAAAAAAGCCTGATCTTTTATTACTTTGAAAAAAGTAATAAAATGTGTATGGATCTAGCAAGGGCATATGCGTATGTCCAAATTTATCAAATAGTATACAGTGAATATGCACAGTCTTTTGTTTATCACTTGTATCTCAATAAAACTGTTAAATAATATGTTACATATGTGGCTCACATTATCAAAAATACAAAACACAAAGCAACAATATTAGGAATTTTGAAATAGAGATGACAACTACCCTTTTTGCAGCCATTAAAAAGGGAATACAATGAATAACTTTACACTCACAAATTTGTTAACTTAGAAGAAATGAACCAATTCCTCCAAAAAGCAGAAACTACCAAAACTCAACTATGGTAAAATACACAATGAGTACAGCACCATAACAATAAAAAAAATTAAATATGTAATTTAAAATATCAATAAACAAGGCTCCATACCCAGACAGCTTCACTAGAATTCTACTGAACATCTGAAGAACAATAACCAGTAATTTCACACAATCTTTTCTCTGAAAAATAAAACAGAAACATTTCCCAACTCATTTCATGAGGTCAGAATTATCCTGATACCAAAACCATACAAAGATAGCACTACAAACAGCAGCCAAACAAAACAGCAGACCACTACCTCTCATGAAAAATACTCAGCAAAATATTAGCAAAATATTAGCAAATCTAACAATATATAAAAAGAGTTATACACCACAACAGTTGGTCTTTATTCCACTAAATCAATAAATTACAAAAGAAAAATCTTATGAATTGACCCACATATGCCGATTTTTTACAAAGCTGTAAAATCAATTAAATGAAGGATTCTCTCATCCTATGCAAAAAGTAACTCAACATAAATTGTAAACTTAAATGTAAAATTAAAGGCTATATAACCCCCCCAAAAAAATCAAAGAAAATTATTGGGATCCTTATAAGACTAGCTAAGGAGTTCTTAGTCTTAACATTGGAAGCATGATACATAAAAAGAAAAACTGATAAACTGAACTTCATCAAACTTCTAAACTTTTACTATGTGAACAGTCATTTGAAGTCATTGAAAAGACAAACTATAGAATGAGAGAAAATATTCAGAAATCAGATATCCAACAAAAGAAAAATCCAAATACATAAAGAATTCTGGAAACTCAACAAAATAATTGAGCAATTCAATTAGAAAATGGACGACAGATAGGAACAGACATTCACCGAAGGTTATACAGATAGTAAAAAAGCACATGAAAATATATTCAACACCATTAGCCATTAGGAAAATGCAAATTAACACCATAATGAAAGATTACCACACACCTGTCAGAATGGTTAAAATTTAAAAAAAAATAAAATAGTAGTAGCACTAATGTTGGTTAAAATATGGATAAGGTAGGGGCACTTGAGTTATGCAGTCGGTTAAGCATCCAAGTCTTGGTTTTGGCTCAGGTCATGATTGTGAG
Source organism: Vulpes vulpes (assembly GCF_048418805.1). Classification (NCBI taxonomy): domain Eukaryota; kingdom Metazoa; phylum Chordata; class Mammalia; order Carnivora; family Canidae; genus Vulpes; species Vulpes vulpes. The sequence continues at coordinate 101,112,584 of NC_132787.1, read as the reverse complement.
ATCAAGCCCTGCCTGCACTGGGCTCCATGCTGAGCATAGAACCTGCTTGAGTTTCTCTCTCTGTCTCCCTCTGCCCCTCCCCAATTCAAGCTCTCTATCTCTAAAATAAATAAATAAATCTTTTTAAAAATATGGACAAAGTAGATTATTACATGACTGAATATAAAATGCCACAATCACTCTGGAAAACAATTAGGCAATCTCTTAAAAAATTAAACATGCAATAACACATAGGCCAGCAATTGTACCCTTGACTATTTATCTCAAAGAAATGAAACATGTTCATGTAAAAACCTGTTCACAAATATTCACAGCAACTTTATTTGTAATAGCCAAAAACTAGAATCAGCCCAAACATCCTTCAATGTTAAAAAAAAAAAAAAAAAAAAAAAAACTGATAAACCTCTAGCCAGATTAGGAAAAAAAAAAAAAAGATATAGATTATCAATATCAGGAACAAAAGAGATGGTATCACTACAGATTCTACAGATCTGAAAATGATAATGAAAAATATGAATAACTTTATGCCAATAAATTTGCCCACCTGGATAAGTGGTCAGTAGTTGAAATACAGAAATCATTAAATGTCACTAAAGAACAAGGAGATAAATCAAGCAGTCTTCTCTCTATTATTTTTTAAAATTTATAGCTACAAACCTTCCCACAAAGAAAACTCCAGGCTCTGAATAGATTTACCAAAATGACACCAAATGTTTAGGGAAGAAATAGTATCAATTCTGCACAAACTGTTCCAGAAAACTGAAATGGAAAAAATATTCCACAACTCTTTCCCTGAGGTTAGCATTATTCAAAGAGCAAAAATAGACAGTTATTACCAAAAAAAAAAAAAACAAAACAAAAAAAAACTTAGAGGCCAATAGTATTCATTTACACAGATGGAAGCATTTTAAACACAATTTTTTAAAACTAAATATGACAACATATTTATTTATATGTATTTTTTAAAAAAATGCATCATGAACAAGTAGAATTTATCCTAGGAATGCAAGGTTGATTTAACAGTCAAATATCAATCAGTATAATTTACTGTATTAACAGATTTGAATATAAAACTCTATTATCATCTCAACAGAATCAGAAAAAAATATTTGAAAAAAATCCAACATTTATTCCTGATGAAGCCTCTCAAAAAAAAAAAAAAAAACTAAGAACTAAAAGGAACTTCCACGACGTAATATAAATGGCATCTACAACCCATAGCTAACATCATACCTAACAGTGAAAGACTGATTGCTTTCCACCTAATATAAGAAACAAGGCAAGGATGTCCATTTTCATCAGTTTTATTCAACACTGTACTGGAGGTTCTAGCAAGCAAAACAAGAAAAAAAACCCCACAAACCCTCGTCATTTAAACTGGAAAGGAATAAGGAAATCTTTATTACAGAGGACAAAAATACGGGCTTGACAAAAAAAGTTACCAGAAATAGTGAGTTTAGCAAGGTTGCAGGATATAAGGTCAGTATACAAAAAATCAATTGTATGTCTTCATATCATCAATAAAAATTGGAAATGACGGAAATGACTTTGTCCTTATATTTAATGTGTCTTCTAGGAACACCTGGGTGGCTCAGTGGTTGAGCATCTGCCTTTGGCTCAGGGCATGATCCTGGTCCTGGGATCAAGTCCCACATCAGGCTCCCTGTGAGGAGACTGCTTTTCCCTCTGTGTCTCTGTCTCTATCTGTGTGTCTCTCATGAATAAATAAATAAAATTTAAATAATAATGTGTCTTCTAATCAATGTGGAGTTCAGCCTTGTTGTCTTTTTTTTTTAATCCAATCTAACAATATCTTCCTTTTATTAGAATGCTTAGAACATTTACATTTATGTGTTCATTGCTATGGCTGGATATAAATCTTCCACCTTGGTATTTGTTTTCAATTAATCTCATTTGCTCCTTTTTTTCTTTTTCTCTGGCTCCTTTTGGATTGGGTTTTTTTGTTTGTTTGTTTGTTTTTTGTTTGTTTGTTTTTAATAATTCCCTACTATCCCCATTGTTGGCTTACTGGATAAAACTCTTGTTGTATTATGTAGTGCTCGATTTAAAGTATATAGTATGCATTTTCAATTTAATACAGCTGACCTCCATATTAAGAGATTTCATTATATTTATAAAACTTACAACTTTATACTTCCATTTCTTTTATGTTGTCACACATTTTATTTCTACATATCTTATAAACTTCATACAATATTTTTTTTTGCTTTAAACAGTTTAAGAGATTTAAATTATAAGATAAAGGTTTTCATATCTACCTACTTAGCATTTCTAAGGCTCCTTATTCTTTCCTACAGATCAAGATTTTCATTTAGTATCACTTTTATTATGAATAACGTACTTCCCTTAACATTTCTTGTAGTGCAGTTTTGCAGGGACAAATTATTTTAGCCTTTGTATGGTTATAAAAAGTATTTTCCTCTTCGAAAGATATTTTCACTGGGTATAGCATTCTATGCTGATAATTCTCTTTCAGTATTTCTTCTAGCATGTGTTGTTTCTGATGATAAATCTACTGTCATCCTTATTTTTATTCCTTTGTGGGTAATGAGACTCTGATCCCAGCCTGCCATCTTTAAAGCTTTCTCTTTAGTACTGGTTTTAACTGGTTTTGATCATAATCTCCCTTTTTGTTTTTTTGAGAGGGCAGAGGTGAAGCATGGATTTTTTTTCCTGATTATTTTTCCTTCACTTTTTTTTCTGTCCTTCAGGAATTCCAGTTATACAGATATTAAGTTGCTTGAAGTTGCTGCACAGTTCTGTTCATTTTTTATATCTATGTCTATTTCATTTTTAATTGTTTATGACATTAAGTTTATGATCTTTTTTCCATAATGTTTAATCACACTTTTCCAACTGAGATCAAACAAGGGGACACCCTGCCTCTTTGTTTCAATTCTCATAGTGTAAACAAATGTTCTTTTCCTGGTTAATTAGTGTCACATTTTTCACATTTGAGGACTTTTTCTTGGTGATGTTGCTGCTTAAAATGCCCCCAAGCATAGGACTGAAGTGTAGCCTAGTGTCCCTAAGTTCAAGAAAGCTGCAGAGTGCCTAACGAAGAAAATGCATGTGCCACAAGTTTTTTTTTTTCAAGCATAAGTTATGTAATGCTGTTGGCCATGAGTTCAACATTAATAAATAATATATATATGTTTATATATATAATTATATATCAGCTTAATTTTGTTTAAATTTATATATATACACACACATATATATGCATATATACATATATGTAAAAATGAGATAGTTTTACATAGCAATGCACATAAAATAAGATTATATATCAATTGGTTGACAAAAATATTATGACCAAGGATTCACAGGAACCTAATCCAGTATTTCCCCCAGAAGCAATGGTTCAGTATTTGCTAATTCAACATTCATAGTGACTTTATAGAATACAAGTACCATGAACAATGAGAATCAACTCTATATTAGCTCTGATGTAAAGCAGATCAATATCCATGCTCTCATAGAGGTTGCCCATGCTATGTTCAATCTGGGAAAAGGAAGAATCATTCAAGTTAGATGGATATAATTGTGTTAGTGGTAAGGAGTTACACCAAGGTTAAGTAGCTAGAAAGACCAGAGTTGAAGGGTATTCATAATTATGAATCTGCTCCCAGCATCACAGTTTCCCCAAACAGAGTGGTCTTGTCAATTAAAGAAGAACAGTTATTATCTTAAGCTTTCTTCAGAGGTTCTTTTGCCTGAAACACAAATCCCTTCACAGTTCATCCACTCAATAAATATTCACTCACACTATGATGTGCAAGCCCTTATGCTCAGACTTGAGGTTAGAAACTAAGAAGACTGAGCTTTTATCCTGCACAGGATCAGAATAAGATGGGAGAAAACAGGTGAGCACTATTAGTACTGTGTGCTACATGTAGGACATAGATGCATCCAAGGACATCATAGAAGCACAGGGAAGATCCCCCTAGTCAGCTTTGGAGGTGAGGTCCTTGGGGACCCTTAAAGGAAACAAAATTTAAGCTGATTCTTAGAGGTTAAGTAGGAGTTCCTTTAAAAAAAAAAAAAAGGCAGTTGGAGAAGCAGCAGATGAAAGATGCTGAGGAAATCTAGGAAAAGGCCAGAATTCAGGGTAGACATAAAAGCAACTGAGAGCATGCAAGACCTTACATATGTATGTCGAGCTAAGGAGTCTGGGCTTTACTCTACAGGCAAACCAGAGCCAGGAAAGAGTTTTAAGCAGGAAAGTGCCATGGACAGATTTGTACTTTTTAATGGTCCTTCTAATTGCTAAAGATGAATTTAATGGGGAACTATACTGGAGGCCAAAGGACAAGGAGCTCTCAGCAATAATCAAAAGGTGAGATAATCAGCACTGACTAGGGCAGTGCTGCTTCCAAAATGTCCCTCCATTCACTGGTGCTTTAGCCACATCAACCACCTGTTACATCCCATAGAAATAATTTCTTTCAACCTTTTGCACTTTGATGTGCCATTTTTCCCCTGCCTACAATTTTATTTTCTGCCTTTGTCTGGTTGCAAAGTTCCTATTAATTCTTAAGTACATCTCTACTTTTCAGCCTTTGCCCATACCCTGAAGCAGAGCCTGTTTCTCCTTAATCTCTATTTTCAAGATCACCTCTGCTGTAACACCCTATAAAACCCATAAATTTTCATTAATCAAGTAGAGGTCTTAAAATTTCAACTGGATTGAGATTTGCTTGAGGGCAAGGATTATGTCCTGTACATTCCCCACCTGGACAAAGGTGTTGCTACATGCTGTAGATCAGTAGCTCTCAAACTAAAATGAATAAAGTTGAGGGTCCACTTCTGGGTTCTCTATTCTGTTCCATTGATCTATGTGTCTGTTTTTGTGCCAGTACCACACTGTCTTGATGACCACAGCTTTGTTGTACAACCTGAAATGTGGCATTGTGATGCCCCCAGCTATGGTTTTCTTTTTTCAATATTCCCCTGGCTATCCAGGGTCTTTTCTGATTCCACACAAATCTTAAGATAATTTGTTCCAATTCTCTGAAGAAACTCCATGGTATTTTGATAGGGATTGCATTAAATGTGTAAATTGCCCTGGGTAGCATTGACACTTTCACAATATTAATTCTTCCAATCCATGAGCATGGACTATTTTTCCATCTCTTTGTGTCTTCCTCAATTTCTTTCAGAAGTGTTCTGTAGTTTTTAGGGTATAGATCCTTTCCTTCTTTGGTTTGGTTTATTCCTAGGATCTTATGCTTTTGGGTGCAATTGTAAATGGGATTGACTCCTCAATTTCTCGTTCTTCAGTCTCATTGTTAGTGTATAGAAATTCCACTGACTTCTGGGCATTGATTTTGTATCCTGCCACACTACCGAATTGCTGTATGAGTTCTAACAAGCTTGGGGTAGAGTCTTTTGGGTTTTCAATGTAGAGTATCATGTCATCAGCGAAGAGGGAGAGTTTGACTTCTTTTTTGCCAATTTGAGTGCCTTTTATTTCTTTTTGTTGCCTGATTGCTGAGGCTAGGACTTCTAGTACTATGTTGAATAGCAGTGGTGAGAGTGGACATCCCTGTCTTGTTTCTGATCTTATCACAGTCTTCTATGGAGATGGTTAAAACAAAAAAGCAGGTGCTCTCCAGAATTTCTCATTTAATAGGACTGAGATAAGGCCTGAGAATTTCGTTTATAACAAATACCTAGGTGATCCTGATGCTGGTCTAGTGAACACACTTTGAGAAACACTGCTCTAGAATGCCAGACTGTAGACTTCCTATGTCATAAAGTTTATTATCTCCACATCCCCAGTGTCTTGATTCTCTATCATAAGCATGCAGCTCTGTGCATATGCGTGTTACCTGCATAGAAATGTTGAGCAGAAATTCATATGCTTTCCCTTCTTGCCTAGAAACGTTTCAACATATCTATCCTTGGGAACAAAGATTCTTAGTCATTAATTGTCGTTTTGATCACTTTAGGTTATTATATTTTTTTAGGTTATTATATTTTAAAAGAGCTATCCCATGTACCACATCCCTATCTATGCTCTAGCCATACAGACCATTCTGAGTTTCCCATCCATTAGTATGTGCCCTAGAATTTTCCTCCATGTTCCTAATTGCAGATTAAACTAATCACATGCAAAAAAAAACATTTTTCCACCAAAAAAAAAAACCCATGAAATGTATTGCTCACTTCTAAAACCTGAACTATTGTCCTTATGACTAAAATGTACAAAGGAAAACAATGGAAGTATTATAAGAGGAGATCAAAAAGCAGGCAGGGGCTTCTCTAGCCAATGCCTCTGAAATGACGAAGAATCATCTCAAAATTTTTTTGGTCCACCTAAGCCACTGTTGATCATTCCATTGCATTACCAAAATAGTTTTTCCTTATAAAATCTATCCCATTTCATTTCCCATTAGTTGTCAGACCTCCGTGGGGGTACATGTTCTCAGTTCATTTATTTTGTGAAATTCTGCATCACATCTTCTTCCTTTTCTTTGTAGTCTCCTGATATCTTCACAGTTTCTCTTTTAAAAAAAAAAATAACAAAAGCCCACACTAACTGAAATGATTTACATGATCCTTTTCTTTACTTGGACCCAAAGAGTGTCCCTAAGGCCTAGCTACATAAATAGTTGTGGGTTTTCTGACATGCTTACTACTTTCACGGCTCATGTATGATTTTTTTAAATATCTCAATCATGATGGCATGTTCTCTTTTATTTCTAAATTTTTCATTGAACTTTAAAATGATTACAAAGTTAGCAATTATTTCAAGGTAATTTCTATTTATTACGGAGTCTAATTTCCCTGGGGTTTTTTCTTGTGGAGTTGCTTCCATAAATGTCCAAATTCTTTTCTCCAGGTACTCCTAACACAAAGTAATTTTCCACAGCCCTTTACATTATCTTGATGACTTTCTGGATGGTACAAAAGCAAGTGAGCCTGTGTGTATGTGTGCGTGTCTGTGTGTATGAGAGAGAGGGAGAGAGAGAATTAAACTGTAGGCTCACAGACCTGTTTCTCTTCTCTTTTTGATATGTTAACCCTCAGGGACAGCCCTGCCATGGGGCACTAAGCTATTATGTTTATCATTCTTGTGGGACTTCATCTCAGAAGAACATGAACACCTATACTTTTTTTTACATGATTAGGGTTGCACACTTAGCTATTTTGATAAGCTAAGAAACTTAAAAATGTCACATGAAAGCAAAGTAAGGTATCTGAGCCTAGATTTCAGAGCCAGATGGATCCAGGTTTGAATGACAGCCTTGTCATTCACTAGCTATGACACTGGGTAAGCTACAACTTCTCTTTGGGTCTCAGTTCTCTTAGAAACTAAATTAAGATAAATACCCTGAAGATAATTAAATGAGACAATACAGAAAAGCACTGAGAACAAATTAGATGTTCCAAAAGGCTAGCACATGCCCATCGCTCTCTCACAAGCATGCACACATAAAAAACTACATTTCTCAAACATTAAATATTTATATATCGTTTTACATTTTTAATACCTGTTACTACATACACACTTTTATCCTTAATTCATGAATGACATAGTTAGATCAAGTAATAGAGTTCCCATACAAATATATAAAAGAATAAATTAATTCTTAGTGTGTATCTACTTTGTACTAGACCTTAGACTATTTAATCCTATGAAAATTACATAGGGACAGGATAAAGTAGGGATTATTTCTCCCCTTCTACTGAAGAATGAACTAAATTCAGAGAAGTAAATTAATTCAGCCAAGAACACAGAGCTAGTAAGTGGCAAAGCTAGCCCAAGAACACATACAGTGCCTTCACTGTATATCCACAACAGAATGTAGCATGGTGAAGATACGGCTCCAGAGAAAGCTGGCCTGGGTTTGAATCTGTGCTCCAGCAGTTGCATTTAGGGGAAATAATGTAACTTAAATTTCCTCACTGGTAAAACAGAATTTAAAATAGCGTCACGTTCTTAGGGCTTTTGTGAGGATTAAATGTGTTAATTTCTCTAAAACTTGGAGTACAATGGTGTCTGGCACACAGCAAGGGCCTGATAAGTAACATCTATTAGTAATTTTACAAAGTGCAAAAATAGGTTATGTCTTCTACTGGTCAGAGTGAATGTGATTCAGATTTTTTAAAAATAAATTTTTAAAACCCTCTTATATTTCTACATGACACACTCTTCTTTACACGCTTAATATCCTCTGCCCAGAAAGGAAGAGATTAACCAAATGCAGCTCCTGACTTCGATCAGAACTAAGGTGAGGTCATCCATGATGTCATTCTATCTCCCTTACCTTTAATTTCCCTATCATGAAGTGAGAATTATCTGAGAAACATATCAAAAATAGCAGGAAATCACTAAAGGTCCTTTCAATCCAAAGGCATTGGGTTCTAGACAGAGTTTTAGACATTGACTCCCAATTGGAGGTGATTCTGACCACAAGCAATATTTGGCAATTTCTGGAGATAGCTGTGGTGGTGTTACTAGCATCTAGCGTGCAGAGGCTAGGCGTGCTGCCACACATTCTACAATGCACAGCGTAGCTCCAACTACAATAAAGAATTATGTGGTTCAAAATGTCAAAGTGACAAGGCCGAAAAACCTTGATCTAAAAGATGGAGGAAGAGTGACTTCATGGAAGGGAAAGAAAAGAGGGAGGGAAAGCAGGAATATGACCATTGCAATAACCCAAGAAGAAAATGATGACACTAGAAATATAGGTGACAAAATTCAGGAAGGTGGTGAATATGAGGGAGGTTAACAAAACAGAACTGGCATTACTTGGTGAATAGTTAGCTGTAGCAGGTGTACTCATTTGCTAGGAGTGCCAAAGACTAGGGATTTTAAAAACATATTTATTTTCTCACAGTTCTGGGGCCCAGAAGCTCAAGATCAAGGCGTGGGCAGGTTTAGTTTCCTCCAAGGCCTCTCTCCTTGGCTTGCAGATGGCCACCTTCACATGGTCTGTTCATTGTTCACATGCATCTCTGGTGTGTCTCTTTGTGTCTGCATTTTTTTAAGATTTCATTTATTCATAAGAGACACACAGAGAGAGGCAGAGACATAGGCAGAGGGAGAAGTAGGCTCCCTATGGGGAGCCCAATGAAGGACTCGATCCCAGGATCCTGGGATCATGATCTGAGCCAAAGGCAGATGCTCAGCCACTGAGCCACCCAGGTGCCCCTGCATTTCCTCTTATATGGACACCATTCACGTTGGGCTAGGGCCCATCCGAACAGCCTTATTTTAACTTAGCCATCACTTTAAAGGTCCTATCTCCATATGCAGTCGCATTCAGAGGCATTGGGGGTCAGGACTTCAACCCTATGAATTCGAGAGGAGAGGAGACCCAAGTCAGCCCACAATAGCAGGTAAAGAAGGAAGAACAATTTAAAAGGCTTTGGTGACTAGAGGAAACTTCAAAACACAGTGCCTGGAAACAGTTTATTATTTCAATTTATTATTTCTCATGATTCTGTTTTTTGGTCAAGTGGATTCTTCTGCTCATACAACAGTGGCTGGGCAGTGGGTGAGCTGGATGGTATAACTGCATGCTGGCAGTTAATACTAGCCACTAGCGGGGAGTTCAACTGTACCTACAGGTAGGGGCCTCAACTTTCTCCAAGAGAGCCTCTCCATGTGGCTCTTAGATCTTTCTCGTAGAACAGTGACCAGCTTGCAAAAAGAGCATCTCAGAGACAAGCCCCAATATGCCAGTGCTTATTGAGATGGTGCTGGCATTGTACTAATCAATGTCCTATCAGTCAAAGCCAATCAAGTGAACAAGCCCAGAGTCCACATGAGACGGGGACCACATGAGGAGTGCTGGAAGAGACAGTTAACTGTGGACACCAAAGTAACAGTCTATTACAGCACCCAGACCATCTTGTCTCCTCTCTCTCTATCATATCACTCTGTATATTTCCTAAAATGTATTCACTTGCATTACTATCTTCCCCAGTAGACCACCCTCCTCAATGGCCAGGACTATGTTGTATTTATCGAATCCCTTATCATGGCACTGGGAATAAACTAGGTGTTTGGGTTTTTTTTTTTTAAGATTATTTATTTATTTATTCATGAGGGACAGAGAGAGAGAGAGAGAGGCAGAGACACAGGCAGAGGGAGAAGCAGGCTCCATGCAGGGAGCCTGACGTGGGACTAGATCCTGCGACTCCAGGATCATGCCCTGGGCTGAAGGCAGATGCTTTAACCAGCTGAGTCACCCAGGGGTCCCTAAACTAGGTATTCTAATAAGAGTTAGTGAACCATAGATAGGGATTGAGAAAAGAAAAAAGAAACAGGAAGAGAGAGACAGGCAAGGACTCTAGAGTATTCCCATGCCTTTTACTTCTGAGTAGGATAGTTAATTTCATGTGTCAACTTGACAGGATCATGAAGTGCACAGATATTTGACTAAACATTATTTCTGGGTATGTCTGTGAGGATGTTTCCAAATGAAATTAGCATTTAAATCAGCGGACTCAAAAAGCAGTTCTCTCCAGTGTGGCTGGACACCATTCAACCCTTTGAGGGCCTAAATAGAACAAAAAAATGGAAGGAGAAAGAATTCAGCTCTGCCTGCCTGATTGCTTGAGCTGGGACCTCAATCTTCTCCTGCCCTCAGGCCCCCTGGTCCTCTGGCCTTCTGATTTGGACTAAATGACACCACCAACTCTCTTGGGTCTCCAGCTTGCAGATGGCACATAGTGGGACTTCTTAGCTTCTATAACTGTGTGAGCAAATTCCTTATAAATAAATCTCTTCCTCTCTCTGTATATAATCTATTAGTCAATTTCTCTAGAGAATTCTAATATATGAAGGTAGAAAGAAAGGACAAATTATTTGCTCCCTAGTTCCTTCTTTTTCAAAAGGTAAAATCCCAGTCTGTGCCAGACTTGTTCAGAGCAAAACAGGTGACTAGCCGTGAGGCTCAAAGAATACTTATCCACTTCTATGATCCAAAACTATTTTACTCAAAATACTAGTGTGAAAGTATTGGTCCAAATGTGATCCAAACCACCAACCACCAAGAGTTGTTAGAAGCTACGCACACATAGTCCCAGAGTGAAAGCCAAAAATTTCTTGCTTTGGGAAGAATTTCTTTACAGAATAAATCTAGCTCCTGGCACTTAACACTTTGTTGTCAGCCAAAGTCTGCCCATGGGGAAAACACCTGAAGGCTGTGTCAACAATGAATAAGATCTGAAGTTTCTGATGTATCATTTCAAACAGAGCAGTCACTTGATCCGATCCTCAGCCTCCTCTCTTTCTGATCATCTGTTCTCAGAAAGCTCCATGCCCCTCCCTCTCCACGTCCAACTGCTTCTTACAGGCTGGTCAACCTCAAGTCTACGTCTCAAACCCAGATCTCTCTTCTCAGCTGCAGACTCATGCTATCTTCTGTAACTCTACTTTCTACAGGGCATATTAATCTGGAGGACCCACAGGCACCCCAAATCTAGCTACTCTAGAATCTAGAACTCAGCTCAACGCACACACACCAGCACCCCAAACTAGTTCTTCCTTCTATATTACTCATCTTGTAGTAGCAAGGCTATCTACCCAGACAACTAAACTAGAAATCTGTGAGTCCTACCCAATTCCTCCCGTCCCTTTCTACCCTGACACAACTGGCACTCCCTACAATTTTTACATTTTAATTCAGTCCACCTTCATCTCTTGCCAAAGATGCTGTAACAGCCAGGCAACTGGTCTCCTTGTCTTTAATTTTGCCCTGTCCACCTCTTCACCTGTACTATAGCCAGAATGATGCTTCTAAAACTAAAACCTAATCTGATGACTCTGCTTAAAATTTAACAATGGCTCTTCCAACCATACAAAATAAAGTGTACACCCCTCTAGGCCTAGAAGTCTCTGGGGATTGGCCTCTTCTTGCCTCAACTGCTCCTTATGCTTCACTGTCCTGTCCATATTCTCCAAAAACCTCAAAGTGGTCCAGAGTTCCAGTTGTTTTATTTATTTATTTATTTATTATTATTATTATTATTGTTATTATTCCTTCTATGAGGAAAAGTTTCCTCCCCTGAATTGACTCCTACTCATTCTTCAAGATTCAATCTAAGAACATAAGCCACCCTGGCCCCCATGCTATCCTCTAAGCCCAGCAGCATACATCCCACCATGCTGCGTGTGCTTTACCACCTGTCTGTGTTCACCACCTGGCTGCATGTTCCCTGGAGGCAGAGATCATGTCATATTCATCTCTGTGTCCCCACAGCTCAGTAAATATCACTTCAGTCTCACAGAAACAATGTCACTGTTATGACATGAAACTCTACAGGCGTGGATCTGGTCACAGCTGCCAAAGCTGAATAAGTGGGAAAAGAACTCATCCCATGAAACTCCTCTTCCACTGCCCAGAGCAAAAAAAGTCTCAAAGAATCCCATTTTCCCGGGTTTCATAAAGTTACTCAATAATTAGCCTCTTCCAGATGCTAGAGGAAGAGAGGTTTTTTCCAGATTTAAAAGAATTTGTCATTTATCCTTTTCATTAAGTCACCTTTTACTTGGTTAAGACTTAAAAATGGTTCCCCAAAACTCAACTGGTATTGCCCCCATCAAATGTTGTCAGGGAAAGAGTTTCTCTACCTTTCAGCCATGAAGACTCCTGCACATCACTCACCTGGAAAGCTCATTACTCTTCACCTTACCTCCACCTCCTACCTCTAAGTGGCCAACTCCTAGTTTTTGTCTAAGAACCAGCTCAAGGATCATTAACTCTGAGATACCCTCTCTCAACTTTCAAAACTGATTGCTCCTTCCATTGTGCACACTTACTGTATAGTATTGCACATGTCTGTCTGTCTTTCCTATGAGATGCTGAACTCTCTGAGACTAAAGACAGGGGCCTGTTCATCTTTGGATCCCCATTCCCTTTTGCAGTGCACAGAGTATAGGAAACCCTAGTGAAAGGGTGATTAAGTTAATGAATAAATGACTTTATGACTAAATAATCTGACAAAGATGACAGAAAGATTCTTAATATATGTAAACGTGGGAGACTTTAAAGAAAGAAGAATTAGGAACACCTGGGTGGCTCAGTGGTTGAGCATCTGCCTTCAGCACAGGGCATGATCCTGGGGCCTGAGGATCAAGTCCCACATCGGGCTCCCTACAAAGAGCCTGCTTCTCCCTCTACCTGTGTCTCTGTCTCTCTCTGTGTCTCTCATGAATAAATCAATAAAATCTTAAAAAAAGAAAGAGGAATTAATGTAAGAAATAATATATTTATAAATGTACTTGTGTTAAATTTATTCTCTGAGATTGTTGTAATCAGGATTGAATAGAGAGTCATATGATTTTTTTTCCCCTTCAAGAGAATGTTAAGAAAAGTAAAACTAAAAGTTGGGATTCCCAAGTTGGAATTTCAGTTCTGCAACTGGCCATGACTGTGACTAGGAGCAAATCACCTAACCTCTCAGGAGCCTCATCTCCTCACCAGTTGGATGAGTGTGATGTTTAGTACTCAACAGATTATTTCCTGCTCTACACATCTATAAGGTCCTGATCCCACTGCTCCTTTCACCCACTTCACTTTCCACTCATATAGCCCACATCTCAGCCTTCAGAGCTCTGTCATCACTTCTTGCACATGCCTCCTCTCATGCTCCCCGTTGGTCTCTGCTCCATCTGTTTGATGGCTCATGTGGCAAAACCCACACTCCCAGTCTACCAGCACCATGGGTCCTGGTACTCTCTTGAAATCACCTTCTACTTCCTGTCCAATGAACTGTCTTCTCATCTCCTTCAAAAAGTTTCTCATGGTATTTTCCTCCCAGTAACTCAGATTTACCTTGAACTACTCTATACGTGTAAAGGTGTATGTGATGGAATAATAACACTCATCATTAGTACATCCTAATCCCTCAAAATTCTATCTGTACTCATCATCCCTTATTTTTCTCAATAACCCTATAATGTTAATGTTATTAATCACAATTCTGTAGGAAACTGAGACACAAAACATTTAAGTGATTTGTTCAGAATCATACACTTAGAATGTTATGGAAGAATGTGGATTTGTTCTCAGGTTGTCTAGCTCCAGTTTTGCATACTTGCTACTCTTCCCAGGATGTCTGTCACAATGGAAATTACACAGAATTAAAACCAATACAGTCGGTAGTAGATGCTGCTTAATTATTTGATTAATTTGTGACAGTCTCTGCAATGTCAAGGCAAGCCCTGCATGAGAGGCATAAGATGGTTTGAATGCCAGACGTCTACAAAGCAGTCAGTGGAAAGTGCTAAAGCAGCAAGACTAACCAATGAGGATGCTTGGAGTGACACTCAGGAAGTAGCCACAGAGTAAAGAACCCCCTGTCCCCATGGTACAGAAACACATTCTTATATTTCTATGAACTTGAAATGTTCCTCTAGGTCTTTGCCCATATACCTCTTCTGCCTTGGATATTTCCTACTCTACTCTCTTTTTACCTGGACAATTCCTTCCTTCCTTCCTTACTTATAATACTTACTCTTCAAGGCTAAGGTCAAGTTCAACCTCTCTACAGAGTTTTTACTGAACAGCCTAGGCTGGGCCCTGTGCCATTCCTCTGGGTTCCTCCTGTGTGTGTGTGTGTGTGTGTGTGTGCATACGTGTATCTGTGTGTGTGTGTCTTCCCATACTAACAAGCAAGTAACTCAATTCTGACATTCACCTAACTGGAGATAGCGTCAGATAGCACAGGTTAAGGGCTCAGTGTCACAAAAATGTCTCCCCTTACTTACCTGCCGCTTCAGATGCCAAGTGCCAATCCAAGTTGTTAGCTCTGCTTCTTACCAACTGCCTATACATCAGAAGTTCCTACTCCCCACCCTCAGGGTTTAATTAATTTGCTATAATGGCTCATAGAACTCATAAAAATATTTATATAAGCTTACCAGTCCCTCAGAAAAAGATATAACTCAAGAACATCCAGGTGGAAGAGATGCACGGCATAGTATATGGGAAGGAGCAGAGAGTCTATGCCCTATAGGAACACCACTCTCCCTGAATTTCCATGTGTCCACCAACCTGGAAGCTCTCTGAACCCTGTCCTCTTGGGATTTTTATGGAGGTTTCTTTAAATGATTAATGATTAGATCATTGGCCATTGGTGATTAAACTCAAACTCCAGCTCCTCTCCCCTCCACAGAGGTCAGGGGTAAAACTACAAGTTCTGACTCTTTAATCACATGGTGGGTTTCCCAGGCAACAAAGCCCCATTCTTAGCTTACTTACCCTATGGGCTTTCCAAAAGTCACCTTATTAACATAATTTCAAAAGACACCTTTAATACTCCCATTATTAGGAAATTCCAAGGATTTTAGGGGCCCTGTGTCAAAAATGAGGATGAAGACCAAATATATGTATATATTTCTTATTATTAATTATAATACCAGAACTCCATAGCTTCTTGTACCTCCCTCTATCATAATACTTCTCAGCCTGCACTGTAATTGTTGGCTGTTATGTCTTTTTTTCCCACTGGGCCTTGTGCTCCATGAGAGTAGAGATTTCATATTCAATTCTGTTTCCCCAGATTCTGTCTAAATGACTGGGACATTATTAGGTGCTCAGAGCATGCCTGTGAATGAATGAATAAATGAATGAATAAAAGATTTTTCGAGGTAGATCACACACAAGAGTTGTTTTTTCTCTCTGAGAATCCTACTCTGCTTATAGAACCCTTCCAACTCCAGCAGAACAGGAGAATGAGTTTTATAGCCAGCATATTTTCACAGAGATCAATGTGTCCTCCAAGATTTCTGCAATTTTTAGTTTGCTCTTTTGTGCAAAGGAAAATAGCAATGTCAATAGCAAAAGGTTAAGAAACATGCCAGCCAAAGAAATATATATATTTTAGAGACAGACTTAGAGGTTGAGACAGAGATAGAAAGATGGAGAAGAATATGGAACTACTTGCTAGTCCAAAATGGTTTTGCATGGATCATGAAAAGGCATAAGACACAGAAGTAATTGAGAGGATTTCAAAAATTTAAAACCAGATAAAGAAGTAGAAGGAAGAAAAAAAAAGAAGTAGAAGATCCCAGTAGAGCCAGGTCATAGACAAATGTCTTTCCAGCTAGTTTTGCACTAAAGAGCATTGAATAGTTTAAAAGTATCACCAAACTCTAGTGGAAACTATATATTATCTGTAATATTCTTTAAATATGAACACATAAGATAATTTAATTACAATATAATGAAATTATAATAAAGCATAAAATAATTTAATTATAGATAATAGGTACCATTATATCAAGTAAGCTCTCTACTTATTTCTTATTTTTAAAAATCAATTCAAAGAACTCTTCAGAAATTCTTAAGAAGGGAAGCATAGAAGGATTGGATACAACAGTGCAGTTGTTCTCCTGTTACCCAGAGGAAGTAGCAAAGAGAAGTAGTAACTTTTAAAGAATGGAACCTGAACAGAATCGCTCCCCCCCCTCCACTGGGATGGGCACCCTACCTCTTACAGTAGTGTCCTATGGGCACAGGTGGCCAGGTCAGGTCAGTTGCATGAGTAGCTTCTCCAGGCTCTGGAATTTGGACAGGCCTTCAAGCCTCTGGCGTTGCCATAGAGAGGTGGCAGTCTGGTTCCTAGGAAAAAAAGCATGCAACACTAGAGAGGCCTGATTATTTTCACAACATGAAAGGTAGTTTTCATTCCTATTTTGTTGAGTATATCATTTGATCCTGATTGATATTGTTATCTGACTTCAATCTCTTGACTTCTCGATGCTAACATCAACTCTACCTCCTCTGGATTTGGTGTTATCACTCTTCTGAGCTTCTTACTTCTCCCACTTCTTTTAAAGATAGTCTTTACCAGCTTCAAATTTGTGAATTTCATATATCCTGCTCCTTCTCCTGGCCCAGAACCCAGCCTTGACTTTACCAGATCCATCATTCCAGATCCTTACAGAGAAAGTGTTCAGTCATAATACAGCCAATCAAGAGAACTTTGTCAGATTAATATAGAGTGATTAGTGGTAGGACTCAAGCAAAAAATATACACTCTTCTGTCTTGTTAGCAAAATCAAAAATGAGACCCAAAAGTATTAATATAATCATTATATATAGTGTAAGCAGGTCTAAATCTTCAATAAGAACCCTCATGGTAATTCAAATGTTCCTAAAAAACTGAACAGGTAGCATTTGTCTCACTAAAATAGAGGGACAAGCTGGGTCATGTGTCAGTTGAAAATTTGTACTCTGTTTTTCCTTGTTCTTACTATTGCCAGAAGGAACTGTCAAACAAAATACACTTTCCTATTTCACTAGGAAATGGCTTCAGTTATCAATTTCCCCCAGAAACTCTGTTCCTCTGAGTGATTTCACCAAATTTCCAGTGTCCTATAGCCATGGAACTATGGAGCCAAAAGGGAATCGGAAGATGCTTGAGACAGGAGGCTCTAAACTCCTCATAGACCCATCTGAGAGTATACTGACTGGTACAGAACTTTGCCCTAGAAAAGTGCACCTACACACAATATTTTGCATACAACTTTTGCGTACAAGTCCCCTCTCCAAAGCCCACATGCCCCAAATCAAACAGATCTAATCCCATCATCTAAGCCAACCACGATCTTATTTATGGATAAAGATAGCAAGATCCATGACAAAGCTGATTTGACAAAGTGGCATTTCCTTGTCTCCCAACTTTCTCCCCATCACATGGCATGATCTCCCAATGGAAACTGCAACAATGTGAGCAATTTGAATAGGAAATGGGTATTTTAAAACCTCAATTATCAATATAAGACTGTAGCTTCACCTAAGATTATAGATTATACTTAAAGTATATCACTAAAATGAAACTATCATAATAACATAATAATTATCGAACAGCTACTGTATACCAGGTAACATTCAAAATATACTTCATTAATCTGCATCACTACCATACTATAGTTATAAAGCTTGTTCTATGGAGGGGCTGAATGGCTTACACAAGGTCACACAGTGACAGAGCCAGGGTGTGAACCCAGAATGTGGCACCAGTGACTGTGGTCCTGGAACCACTGTGCCTGGAACCACTGTGATACTGCTCTGTCAAAAGCTGAATTTGCAAAACAAATATAAATGTAAATAGATTTTTTTTAATGAAGTATCTCTTTATTCCTGTCAAGAATCTACAGGGACTCAATTTAAGCAAAGCATGTTCTCTAGCATGCAGTAATGAATAGTTAAGAATGGTTTGCAATTAACCAATCAATTTTTTGTATCTTAATCCATGCTCTTCAAGGGCTTCAAATTACTTGAAAGTGTTCTCTCAAGCATTTTAAACATTTCTCCCTATAATCTCGTTTACACTATTCATTTCTAAAATTTATAAAGAAATTGTTTTAGTTGACTGAGGTTCTCATTTCCCCAATACTTGTAACTAAATTAATAAGAATCAGGGCTCCTGGGTGGCTCAGTAGATTAGCTGCCTTCAGCTCAGGTCATGATCCCAGGTTCCTGGGATGGAGCCCCATGTGGGGCAGCCTTTTCAATGGGGAGCCTGCTTCTCCTTCTTCCTCCACTCGTCACCACCATTCTTGCTCTCTCTCTCCTGTCTCTCACAAATAAATAAATAAAATCTTTTTAAAAATTAGTAAGAACTATAATTGGCTTTTTTTTTTTAAGTAAAAAAGGTCTTACAGATCATTTAGTGTGACCCACCCATTTTGTAAAAAGGAAACAGCCTAGATATATTAAAGATGATTTTTATGAAGATCTCACAGTAGACACAAAGAACTAAGACACAGTTGTGCTTCCCTATAGGCTGCCTGGGTCCTATCCCACGTCCCACCATAGCTATCCAAAGCTTTAATTTTTTCCCAGTGATTACTTCAATCTTTTCAAATGAAAAGCAAACTCAAGTAACAGAATTTTTTTAAAGGAATTGAAGTTGTAGCAGGCTCAAGTGGTAAATTCACTGACAAAAAAAAATATACTAGCTTTTACTTATTTTTTTTTACAATATATAAAATGCATAATTTTTTAAGGCTTAGTTACTGTATCAGCCATCTTTCTTCATACTTTAAAATAGGAATTTCCAAGCACTGTCTTAAATAAAATTTAAAACAACAGAAATATAAGCTTATTTACTAGCATACCATGAAATATTTCAACTAAAACTTCAAAATGAGAAGTGGGGCAAAAGGAAACCAAACCTCCCCTCTACACTGCTTCCCTGACACTTTGCCCAACCTCCCCAGGATGTGAAGCCCATTGATGTATGGAACCAATCCACTTCAGGCAGGTGGAGAGGGAACAAACATCTCCCAGGTCCAGAGAGCCAAGCCCTGGGCCAGACTCTGCAAGAAGCCTCTGGTTTTCTGTTCACAGTAAGTGAACAGAGGTGACCACACTGAGGGTCAAAGATGAAGGAACTTGCCCAAATCTCAGGTGCAGTGTATGAGAGGCAGAACAAGAATGTGAGCTTAGATCTGCTGTTCTCAGCATATGTGCCCTTTTCAAAAAAAAAAAAAAAAATGCCACTGAGGATAAAGAAGTGATATATATATATAGATATATATATAGATATATATATACACATATATATATAGATATATACACACTCACATAAACATACACATATATACATAATGGAACATTAATCAGCCATAAAAAGAATGAGATCTTGCCATTTACAACATGGATGGATTTAGATATACAGTGCTAAGTCAGTCAAAGAAAGACAAGTACCGTATGACTTCACTTACATGGAATTTAAGAAATGAAACAAATGAACAAAGAAAAATAAGTGAGATACTAAACCAAAAAACAGATTCTTTAACTACAAAGAACAAACGAATGTTTACCAGAGGGGAGGTGACTGGGGGGGTGGGGAGGTAGGGGGAGGAGGGCGGGAGGGGCAGCTGTTAGTTGAAACAGGTGAAGGGAATTAAGAATTCACTTATCATGATGAGCATTGAGTAATGTATAGAACTGCTGAGTCACTATTTTGTGCACCTGAAACTAATATAACACTGTATGTTGACTATATTGGAATTAAAATCTAAAAAACCCCACCTAGGTATTGTAGACAACTATGTGCCTTCAAGGATGTTAGAACTAGTTGAGGAGGAAAGAAAACACTAGAATTCTATATAGAGTAAAAGTACAAATATGGGTATATAAAATGAAAAAAAATGCAAATACAAATATAAAGATAGTTATCAAGAGGTGATTTTTACCTCTAAAATGGCAACATGAAATGCTAAGTATAAAATATAGAAGCAGCCCAGGTGGGCAGCCCGGGTGGCTCAGCAGCTTAGCATTGCCTTCAGCCCAGGGTGTGATCCTGGAGTCCCGGGATCAAGTCCCACGTCGGGCTCCCTGCATGGAGCCTGCTCCTCCCTCTGCTTGTCTCTCTTCTCTCTGTGTATCTCTCATGAATAAATAAACAAAATATTTTAAAAAAAAGAAGCAGCCCAGGAAATACAGAAAGTGGAAAGAGGGAGGGGAGAAGGGAGAAAGTGAGGGAAATACTCAACCAAGTCATTTCTACCCTTGTTATTCAAAACATGGTACACAGATCAGCAAGGAGATCATCATCTGAAGTTAGAAGTGCAGACTCTCGGGCCTGGCCTACACCTATTAAATCAGAATCTGCATTCTAACAAATCTACCAGGTGATGTGTGTGCATAAGAAAACCTCAGAAGCATGGTCTTTATGAAGCATCAAACAGCAAACACATTTGGAATTCCAGAAAGGAAGAAGACAGGGGTGATTGGAGAGGGCAACTTGTAGGCAGTAGAAGTTGATCTGCTATGAGACTATGGGTGGAATTCCTATGAGGTATTTAGAATTTACTGGGGAAGCAAGAGAAACGTATGAGAAAGAAT
Organism: Vulpes vulpes; assembly: GCF_048418805.1. Lineage (NCBI taxonomy): Eukaryota > Metazoa > Chordata > Mammalia > Carnivora > Canidae > Vulpes > Vulpes vulpes. The sequence goes on along the minus strand of NC_132787.1, from coordinate 101,091,735 downwards.
AGGTATGTAAGAAGTGAAGTGGGTGCAGGAGAAGAAAGAAAATCATGCTGCCCAAGGTGAAAGGTAACTGGAGAAGAATGTTTAGAATTTTCCCTTACTATGGCTTAGGTTTACATATTCCCACACAGACTGTTTCAATTTACAGAGAGAAAGAAAATTGTTAAAACAAAGTATGTACATTCGGCATCTGGAAAAAATGGGCGCTCTTGGGGAGGAACAGCTGGAATCTTCCAACACGTGTGTGCTGATTCTCTCACCAGAGACCCATCTACAGAATGGGCAACTTTGGTGTGCCCCAGTGAAGCAGTGTTCAGACACATGCCAGGGCTCTGGCTGCCTACAGGTGCAACACATTTCATAGAGCTTTTCTGTTTTGCAGGTCTTATTGGCATAAAGAGGTTCTGAATGCAGTAACCATCTGCCGAGTGGGGGTCCTAGCACGTAAAGTAGGTGGCATATGGCCACTGGTTCACTGAGGGTTAACCTGTCCCAATGCATTTTTCTAGACAAAGCAAAATTCACCAAAAAAATAAATAAATAAAAAGGAGGGACCGAGTTCCTGTGGCCCCAGTGATTTGTTATGATCATTAAATGCTGATCATCCAGTAATCCGATGGGTATATGGCCTTAGAAATGAGCCCAGATTCTCTGAATCCAGGACAACCCATGTGTTCATGCAACAGTCACTGGCATTGACCTCAAGTCAGGGTTTTGCCAGCTACCATGGATTTGGGGTAGGGAAAAAAGTGGCCCCTGAATTCAAGTAATTTGCATCTACCTCACAGACAACTAAGAAATTAAAATCCTGTGAGAAGCTTGCTAAATGGGGGAAAGGCAAGGTTTAGGAGTTTAGAGGAAAGAAAACCCCAGCCATGCCAGAGAAGTGAGTAAGCTTCACAAAGAAGGCAGGAGTCAGGCTGAGTGTGGGTAGGCACTTGCCCCAAAGGGAGGAACGAGTGAGCTAGAAGTGTTGAGGCTGTAGAGGTTACGGATAAGAATATAGATTTTGGAATCTCGTGGTCCAAGGCTCAAAATAGTCTTTGCAACTTAGTAGCAGCAGCCCCACAGAAACTATGGGAGGTAACAGATCTAGTTTTAAAGGAACTAGATTTCCTTGGGGGTGGGGGCAATTTGTTACACAGCTCTACATAATTAATACACTGTGAAACTAATGAGGCTTAAATATCAGGGCTCCTCACTTGCCTTGAGCTCCTCCAAAATCCCAAGATGAGGGGGAAGGCATCCCCAAGCCCTAAGGTCAAGAGGCAGAGAGGTCCCTGAGCAATATGTTCACAGGGCCACAGGTTTTTATAAATATGCAAATTTAAGATATTGGATTTTTGTGATGTTTAAGATATTTGTTAGAAACTTTAAATTTTTAATTAGTTGTGCTTTTTAAATTCATTTTAAACAAAACCAACTTTCATAGAAAAATGAATATATAAATATGCAAATAGACAAACATGCATATAGGCGAGGTGTGTGATGTTGTGCTTAGTGGGATGTTTGATGCTATATATAAACAGGATATTACTTGGGGAAGTAAAGAGATTTCATTTCCTGGTGTAGATAAATCCAGATCACCCTCCCACCCCAAGCAATCTCTTCTCTTCCATCCCTTTCTCGTGCCACCTCCATGCAGAGCTCTGCCCCTCCCCAACTTCTACAAGGAATCTGGACTCACCAAACATATGTGATTTTTCCAGTGTTTCAGGGGAGGCTGGCTGCATCATGAGGAAAAGATCACAATGCTCCCCTCCAAGGCACTGCATCCACACGGCTGACCTTATCTTAGAGCCCATCTGCTCACCATTTGACCCAGCCCCAAACCCCCAATCCCACAGTGCCATTCTTCTGTCACTTGCAGACCACTAGAAAGTTCAGTCTCATCCCTTGCTGCCTTGGATGACTTTTCTCCTGAAGATGCCTCTGTGCAACTCTAGGGAACAACCCATCCCAACTGGTTGTAAATCCATGCTGGAACATCTGGATGAGCACCACCTCAAAAACAAGTCTGAAATATGATTCACTGTCCTCCTTTACTTTAGGTTAAAGATCACTACGACTGAACTGAGAAATGGTAGTAAGAAAAGACCAGAGGTAAGTGTCTCCAGTATATCACACCCATTCCAAATGAATATAACTCGCAGCGTGGTGTAGAAATTAAGGTCTGTTCACAGAGAGAGAAGTCATGAAAAAGCAAAGCACAGGATGGTCCTGGGAATTTAAAGGAACCTGCATCAAGCAATGAGTACCTTCCTCATGCCAAGTCGTGATTTAGTTTCACCTGTATCACACTGTCCACATTGTTCATTTGAATCGTATTTGTTTTGTGGTTTTGTCTGTATGTAAATTGCAAATGTGTTTTGATTGTGGACCTCTATGAGGATGATAAGCATGAGGAACACACTTCATATTGGACCATATATAAGTCAACATTTGGGGCAGGGGGTCTGTGGGCATTTTCTCAGGTTTAAGGATATTGGCTTAGCATTCTAGAAAATGATCAAAGAAAAATATAAAGGGAATTCTCACTATGATCTCATTTATTCATTCATTTGTTCACTCACTCACTCAACACATGTCTATTGGATACTGATTATTCATGGATAAGAACCATTTGAAACACTGGGTAGAGCAATAAATAAGTTAGACAAGTCATGATTCTCCTGCATTTTACTTTCTAGGAAAAAAGAGAAGGAAAGATAAAATGTTTTTAAAAGACTTTTGAAATATGATGTGTGCACAGAATGAAATAAAACAGGAGGATTTGATAACAAGTGGCTGGAAGGCTATTTGATTTGATGAATAGAAAAGGTCTTTCTTTGAAGCGACATTAAAACTGAGACCAGGAAAGGAGCAGCCATGTGCAAAAACCAGAGGATTAATGTTCCAGGCAGACAAAGCAGGAAGTGCCAGTGTCCTGGGGTGAGATGGCTGGAAAAGAATGAGTGAAGGAAGAGGAGGAGAGATAGGCAGGTTTGGACCATATTGAGGCTTTTAAGCTGTTTGAATGAAATCTATTCTAGGTGCAATGGGAAGCTTTTGGAAAGTTTCTTAGAGGGGAATGACAGGATTCAATTTACACATAGATCACTCTAATGAATGTGTGAAAAATAAACTCTTCACAAGAGTGAAAACAAAAGAGAAGTCAGAAGGCTACTGAAGTAGACCAAGTAAGAAATGACCGGGGCTGGATGAGGGGGTAGCAGTAGGAACGGAAAGAGGTGGATGGATGTGGGATATAGTCAAAGGTATAATCTATAGGACTTACTGATGGATTGAGTGTAAAGATTGGATATAAGAAGGTTAAGAAGGGAAAGAGAAGATTTGCATATGTTTGTAAATTTTTGGATTGAGGGTTTTTTTTAAAGATAAAACAGCATGGATATAAAACAATTCTGAATGAAACTATAACAAAACATTAAGAGTTAAGAGCTAATATCTTGAATGGTGGAAATAATTTTGCTTTTTCATGTGATATTAATTATTTTAAAATGAAAAAAATATATTTAATACTTTTTCATATTCCTGGTAGTGAATATTTTTTTTTTTTGGCACACACTTTCAAGGCCCCAGGTCAACTGAGGAAAGCAGATGTCTTTGTTAGGAGTCTGAAAAGATGCCCTGAATAGAGGAAGCCAAAGATGGGGACCCAGGTCAACGAATGACCTCACAGAAAGTAAGGGCACAGGGAGCCATAATGGGGAGATCTGACTTACCTGAGCTGCTAAGACCCACCTGGGCTTCACGACTGCTTCCAAAGAGTTAGCAACACCTATCTGTCCATGCTCAACAATAACTGCTGCCCGTATCATCATCATCTTGGGGCCCCTTCGAATGACAGGGTTGTTCCTCTGCCAAGGCACAGAGCTGGTACCAATCCATTCCATACTCACCACCCAGGGCTCAAGAAGAAAACATCGAATAACATGGCCATGAGGTCATATCCAAATTGCTACATTTTATCTTATTATCATGCCTGATTATTAACATAACCAACTTTATATGATTTTATAGATGGCAGAACTGAGAAACAAAGTCCATTTCTATAATTGTGTAGCTATTTGGTGATTCGGTCCTATTTTTTTCCCAGCACACTACTAAATACAGCAGTTCAGTGTTTCCCAACCTTTTTCACACCATGCCACACATAGAAACTGGTGTTTTTACAGGATGCTGGGGCAAATGGATGAGGATGCTCAAGGCCTGGCACAATTTTCTCAGGGGTTCCATCTGCCTCAGGGCTTATGTGGTCACACAAAAACAAGTCAGTAAGCTTCTTGACATACCTTTTGCTTACAGGGTACTTAATCTGGTGGTTCCCAAATTTTCCAAAAATTTAGAAAGTTTTGGGTGTGTTTTTGAGAGAGAGAAAGAGCAGGGGAGGGGAGGGACAGAGGGAGAGGGAGAGACAAAACCTTAAGCAGAGACTCACACCCAGCACAGAGCCTGACTCAAGTCTCAAATTCATGACCCTGAGATCATGACCTGAGCTGAAATCAAGAGTCAGATGCCCAACAGACTGAGCCACCCAGGCGTCCCCAAAATTTGGAGAGCTTTTGAAATACAGATTCCCAGGCCTTGCCCAGAACATATTAGTTAAACGGCTTTCCATTGCAAACAACAGAAAATAAGGACTCAAACTGTCTTAAACAATTAATAGCAAGTTTAGGTGTTGGTCAGTTATAACAAAGTCCTATTCTGAGTTCATCGCCTTTGCCTTCAGGCTGCTTCCCCTCCTTGTTCAAACATGGTTGTAACACTTCTGGGCATTAAAGCCAGAGATCTAGCCTTGTGCGTGTCCAGCTGTGAGCAGATGGCAGCTTTGTCTGAATGAGAAAAACTAGCCCGTTCCCATTCAGCTGTACCTCAGGGAGCAGGACAAGGGCTACAAGTTAGTCCCCCAGACCCTCTCCCCTCACTGTGCCCAGTGGTGTGCTGGAAAATGTTTAACCACCAGCTTGGTGGTTGGTGATTGGTAGAGCTTCCCAATTTCTGTGGTGTAAATATGTCCCGTGCAGCCGGTTTGAAGCTCGGGGTGTAATACGAAAGAACACGGGGTTGGGAAGTGATGTTCACCATCAGCACACCTTGGTCACAGAAGCAGCCAGGTGAGCAACACAACCTGCAAGGCCCAATGCAGCAGACCCGCCTGTAACTACACCTAGTCCCACACGGGAAGAAACCACCAAAATAGAACTATAACACTGGCAAGATTTTATAAAAATAATGAGTTCTTGGTTCCGAGTACAAACTCCTCTAACTGCACTTTAAAAATCGTTTCAGAACCACCCCCCCACCGAAATGATACTCCGTTTGAAAACTAATAATGAACAGAAGCTATATATTTTAAGTAACACAATGATCATGACTATAAGTTATTACTCATTAGTGGGAAAGAAAACCCTATATAAAAAAAAAAGTAGAATTCAAAAGACTCTAGGTAAGGAATTAATCACTTTTATAAATAGCATCAAAGGAGATGATTGTACCTTTGGATTCTGTTGAAAGCACAAAATTTATTTTAGAAAATTCCTATCCCCAATACTACTTAATAATATAGAGGAATCTTAATATAGAGCAATCTATTACATAGTTATGCAATTTTTCCTTTGCCTTAAATACTTACTTTAAATTGTGTTTTATATAAATGCTGGCATGCCCCTTCCATTTATTTTTATTTTTTTTACTAACATGGGGTCCAAAATTAAGGGGGTTGCTATATAGCCCAGCGGTGAAAAGTATCACCTCTCCATCAAGCTGCCTCAGATGAAGCCCCAGTTCTACGACCTACCAGTGCTATAAACTTGGTCCAGCCACTTAACCTCTCTTCCAACTCCAGTGGCCTCATGGGTACCATGAAGGGAGTAACAGTAACTAGATCTCTAGACTTATAAGAAGGGGAGAGGAAATAATTCATGCCTGTGCTCAGCACTGTGCCCAGCACACAGCAGATACCCCCCAGACGTTTGCCACAGGGCGCTCAGTCACATGGGCAGATCTGGTGACCAAAAGGCCTGTGGACTCTGTCCAACCAACCATCATGATAGCTACACTAAGCACCTTCTCAAGACAGTTTATCATACTGATGGAGCATGCAGTCTGTGTCAGGCTCGGGACAAGTATTCTAACTCACATGTCTTTTATTTCACGGTCATGGCTGTATGATTTTATGGAGGCACTTCCTCTTTTCCCCCTCACTGTTCATTTTCCCAGAGGGTTTTTATTGCCTCCACCCCAACACTGCACTATGTATTTTGTCATCCACTTAGGACTTAAAGAGAGAAGTCCCCAACCTAAGTGACAAAAGATTCCTACGTTTACAAAATGTGGTGCTTTCATTTTGAAGACAGGAATGTGTTTTGTTTTCACTATTTTGTTTTGTTTTGTTTTGTTTTGCAAAGGCTGGCCATGTAAGGAGCAGAAAGAGGTGAAAGTGGAGTTGAATAGGAGGAGCTGAGGACTTTTGATTCAATAGTGGAAGAAAAAGAATTGTCCATTATGAGGACCAGGGAGTTGAGAGCAAGGAGACTCAGAACTGTGCATCGCCAGCTGAAGACCAACTAAGGACCACACCTCCTGTCCACACCTACCACTTCTCCATCATCTGTGGACAGCACACTTTCAGTGACCCTGGCCCCTAGGGTAAGTTCTCAGGGGGAAAATGGATGGGCAACCTCTGGCAGGATACCCCCTCTTTTCATAAAGGCACTGGCTGGGATCAGCAGGGAAGTTCCCTATGAGTCATGCTGTGGCCGATACATCACCTCTGTTATACCTTGACTAGCACAGGTGTTCTACATCAGGGTTTCTCCGCCTCCACACTATGGACGTTTTGGCTGGGCAATCAATTGTTATTTGGAGCTATCCCATGCATTGTGATAGCACCTGCCCCCTCCTTGTAACCACCCAAAATGCCTCCAGACATCGCCAAATGTCCCCTGGGGGGTAAGGAGATACCAAACCACTCCTGGGTTTCACACAATAACCACATGACACAGGTGTGATCTCCATGGCACAGAAAGAACAGAAATGCAGATCATCTGTAGGTTGCCCAAGGTCCCAGAACTGATGAATGGCATGCCTTATTGGAAGCATGCATTTCTTCACTGTTCTGCCTCTCATTACGTGACTTCCAAGTCTCTCAGAATCTTTGAGGTTTGCAGGCATTTCATAAATGTTTGTTAAATTCAGCAATAAACGAATGAACTTTATAACTGTCGCATTTTCATTGTCTAGGTTCCAGGGCTCCATCAAAGCAGATAAGCAGAAAGTTCTTACTAGGTGACAAGATCCACTTGTTGCATCTTGAGACTGAAGTTGTGATATTCAGTCAAGTTCACGCCAGTGTACACCGAACTTTCATTTGGAGGGGCCTGAGTTATATGAGGTTATGCTGAACTACTGGTCGCAGATCACAGGCTCTGTGTGACAGACCCAGGACAAGATGTCAATTTCTCTGACACCCAGAGTTCTCATTCCTAAAATATTCTCACTGCATTCCTTTGTGAGGCCCAGAGATGTGGCAGGTAAAGTGTCTGAGACAAAGCCTGGCATGTAGGTAATAATCAGTAAAACTCCTGCCATCGCTATCATCACTCGCTGACACCAACTGTCTGTATCTCAGATAAATCAAAGAACGGCAGGAGGTTGCCCCTTCCTCCCTATATCAGCTAAGATCTCGGATCATGGATATTACAATTCTTATACTGAATAGGAGTGAGCCTTGGCCTGGGCGTCAGGAGACCTGGATTCTTGTTCTGACCCTAATTAGTCACGTGGAGGTGACAATGTCACTTGACCCTCTGAGACTGTTTCATAGTCTGACATTTAAAAGACAAGATAGCTCAGATCTTTCCTAAATCTCTTATCCTTTGAACCTGTGTGTATGAGATGGCCATCTGCTACAGTCGTGAAACAACAATCTCCCCTAAGCCATTCCAGTGAACTGCTATGGAATTTAGATTAGAGCTGTAGAAATCAATAATCAAGCCACCAAACATAGAAGTTAGCTATCATGACTTGATTATTTCTATGCATGGCAAATAACTTGGGTTTAAATATTTATGATTTTGCACCCAGTTCAGGAATGTAGTCTTCTGTCATGTATTGAGTAAAAATAATCAATGGAAAATAATGCCTCCCATCAAGCTCCAGTCAAATTGAACGTTGAGTAACCTAACTGCAGACACAGCAGATTTAAAAAAAAAAAAAATCAATCTTCCAACATGAGGCCTAAACTTATAAATACTGAACAACCTGTTCTTTCCTATGTTTGTGACATTCTCTCTGTCCCCACATGCTCTATCAGCTTTCAAGGCCTACTGCAGCTGGACAATGAAGTCAGTCTCTTGAATCTTCTGAGAAGAGGGGTCACTTGCTGCCTCTGAATTCATTCAAAAATTCATTCAAAAATATTCGTGACACATTTATTGAATACTTACTCTGTCATATTCCCTGGAGCTCAGGGCAGCGGAGATGATGACAAAACCACACAGAAGTACTTATACGGTGTGTTCTAGGAGCATCTTCCTTGCTGAAAGCCTAAGGGAAGGTTACACAGGCAAATGTGCAGAGATGGTAGAAAAGAAGAGTGGGAGGTGGGAGACAGGGACAAGTTGATGCCACTGCTTTGTTCTAGAGTCACTGCATCTTTAGGAAATAAGACACTGTTTCAGAACCATGATCTGTAAGAAAGTATAATTAATAAGCCTATAAGAGAAAGGTTAGGGATGATTTGTGTCAGCTGGCATAAGCCGGGACAAGCTTAATGGGGAGGGGGGCGTTGACAGGACCAGATTAGTACTTTATAAGAGAACTCTGACAACAGCATGGAAGGTGAAACACAGAAGGGCAAGACCGAAGAAGAAAAGAGACAAGCGTTAGGACGCTACTGCAGTGACAGCTCGCATACCATGGTGACATGAACAAAAGTAGGTAGCAACAAGTGAACATGAGGATGAAACCCAAATGCCCAAACTAGGTATTTCAGAATTGCCAGTTCTTCAGTCAGATTGGTCTTTAATGCCTCTTTTTAGTAATAACCTGGTCAGATTTTGCTATCTGACTCACAAAACCAATAGGGAATATTGTTCTTTTTTCTTTTCTCAAGAGGATTTTATATAAGATTTCTTCCTTAAACATCTGGTTAGGATTTGCTGGGAAAGCCATATGATTCTGGATTGTTCTTGGTGGGAGCTTTTTTGTTTATGGAGCTATATCATTAATACCTACAGGCCACATACAATTTCGTACTTCCTCATTACATCTAATTTTGCTTCTGTGAAGGCTTATTTCTCCTACTAGCATATAATCCTCTTGAAGGCCAGAACTTTGTCTTCTGCTCATTTGCAACTCCAGTGCCTATCTTGGAACCTGGCACATTGCAAACGTACAATGGATCTAATTTAAATAACTGTATTATTCATTTGGGAATCATTCTGAATATTTAATACCAACATAATAGATACGTATTTTGTCTTATGGTCTTTATTTATCTCAGTGGTGTCTATGAGAAAGGTTAATACGTTCTCCAAGGACTAATAAGGGCCACAAGAATATATGAGCACTTTAGTACATCAGCAACCCGAGGGAAAGAAAGAGGCAAAGGAAGAAGAAGGTTTTGTGATCTGTTTGAAGAAGTTTCCAGTCTGGTAGATGAAACAACATGCACATGCCAGTTTAGAAAAACTAAACATTTTCCTTTCTAGTTCTTGAAAAACACGGATTTTAGATCCCATTACTGCTTTCAAGGGTTGCACTGAGCAGACATAGCTCTTCTGCAAGTACTCCTTCGAGAAATCTCAGGATGATGCTATCCCCTCCATAATTTAAGTGTTCTATTATGTGGTAACTTATACTTTACTACTGGGCTTAAAATTTATATTGCATTCTTTAAGAGCTTGGCAATGCACTGCAAACAGGCAACGTGAAACACCTTGGAAATACTCTCATAATATCGGCATCATTCTGATTCCCTGGTGGGAAGGGAGGTAAGGCAGGGCTGTCTTGGCAAGTACAGGTTCCAGAAAGCCAGACTGGAATAAGGGGTTTCTCACTTTCTTTGCTCCCTGTGCCAGTAGCCAGAAGGCTAGGACCACAGAGCGGACCTGGAAGAGCTTATCTAACTGGAGTCTGGGACCAAGGGTCAATGAGCAAAGGATGGTCAAATTCATAAAACAAAGAGCAACAGATCAAGACACAATTCAGGAAGGGAATCAAGCAAAAAACTGGCGATCATTAGCTTTTGTTCTCAGCTATTCTTGGCATTCTGACTAAGTGTTAGCCATATTTATGCACAGAATCTATGATGAAATAATTAGTTTTTAAAGGGAAGGACAACATAAATTTTGATCAGAGAGACCAGGCTTCAATGTTACCTTGGCCTCTTACTAGGTGTGTGATCTGTAAGGAAAACAACCAAAAAAACAGTTAATCTTACTAAGTTATAGGTTCTTCACCTGTAAAATTAAAAATAATCTTAAGGCTGTATCAACAGTTAAATGAGATAGCACATATGAAATTCCCTAAAATGTATAAAAGGCAATTCATAAATGCTATTTCCACGTACAGTTTGTATTAAGCCGTATTAGGTGCTATAGTAAGTAAACTTTGAATTCTAAATGACTTAACACAATGAAAATTCTCTGCTTACTCACATCACAGCCCAATGTGGGTGGTCTGTGATTGGGAGGCTTCTACAGTCTAATGCAGGGATACAGGCTTCTTCATCCTGTGGAACCCCTGCTCCTATGATACCACTGTCTCCTCCATTCAGTCAATGAGAGCAAAAGAAGACTATGATGAAGGCACACCCACTTTTTATCCATTCTGACCCAGAAGTGACACATCAGTGTCATGTTTCAGGAACCCTGAGATTAGGAGACTCTATTGTTATGTAAAAATTCTGGCAAAGCTTCTCATCTTCCCCTCTGGAGACCCATTATCTTCATTACCCTGAAATGTGAGCAAATCTGCTCTGGGTTGGAAAGGGAGACATTTCTATCTTTATCATCCCAAGGGTGATTAAATTTGCTATAGAAGGAGTCACCATATCTTTCCAAGGCCATTTGCTTCTATAAACATTCTTGAAAAGATAGTATGAAACAATTTGGCTGTTAATACCTGAATGTCTGGAAACCTGAGAGATTCAAGGAGAATTGTCCCCCAAACACTTTTATAATGCCTATTTCTGTAGACAAAGAAATTGAGATTTTGAAAAGCTTACTACCTTCCTGGAGGCCACCTGATGGCAAGCCATGAGTGAAAAAAAAATGAAGACTTGAGCCAGGTCTCCTTTATTCTCAGACTGTTGACACCATCCCGCAGTGTTCACAAGATAAACCCAAGTAATAGCAGAAATGAAGAAAGATCCCACATGCAAATCTCACTCTCCTGTTCCTAATGGATGCCTGAGTCTTAGTCCCTTGACCTTTCTGAGACTCGGCTCTCTCTTCTACTGACTATAAAAAGACACCCTCATGGTGAGATTGTGGTGAGAATTAACATGAAATCATACTGTGAAGAGGGAGACATAGACATGGCCAACACGTACATGAGAAAATGCTCCGCATCACTGGCCATCAGGGAAATACAAATCAAAACCACAATGAGATCCCACCTCACACCAGTGAGAATGGGGAAAATTAGCAAGGCAGGAAACAACAAATGTTGGAGAGGATGTGGAGAAAAGAGAACCTTCTTATACTGTTGGTGGGAATGTGAAGTGGTGCAGCCACTCTGGAAAACTGTGGAGGTTCCTCAAAGAGTTAAAAATAGATCTGCCCTACGACCCAGCAATTGCACTGCTGGGGATTTACCCCAAAGATACAGATGCAATGAAATGCTGGGACACCTGCACCCCGATGTTTCTAGCAGCAATGTCCACAATAGCCAAACTGTAGAAGAAGCCTCGGTGTCCATCGAAAGATGATGGATAAAGAAGATGTGGTCTGTGTGTACAATGGAATATTACTCAGCCATCAAAAATGACAAATACCCACCATTTGCTTCGATGTGGATGGACCTGGATGGTATTATGCTGAGTGAAATAAGTCAATCGGAGAAGGACAAACATTATATGGTCTCATTCATTTGGGGGATATAAAAAATAGTGAAAGGGAATAAAGGGGAAAGGAGAGAAAACGAGTGGGAAATATCAGAGAGGGAGACAGAAAATGAGAGACTCCTAACTCTGGGAAACGAACAAGGGGTAGTGAAAGGGGAGGTGGGCGGCGGGTTGGGGTGACTGGGTGATGGGCACTGAGGGGGGCACTTGATGGGATGAGCACTGGGTGTTATGCCATATACTAGCAAATTGAACTCCAATAGAAAAAAAGAAAAAAAAAACGAAAAAAAAAAAGAAATCATACTGTGAAGCAGCAAAAAGAGTGCCCAGCACCACACAGACCCACTGTGGTGAAGAACAAGACCTCAAAGTCACGCCAGTGGCTACTTGAGCTGTTATTTACTATCTGTGTGACTTTGAGGCATTTATTTAACATCTTCGTAACTCAGTTAAGCTATCTGTACAATGGGTATAATAATAGCATCTATACGCTAGGGTAGTTGGGAGGATTAAAGAAGATGATCCCTATAAAGCACTAGAGCTGTGCAGTACTGCATCAGAGCAATGCACCAAGTGTTGGCAACTGTAATTTCTGCAGGCATGCCATTGATCCCACTGCTCTAGAGAACCCTCTGTGCAGGGGACTTCCTCAAGGACCTCCTCTGGGAAGGAGGCACATAACAAGTCACCAAGTCACTTGGTCACCAACCCCACTTTGATCAGAGCCGCTCAGCTTTTACTTTTATTATTCCTTGCTAGATTTCCTCTAAGGGGATTCTGTATTAAAAGCAAATAAGAACCACCTCTCTCTGTGTTGCTGCTTCTTACTTATACAAGGGCCTCAGTAAGTCACTCCCACCTCTCTGGCCTGTTTCTACATCTGTAAAAGGTGGGAAGGGGGGGAGGGAACAATAATAATTCTCACTGCCTTTCCTTCTTGTTGTCTAGGCACTAACCTTGTACATCCTTTGTAGCAGTACCTCTTTCACCTGTTCTTAGTGATGGACATTTCAGTGTGAATGAGTAGGACAGCAAGTTCAGAGGGAAAGAAGTAGAAGAGCATGAGATATCTGTGGGAATTGTGCAGCCTCTGCCCTTGCACTGAGTGACTAGCAGTTCTGGGGGCTTTAGCCGAGTGGATGATAAGAGAAACACTGACTCTAGATATAGATCAATCTATGTTCCCCAACCTAGTGATATTAGTAATATTTTTATCTCCGGCTATCTGTCTCCTCTGTTTCTCAGTTGATTCCTATGCATTGGGACAGAAAACTTTTGATTACTGGTTATAAACTGCTGACGCAAATAGCTCTAGAATATATTATAATAACAACACCAATATTATATACATATGTATATTAATCTAGGATTTTCCCTATTTAGTTTTTAAATTCCAGAGATGTTAAATGACTTGCCAAAGAGCTCTTATCTCTGAAGTGGCGAGGGTATAAGTGGAATCCATGTATCTGAGTACCAAGACAAACATTCTTCTCATTCTACTTAATCATGTACAGATCAAAATATAATGGTCAAATGAGGTCATGGGTCTGAAAACTGACCACTGAGGACACAGGACTTTCTCTTGAGACATTAGGATCTTTCAAAAAAAAATCATACTAAGGGGTGTATAGGTGGCTCAGTCAGTTGAATGGCTGACTTTGGCTCAAGTCATGATCTCAGGGTCCTGGGATCAAGCCCCATATTGGGCTCCCTGCTCTGTGGGGAGACTGCTTCCCCTCTCCCTCTGCCCCTTCCCCTAATAGTGCTCTCTCTTCCTCTCTTTTGCTGTCAAATAAATAGAAAGAAAAAAGGAAGGAAGGAAGGAAGGAAGGAAGAAAGAAAGAAAGAAAGAAAGAAAGAAAGAAAGAAAGAAAGAAAGAAAGAAAATACTAAGCAGATTTAAGGACGATCAGCAATTAGAGTCAATATTCATCTGGACCACAAAAAAGGATGATGTGAGAGGGCCTTGGCTTAGCATTTCCATGATATCCTCACCATTCAGAAATGGCTTTGGAGATCTCCGATGCTAAGACACTAACAACAAGCGCCAGAGCTAACCATGATACTCTGAGCAATAATAATGATATATACTGACTGGTTTAGTCCTAGAAACACCACCGAATTTTATGCCACAAAGATCCTGAATGGTTTATAAACTATGCAGAGAAATGAAAAGCAAACAGAATAAACTGGAAGAGCTTAAGAGTGGCAAATAAAACCCCCTATCCAGTAAATGAAACAAGCTGATACATCATTAAGTGGAGTTTACAGACTTGTCTGTGGCTAGGTCAGGACGCCAGCCTTGCTGGCCACATTCCAGGAGCCAATAAAATATGAATTGAGCCATAGCAGTTTTCTGAATAGAAAGCAATCCCAAACATTTCTTACAGCTTCGCCTCAACATCACGGCTCAGGAGAGTGAGGAGTTACAGGTTGGTAGATAATTATATTATGTTTGCAAATGATATAAAAAGTCCAAGGAGGCATAGAGTCAGGTGTCTCTTGGGGAAGACCTGACCAACTGGCCTAGAAGAGCAAATACACGAATGTTCTACCTCAAGGCCCAGCCACAGGCAAACATCTTCATTTGGCAGGGTCTGTGTCTTGAATGTGAGGTTTTGAGCTGCCTGCTGTGGCTCCTCCATTTACCAGCCCAGCAAGCATCTGTGAGCACTGGCATGCATGCGAAAGTGCTTTGTAAACGGAAAAGTGGTTGCAAGTAGGAGTAGTTTTTACCTTGAATTAGAACACATTTGAGATCATGCACATGAGCGTTTAAAAATAAGTAAGATACTGTTGTCCCTCTGTGTTCTGAGAGTTTTGTTCTTTGTTTTAGACCATCTTTATATCTTTTGTGGTTACACATGTTTCTTAAATCTGCTTCTATATTCTTAAAAAATAAGAAGGAGGGGTACCTGGGTAGCTCAGTCAGTTAAGCGTCTGCTTTTGGCTCAGGTCATGTTTTTGTTTGTTTGTTTGTTTTTGTTTCTGTTTTGTTTTAAGGACTTGACAAATATTTAATAATAAAACCATAATTATAATCTTTGTATCTTTAGACTACTTTTTGGAAATTCTTTCCATCATCTTCAGATTTTGTCTAAAACTAATTGTTCATTGTACTTTTCTTTGCAAGAGGGGTTTAAGTCATCATACAATATTTTGATACTTAACCTAGAACATTTCTTTTTTTTTTAACCTAGAACATTTCTGTATCTAATTTAACATTCTCATGTTTAACATAGACCAGACTTCACATTCTCACTTTCATTTTTCTTCTGACACTTTCTGCAAAAGAATGCTGCATGCCCATTGTTCAAAAGAGGCCCAAATCATGTGATTGGGAGAGATTTAAAGTGAGAAAAAAGGCACACAGAAAGATCTGGTCAACCAGCTCAGGATGGAACACCTCCCCATGTCCCCAGAGATTCTGGGGTCCTGGGATTGAGCCCCACATTGGGCCCTCTGCTCAGTAGGGAGCCTGCTTCTCCCTCTGCCTGCTGCTCCCTCTGCTAATGCATTACCCGCCCCCCGTCAAATAAATACATAAATCAACAAATAAAAATAAAACACAAAAATAAAAACTAAAAACGAAATTTCGCATTTGATTGCTTACTCTGTTCTTGGAATTAGTAAATGTTTTCTAACCAGCATGACAGCCATGCAGAAACAGAGAAAAAAGGAAAAAGCATGTCCATGATCAACCAAGTGAACTGGGATCCAAACCTACTTGTCACTCCACACTGTTTGTTTCTAGACCTTGAAAACAGGTACAACTTTGATGGGGTGCCTGCTTTCCATGTGCCAGGCACCGTTGTGTACTGGAGAAACACTATCTCTATTATTAGATTTATTTTACAATTAAGGAAATTGGAGGTCAGAGAGGTTAAGCACCTGGCCCAGTGTTAAAGCTTATAAACAGCAAAGCTGGAAGCTAAATCCACATGGGTCTGGTTCCAAAGTTTTTGATCTTCCCACCATACCATGCATCCCATCTGGTTGATATAGTCAGGGATCCAGATTAATGATGGCATCTATTGCTTCAGGGCACCTTGAGTGGGCATTTATTTTATCTTTTTTAATATTTGAAGTAGTTGTTTTAGTTTTGGATTTTAACAGGACAATAATAGGATTTGTTGAAAATGACTAAAATTTTACTATGGAAAGAGTCATATGTAAATTACTAATAATGACTTGAAAATAAGACTCTACAGAAAAGTACAAAAATATGTTTATGTAACTAATGTGTGGTAGTACCTGAAAATCCTTTCTCACCAAAGCTGCTGTCCTAAGACCTTTCACATTATTCTACAGCTAAGGCTGTAGACATGGACAGTATATTGCCTTGGTGTTTTACAGCCCGGGGATCAGAAGCCCTCTGATTTCTTCAGGGATGTCACTAGTTGTGTGCTTTTCTTCTCAATATGCTTAGTCCAACCTATAAAACAGGGACTTTGCTGCTAATGTGTCTTGTATAATTCATCTCTATGGCTCTGTCTTCCTAACATCCCTCTCCCTCTATCTTTCTTTAGAAAAGTATTCCTTACCACACCTTCATGTGGTTCTGATAAGGCTGCAAACAATAAAAATATACTTTGTCTTAGAGCAGAGAGATGCTGAGAGGTGGTGCTCAGGAACCAGTCTCTGCCTTCATGGTCCCTGCAACTAGTAGAAGGAGACAAGAAACAAGAAAATTGTATAGTATGTTAAATACTGCTGCTGTCTACCCCAAGTCTGATGACAACCTCCTATCTTAAGTGCTTGCACTTTCATGCCTCTCCACTGAGTACATTCCCTTGCAACCAAAATGGTGACACGACCTTATATAGGATATTCCAGAAATGCCAGAGATTTCACATGCTGAGACTGTGGAAAATACTTCACTTTCCCTATCCTTCAGGTGGATGATTCCGAGTACATTCTAAGTGATCATTCAGGATGTCTCTAGCAGGACTGAGCCCCAGTGCTCACAGTAGTACCCCAGTCATAAATGCACCCACTGCTGGCTTCACTCCTACTATGATTCACTTTCCTTACACCTTCACTTAGGTGTTAGTGTCCCAGGATGTGGACTGGTTAATGAGACAAACTACAGCCTCCACTGTAGCACCTGGTCTCACTGGGCTGCACTTGTCACACTCTATGCCCCTTCTCTGCACCCCCTAGAGTCCTCTCCCTGTCAGGTAGCCCTGCTGCTGGCCTTAATGGTTCAGTGGGTGAGGCAATTGAAGTCCTTACCCCAGAGGTGTCTGGTCACCATATCTTCCTCAAACTGTGGCCGCTGCCCTTTTCTATTTTCCACCAAAACTGAACCCAAAAGTAGCAAGACATATCCCAGGTGATTACCTACATGTCAAACATATTCTTCTCCATGCTCTAGTGTACTTGTAGTGGTCAGAGTCAATTACGAGAGTGATGATTCCTTTCCCCACCTGTGGGACCCTGGGTACCAAGAGTTAACACTGCTGAAAGTTGAATGAAGCTTCTACTTCTAACCATGAGAGAATAACAGACACTGAATTAATTTTCCAATGTTCATTTAAAAACTGGACAAAATAGGGGCACATGGGTGGTTCAGTCGGTTGAGCATCAATTCTTAGTTTGAATTCAGTCATGATCTCAGGGTTGTGAGATAGAGCCCTGCATTGGGCTCCATGCTTAGCAGGGAATCTGCTTGACATTCTCTCTCTCCTTCTGCCCCTTCCCTGCTTGCTCTCTCTCTCCTCTCTCTCTCTCTCTAATAAATAAATCTTTAAAAATAATAATAAATAAAAATTTAAACTGGACAAATTATGTAAAAAACAATGATTTCTGAACCTTGGTCAAAGGCAGGGCTGAAGAGTAGTCCCTGAGAGAAGAGAAATAAATCAAGTGATCTTCTTAAACACTCCCAATTTATTGCCTGGAGAGAAGCCACAATGCAGGGAAAGGATATCCAAACTGAGCCCAAGGTGTTCCCTGAGTGGCAGAAACAGAGTTTAGATTTCAGGGAGGCCAGCATGGCTAGAACCCATAGACCGCAGTACCAGAGAGAAGAGAGCCTCACCGAGAAAGACAGGATCCCAGGGAGTGGCAGAGGGCACCCTTGAGTCTTTGCCAGAGCACTGTTCAAAGCATAGGTGTGAGGAAACTAACAAGTCCGGGGGGTGGGGGTGGGGGGCAGGGAATAGAAAAGGGCATCCTAAAAATTCTCAGGACTCATGCAGGTTAGAGACAATCTTTGTCCTGCCAACTAAATGAGAGAAGACTCCTAACAGATGGGCATTGAGTAGAATCCTAAGAAGGGCACTGCCTCTGCAGTGAGCCAAATTAGTACTACACTAACAGGTATTCAGGGTCCTAACTAGCCAAGCTGAAAAATCAAGCCTCAAGTAAGTCAAACTATTTTCATGAAATTTAACTGTGTCCCAGGGGCAAAATAAAGGCAAAAAATATTTCCTAAAACACTAAAAATCCAACAAACAACACACAAATTTATACTGTCTGGTATCCGATAAAGGTATTCAAGGAATCTAAATAAAAATCCACTTGAAAAAAAATCAATCAATAGAAAAAAACAAAAGTAAACAGATGAGAAGTTAGCAAAGATATTAAATCATCTAACTACACTTCTTATATTCCAGAAGTCAGAAAGAAAGAAAGGAAAGAAAGAAAAGAAAAGGAAAGAAAAGAAAAGAAAAGAAAAGAAAAGAAAAGAAAAGAAAAGAAAAGAAAAGAAAAGAAAAGAAAAGAAAAGAAAAAGAAAACCAAGAAGTTCCACTGAACTTCTTCTTAAAGGGGAATTTTAAGAGTCCCCCTTAAAATTTCTTGCAGAGCTGGTTTGGAGGTCACATATTCTTTCAGTTCCTGTCTTGGAAGCTCTTTATCTCTCCTTCCATTTTGAATGAGAGCCTTGCTGGATAAAGTATTCTTGGTTGCATGTTCCTCTCATTTAGGACCCTGAATATATCCTGCCAGCCCTTTCTGGCCTGCCAGGTCTCTGTGGAGAGGTCTGCTGTTACCCTAATACTCCTCCCCATAAAAGTCAGGGATTTCTTGTCTCTTGCTGCTTTAAGGATCTTCTCTTCATTCATTTGGGGAATATAAATAATAGTGAAAGGGAATATAAGGGAAAGGAGAAGAAATGTGTGGGAAATATCAGAAAGGGAGACAGAACATAAAGACTCCTAACTCTGGGAAATGAACTAGGGGTGGTGGAAGGGGAGGAGGGCGGGGATGGAGGTGAATGGGTGACAGGCACTGAGGGGGGCACTTGACGGGATGAGCACTGATGACAACCTCCTATCTTAAGTGTTTGCACTTTTATGCCTCTCCACTGAGTACACTGTTATTCTGTATGTTGGTAAATTGAAAACCAATAAAAAATAAATTTATTAAAATAAAAAATAAAAAAATAATAAAAAAATAAAACTTAAAAAAAAGAAAACCATGGAAAATATTTAAAAATCCAAATCAAATTTTAGATATGAAAAATATCCTGAGATTAGAAATACACTAACTAGGATTGACAGCCAACTATATCCTACAGAAAAAGAAAGATTAGTGAAGGCACAGTGATAGAAACTATCCAAAGTTGTTTGAGAGTCCATCCTACTCCTAGGGTAGAGAGACACAGGTAACACCATGCTCAGAAGAGGGGCCATTCTAAACAAGGGAATACCAATAAAATGACCAAGATCAAGTGGACCAACTACTGGACAACCCAGAGGAAACCACTTGAAAGTATATAGGTGTGAAGGTGTCAATCTTGGGAAAGCACTAGGTTTAGGGAAGAGGGAACCAGCTTGGAAGAAGAGCCATCCCTTGGAGACTTGGTAGTGAAGGAAAAGAAAAGAATATTACAGAATTAGAAGACATTACTGAATAGCACACACACCCAAAAGGAAAGGAAAAGGGACATTAGTTTTTTTCTTTTTTAAATACACACAAGAGGGAATCCTTGAACAAAGAAATCTATAGGTATCCCAACTCCCCCAAATCTCTTCTTAGATACACGGATTATTACTACTTCAGAAAATCTAAGGCCCCTTAGAATACACTGGAAAAGATAGCAAAAGGCATATGGAATCCCTGTAAGAGAAAAATAGAATGTGAGGGCCAAAAGTTCTCCATTAAATATTCTCTAAATTGCACCCAAAGTAGAGAAAAACAAAAATAGATGAGCATGAAGCTAAGTGAGCAATGGTAAATATAAAATAACACCATGAATTAAAAATTCAAAACTCTAGATAAAAAAATGAATACATAAAAATTGAACAAACTTAAGAAAGAAGTTGAAGAAAAAGACAAAAGAAGCTCATAAATAAGAAAAAATTATAAGGTAAAAAAAAGGGGGCTTGGATTTTGCTGAAAATACGAGAGGCACTGAAGAAAATAATGCAAACAACCAAGAGAAGGAAGAGACTCCAAAGCTACCAAAAGATAATCAAAGATAATCAAAGAGGATCCAGCATATGTATAATGTGGTTTTGGAAGAAAAAGAAAATAATGGAACAGAAGTAATATTTAAAGTTATAATTGAAGAAAATTTTCAAAATAAGATTTGAACATTCATATTAAAAAGACCCACAATGTAACTGGGAAAATTTACCCTGAATATTCAACTTTAAGACATATTCTAGGAGAATTATTGGATTTTAGGGCCAAAAAAATAAAAATAAATATGAAAGAATTTTCTGGCTTCCAGGGCAATGGAAAAAATTATTTACCAAGAAAAAAATCAGGTTGGCATCAGACTTCTCAAATGCAGCATAGAAATAAAATTAAGAGTGAAAAAATATTTTAAGACTCAAGGGAGAAAAAGGGTAAACCAAGGATTCTATACCCAGTCCAGAGTTTAGACAATCCAGACCTTCAAAACTCCACTTCAAAAATCCAGGCTAAAGTAGAACAATCATGAACATTTAAAATCTCATATTTAAGAAACTTTTCTGAGGAACCTACTAGATTGTTTGCCAACTAGGGCCTGTGGACCACATCCAGCCTACCACCTGTTTTGGTTTTACTGGGGCACAGCCACACCTGTTCATCT
The DNA here is from genome assembly GCF_048418805.1 of Vulpes vulpes. Taxonomy (NCBI): domain Eukaryota; kingdom Metazoa; phylum Chordata; class Mammalia; order Carnivora; family Canidae; genus Vulpes; species Vulpes vulpes. The sequence continues at coordinate 101,070,637 of NC_132787.1, read as the reverse complement.
ACCTATTATTCATGTCTGTGTCAGCACTGCAATGGCATGGTTGAGTAGTTACGCCACAGACTGTACACTCCATTAAACCCAAAATGTTTATTAGCTATCCTTTTACTAGAAAAAGGTTGCCAATTGCCATACTGGAGAATGGGATCTTATCCAGATCAATCTGGATAAGAGATAACTGGGAACCTGCCAGAATGAAATTAAATACCTGTAACTATAAAACAGAGAAGAAAGGTGAGGACCAGGGTGGAAGAAGAATGTACAAATGTTCTACGTTCTGATGGTGATAGGAGACAAGGAGGAAGAATAATTCCCCTGACTACTGCTCTTCCATTATGCTAGCGCTTCCCCCATCTACATCCCGTCCTCCTCATCACCATACTCAACTGGCTGCAATGCTCAGCTCAAGCGTATTAGTTGCAATTAATGAAAGTAACAACTCTGATCTTAAACCCAAAGTTTTATTCTAATCTCCGTAATTAATCCTATCATAAACACTGAATCACACTTGAGCTACCAGGATTCACTGTGCCCTTCTAGACGAAGAACATGACTAAATAGCCTCCTAGAATCATTTCCCCAGACTCATACCCCAAAATTCACCCTCATGGTGTTATCATTGTAAGAGGAGGCACAGAAAGATGAACCTAGAAAAAGGTAAGATCTCTCCCCAAAGCAGAGGAAACTTGCCTAAACTACTGATTCCTCCTCTTCCAGAGTTCCATACTTAGCATTCCAAACTGGAGCCATTAGGAAGGTCCTCTCAAATAGGAAATTTCCCTGCTGCCAGCTGCATGGAGTAAAAGAGAGAGTAAGGTGGTCCTCAAAAAGAAATTATCAAGGGAACAAAATAATCCAAAATGTGTTCTGTGTAAGAGAGAAGTTTAATCACTCTTTCCACTAAATTATTCATCATCTAGCATCCCAGCCTAAACGTGTTCCTAAGGACTACATTTTGCCTTTAATTCCCCTTCAGAGAGTTGTGGGAGAGAGCTGTGCCTTTCCCAGAGAAAGAATAAGCCATTAAAAAATGACATGCTTATAGTAGGAGCTTGATAAATTTAGTTAATGATAGTGCTCAGATATACAACAATATGCTCTAATACTCTGTCCAGAGACAACCAAATCAGTATTGTCTGCTTCTCTTCAGCTGCCCATCCACACTTTTGTTATTTTATTGTTTATGTGAACCACTTTGCATCTCCTGGTGATAATATGTGCCTACATAAAATCTAAAATTAGACTTCACAAGGGGAGATAGTAGTCATAAGCACAGCAGTGAAAATGTATGTAACTGGTAAAATGTGCATAAAATATGTCAACTTAAGCCTTTGCCTAATTTCATTTACATATTAAAGATTCTATTGAAAGACATGGTAATTTTTGTGCTTAGTCAGGATAAAGAAGATGAAAAGCAGCTACAAGGTGTACACACATCGCTTCTTGATAAGCATTTTCTTCTCCTTTGCAAATGTGTGCCTATTTTCTCCAGAAAGCATCTTCATTATGTTTGTAATATTGCAAAGGTAGGATGATATTAAATATATGCATCACAAACTTAGTCCTAGTGTTGCAGTTCATATTCTGTTCACTTAACCTGAACAATACGTTTCAAATGTTTAAATCCTTTATTTTTGTGCTTACTCTTACCTCCTTTTAACATGTAGGATACACAAGAAAAGTCATCAACACAGATACTTATATCAAATTTGCTATAAGCTTGGAAATCAAAACGATGCTAATGCATACACACAAAAAAAAATCTGGAAAATGACATACAGGCAACATTCATGGGCAGAATGTTGGGGCAAAAAAGTCACTAGATCAGAGTCAAGAAACAGAAATTCTTACACCAGCTCCACCACTACCGGTGACATAGCCTTGGATAGATCAACCTCGGAAGAGACCTCCACCTTCCCCCTAAAAGGCTAGATAATAGAAAGTGAAGGAATTTAAATACAACATCAGAGTGGAGCACTGGTTATCCACCCAGTGCAGATGTGAGGACTCTTGCCAGTATGGAACACAGGTTCCCTTAGAGCCCAGGATGCCCAGATCTTGGTCCAGCCAGGTATCCTTTTTGTAACGGTAGGCTTCATTTAAAGATGAACTCAAAGTACTGATTTTTATGAAGAATTGTGCTTCTGCTCAGATTTCAGCATACAGCTATCTTGCAAACAAAGCCAGAACATAAAGAGCCCTAAAAGACTCTGGGGACCACTCCCTTCACCCTGAATCTTACACCAGCACCATCATCTAACTATGATGGTGGAGCAATGTAGCAGCTGGGGAAAGGGCTTGAGAGGTTCAGGCCACAGTAGAAAGAAAAGCCACTCCTGTGTGCCCACCCTCTCACATGCACACTCACTAGAAATCCTGGAATTGGACCACATCAGAATTGTGGTCATTCACCTTAGAGACAGTGAGGGAAAGGACAGGCTGAGGGATAGGAGAAAGGACAGAAACTCTATTCTGGTCAACATTTATCTTCAAAACATGCCACAGAGTTGAGTGAAATGACATAATTTTGTAATTAAATAATAAGAAATAAATAAAAATGTACTGAGCATCTATTATGTGCATACTCTGACCCAGCTCTAAAAACATTATGATGATCAAGACAGCCCAGACTTCTTCTTTAGAAGCTTACACTCCAATATGAGGAGGCAAAAATAAATAAAAGTAAATAAAATAACAAATAAAAATTTAAGTACCAACAAATGCTTCTGAGGGAAATAAGGAGGGTTAGCTTATTCCAAAGTAGTTGGAAATTCACATTTAGTAGTGTAACTGGGGAAGGTCTCTCAGAAGACATGTCATTTGAGCTGAATGATGAGAAAATTCAGCTGTGTAGGAGCAAGAATAAAGATAGTTCCAGGAAGATATAACTGTAAGTACAAAGGCACTGAGAAAAGAGGAAGAAAAAAGATTTGGTGGTTGGAGAGTATGAAAAGAAGCTAGAGGGGGAAGATATAAGGTCAGACAGGAGGCTAAATCCAAATTATATAGAACATTAAGGACATGTCTTGGATTTGAGATTTTATTCCAAGTTCAATGAGATTTCATGAACTACTTTAAAATGAGTGAATTACATGATATAATTTATGTATGAAAATACTCAGATTTTGAGTGGAAACAGAATTGAGATGGTAACAAGCCTGGAAGGTCAAAATAATCTTGAGGCAAGAGATACAAGTAGCTTAGACTTCAGCTGGTAGTAGAGATGGAAAGAAATGAAAGGATTTGAGATGTATTTTTAAAGGTAGAATGATGAGAAACTCAAAGCTTTCCCACTAAGATCGGGAACAAGGCAAAGATGTCCCCTCTCATAACTCCTTTTCAACAATGTACAGAAAATACTAGCTAATACAATAACACAAGAAAAGGAAATAAAAGGTATACATATTGGGAAGGAAGAAATGAAACTGGCTTTGTTTGCAAATGACATGATCATGTATGTAAAAAATTTGAAAGCATCAACAACAGCAACAATAATAAAACCTTCTGTTTTTGTTGTTCACCAAAACTTATGTTCACCTCCTGAAACAAATAAGTGAATACAGGAAGGTAGTAGTATACAAGATTAACATACAGCAGCCAATCATTTTCCCACATACCAGCAATGAGTGAATAGAAATTGAAATTAAAAATACACCACCAGGCAGGCCGGGTGGCTCAGTGGTTTAGCGCTGCCTTCAGCTCAGGATGTGGTCCTGGAGACCCAGGATCAAGTCCCATGTCGGGCTTCCTGCATGGAGCCTGCTTCTTCCTCTGCCTGTGTCTCTGCCTGCCTCTCTCTCTCTCATAAATAAATAAATAAATAAATAAATAAATAAATAAATAAATAAAATCTTTTAAAAAAAATACTCCACCATATGCATTAGCAGCCAAGAAAATGAAATGTTTAGGTACAATCCTAATGAAATATATATAAGATTTGTATGAGGAAAACTAAAAAATTCTGATAAACAAAAGCAAAAATCTAAATAAATGAAGAGATATTCCATGTTCATGCATAGAAGACTCAATATCATCAAGGTATCAGTTCTTCCAACCTGATTTATAGACACAGTGCAATTCAGATTAAGACCCCACTAATTTTGAGGATATCAACAAACTAATTCTGAAGTTTATATAGACAGCAAAATAACCAACAAAATATAGAAGGAGAACAGAGTTGAAAGACTAACATTTACTCAACTTCAAGACCTATTATAAAGATATATTAATCAAGACAATATGATACTGGCGAAAGAATAGACAAATAGACCAGTGGGATGGAATAGAGAGCACAGAAACAGACCCACATAAATACAGTCTTTGACAAAAGAGCAAAAGCAATACAGTGGAGCAAAGAATCTTTTCAACAAATGATTCTAGAACGACGAGACATACACATGCGAAGAAATGAATCTAGACATAGACCTTATACTCTTTGCAAAAATTAACTCACAAAGGATCACAGACTGAGATGTAAAACACAAAACCATAAAACTTCTAGAAGATAACACAGGAGAAAACCTAGATGACCTTGGATATGGTGACTCCTTTTTAAATATATCAAAGGCATGATCCATGAAAGAAATAATTGATAAGCTGCACCTCATTAAAATTGAAAACTCTTGGGGCACCTGGATAGCTCAGTGGTTGAGCATCTGCCTTTGGCTCAGGTTATGATCCTGAGTCCTGAGGTCAAGTTCTGCATCAAGCCCCGGGCAGGGCATCTGCTTCTTCCTCTGCCTATATTTCTGCCTCTCTCTTTTTCTCTAGTGAATAAATAAAATATTTTTTAAAAAATAAAAACTCTTGCTCTGTGAAATATAATATCAATGTCAAGAGAAAAAGACCAGCCACAGATTGGGAGGAGAATTTACAAAAGACATAGTTGATGAAGAACTATTATCCAAAATATACAAAGGGACTCTTAAAACTCAACAATAAGGAAACAATCAATCTGATTTTAAAATGAAGCAAATACCTAAACGACCTCACCAAAGAAGATATACAAATGGCAAAGAAGTCTATAAGAAGATGTTCCACGTCATTTGTCATCAGGGAAATACAAATCAAAACAACAATGAAATAACTCTACACATCTATTAGACTGGCCAAAGTTCAGAACACTGACAACAGCAAATGCTGGTGAGGGTGTGGAGCCACAGAAACTCTTATTCATTGCTGATAGGAATGCAAAATGGTGCAGCCACTTTGGAAGACAGCTAGCAGCTTCTTATAAATTTAAACATATTCTTACCATTCAATCCAGAAATCATGCTCCTTGGCACTTACCCAAAGGCACTGAACACTTATGTTCACACAAAAACCTGCACACAGATGTTTATAACAGCTTTATTCATAATTGCTAAAACTTGGAAGCAACCAAGAAGTCCCTTCTGTAGGTGAACAGATTAATTAACTGTGACACATCCAGATAATGGAATAGTACTAAAACAGTGCTGAAAAGAAATGAGCTATCAAGCCATGGAAAGACATGGAGAAATCTTAAATGCCTATTACTGAGGGAAGCCAATCATAAAAGGCTACATACTCTGTGATTCCAACTATATGACATCTGAAAAAAAGCAAGACAGTAAAAAGATCAGTGGTTGCCAAGCGGTGGGAGGGGGGAAGGAGGGTGGCTGGTAAGGATAAATAGGCAGAACAGAGAGGATTTTATAGTGCAGTGGAAATATTCTACATGATTCCATATTGAGGGAAACATGTCATTATACATTTGTCCAAACCTACACAACATATGACAGGAGTGAACCTTAATGTAAATGATGAGCTTTGGATGAATATGGTGTATCAATGTAGGTTCATCAACTGTAACAAATGTACCACTCTGGTGGGGTATGTTGATGGGAGAGGCTATGCACCCATGGAGGCAGGAAGTATATGAGAAACCTCTGTAACTTCCTCTTAATTTTGCTGTGAACCCAAAACTTCTTTTAAAAAATTAAGGTTTTTTTTTTTTAAGTAGACTGATGAGATTTGCTAATGGATAGGATACAAGGAGTGAGAGAAAGGGGGAAAAAATATCAAGGATTATACCTACACATGGGTTTGGGATTAAGTAATTAGAAAGATAATAATGTCCTTTTCTGAGATACAGAACTATAAACATAAAAGAGGAGGGAGATCAAGAACTCTGTTTCAACGTCTATTAGACATTCACAGGAAGATGCCCAAAGGGCACTAGAATTGATGAGTTTGGAGTTCAGTGTATACACAAGGACTAGAGACATAAATTTGGGATTCATCAACATACACACCAGAAGTTAAAATCCAGAGTGTAGATGAAGCCTCCTGTAAAGTGATTTTCAGTATAGAAGCAGAGCCTTGAAAGCCTCTTATGTTTAGAAGTCAGAGAGAAGAGAAGCATGCAAAGAAATTGGAAAAGCAAAAGTCTTTGATGTAGGAGGGGACGAATCTGTAGTCAAGGTAGACAAGGAGAGAGTATACCAGGAAGGGGGGATGACAGCCATGTGGATTACTGTTAAGAAGAGAATGAAAACAAATAAAGGAGCATCCATTAGAATGACATTGGGCAATCCTAACACAAACAGCTTCACTGGAGTGGTGAAAACCAAGAGCAGAATGGGACGGAATGGGCAGTGAAGAAATAAAGAGAATCAGCAACATCCTCTAAGAAGCTTGTTATATATAAAAGCAACAGGGGCAGTAAGATTGAAGTATGAGACCAAGTAACCCAGCCCAGAGCAGATTTCTAAAATACAAAGCATGTCAACCCTGGTTCTAGCACACTCCACAGAGCTCATTACCCTTGAGAGAAGCTCCAGACTCCTTGGGCTGGTAGTCAAAGACCACACACAGCCTGACCTCAAGCAAAGATTCCACCTCGACTCCTGCCTCTCTTCCTGTCCTTCCTCCTGTCTTCCTGTCCCTCTCAAACCATCTACAATATACTCATCTCATAGTAGTCACCATTCTATTGTTTCATTCTTTCGAGCCTTCGTGCTGTCGTATACGTTGTCACTTTTGCCAGAAATGCCTTTTCCTTTCCTGATTTTTCAATAATTGAGACTCAGTTCAAATGATCTCTTGCATGAAGCCTTCCAGCAAGCCTGCAGCTTCCCCTCATTTGCCTTGTACAATACTCCGCTGGAGCCTTTATTATGATCTGTGGATGTGTCTGTTTGTTGACTATGTCTTTTCCCTTCCCTATAACTTTTCCCTAGCAGAGGACTATAGCCCATTGGCAATGAAAAATTAAATGAATAGATGTACCTACAGATATTATCAATATAACTTCAGTCAATAGTTCCGGGCCACCCTATCTTAACTCGAGTCAGTACCCACATCGGCTTATCCTAACCCAAACACCGTCCCTTTTCCCCCTCACCTTCTTCAAAGCACAATGACCAAGATGAATAAAATGAGAAAAGCATGTGAAATGAAGGAGGGAAAAAGCGATGAAAACTCAGTAACATCCCAAGATTGGGTAAATGCATATTAGCTATTTTTAATTTCAGGAGCCTAAGGGCTATTCTGTTTCAGACAAGTCCAGAACAGGAAAGCAGTATTTCCTGCAAAACTGCAGAGTTCTATAAAATAAAAAGCAGCTGAGGACACAATCTTTGTTTTATTTGAGGCAAGATCTGGGTAGATAAACATGATCCCAAAGGAAATTTAAGCTTCAGTTGATTGACAGGAAAACAAATTTGTCGTAGCCCAGCCTTACTTAGAAACCCCATGAAATTTCATAATCTTTTTGAATAAAGCACTCTGGATTGACATCTTTTTTAAAAATGATAGATGCTCTAGAATGCCCCCGTTTGTGTAGATGGTGTATTAGAGAAGCCTATGAGCAGCACAGGGCAGGGAGGGCTGCCCACCATGCAAGAGCATCTCTTGTTCGTTCATAGCAGCGATGACGCCCACCAGGAGACTGAGCACCTTGCTGTCCTCCCTCTTCCCCACTCACAGTCTCTAATTGGTCACTAGCTCCTACCTGTTCTGTGTTCACACCTGCAGAAGCTAGCACTTCCTCTCCACAGATTAAGGCTCCTGCTCGCCCCTGCCCAGCCTACACAGCCCTCATTCCATCACACCATTTCCATACTGATGGCATTTTCCTCTGCTAACAAATCTTCATGACTTTCCTTGACCATAAAATCAAAAACAACCTTTTATCTGCTGTTAAAGGCTTCCACAATCTCGCCTGCCTTCTTGCTGGCTTTTCCAGTTCTCAGAGAATTGTACAATTGCAAGGTTTTAGGTTAGCTGTTTCTGTTTCAGAATGCCATCTCTTTACATATCTAACAAGTTCTCTCCAGCAGGACTGAGTACGCCCAGGGACAGAACAGCAGGAAGACTTGTACCAAAGTGTGGGATTCTGGGAGCTGAGCTAGATCACACAAGCTATTTTCCCTGGATGGTCACTGCATAAAAATGTAAAGAAAGAGTCTAAAACGTGAGTGATAAGGACAATCCATTCTTAAAGTAAAAGCCAGACAAATGTAGCTGGGTGTCAAGTCCAGGAGAATGGTGAAGACATGAATGAGAACACCAGTTCTAAGGTCAGATGCATGAAAAGTAGGAAAGATTTGGAAGTAGAGTTTGAAGTCAAAAGTGAGTAGCTCTGAGCAGAGTGCAAGAATCACATGAGGACTGGGGACTTGCTCTGTGCTGAATGTTCCCACACTTTCCTTCCTATGTGCCTGTGTTCAAGGAGTGTCCTCTGACCTCTCCCCTTCTTGTTGCTTAGATTTTTTTTTTTAATGTGAGAAAGAGAGAGAGTGCACAAACCAGAGGGAGGGGTAAAGGGAAAGCAAACTCCCCATGGAGCAGGGAGCTTGACTTGGGGCTCATTCAGGACTCCAAGATCATGACCTGAGCCAAAGGCAGATGTTTAACCGATTGAGCCACCCAGATGCCCCTAGGCTCCCTTTTTGACTTCCATCACCACCTGCTCAAATCTTACCTGCCCCAGAAGGGCCCATCACAGGTGTACTCAAGGAGGTATCTTTCTAATCACAGGTGCATCCATCACCCTATCAATTCTTAGGACGTTTTGTGTACCTTTCTTACAGCTCAATTTGATAATCTATTTGACAATGATCTATTTAAGCCTGACTATCTGGTAAGACCAGAGGCAACCAGTTTTATATCTAGGCAACCTCTGTCTACTACTCTGCACACTATAGCTGCTCAACTAATGTCTCCTTCATCCACCACTTAAACTGTTACAGTGCCATCAAGAAAACAGCAGGTTTTGTTTTCTATAAACACTCTGAAAGGAAACATTTTCTGAACCAACTGACTCAACATATCCCTCAGCAAAAAAAAAAAAAAAAAAAAAATCAAAGCTGAACATCTCTGAATTCAAGGTTGACATCCTATGCAAACAGGAATTAAGAGAATTCCTTGACACCAGAATAAGTCCTAACTCCTGCTCAGAATATAACTGTGTTTTTTGAAATCCAAAAAAGTGGTATAGACTTCCCAATCTCACCATATATGGAGCTTTGAGGAACAGATACATTGGCCTGGGAGGAAAAGCCCTCCCAGATTCAATTTCCAAGCTTGTCAGAGGAGGGGAAGTGGACCATGTGTGAGATTAGAAATGTAATTCCTCCAATTGCTGGATGTGTGAATTTGACTATGTTACATGGCCCTGCTGAGGTTCATAATGTGTAAATGGTTTTCTGGAAATTGCCTTATAAGCTAGGTTGTAAGGAAAACAAACATGAAATCACCTGGAAAAATTAGATGGTCAATAAATTTCTGAGTCATTTCATTAAGGAAACCACATAATTAGTTGCACTAATATTTTAAAATCATAAGACGTTAACATGTGTACATACTTACTTGCATGTGAGTCCTGAATAAACTAAGATCATTCCAGAATACACACTTTAAAGTAATGAACTACTCGGTAGTCATGGCTCTTTTCTTTCTCTAGCATCTACTATTAAATCCACAAGCACATTCTTTTTTTTTTTTTTTTTTTGAACTTTAGTTTTATTATTTTTAAAAAGTTTTTATTTATTCAGTTTTTAATTTTTTTATAAATCTATTTTTTTATTGGTGTTCAATTTGCCAACATATAGAATAACACTCAATGCTCATCCCATCAAGCGCCCACCTCAGTGTCCGTGACACAGTCACCCCCACCCCCCTCCCACCTCCCCTTCCACCACCCCTAGTTCATTTCCCAGAGTTAGGAATCTCTCATGTTCTGTCTCCCTTTCTGATAATTCCCACTCATTTTTTCTCCTTTCCACAAGCACATTCTTTTGACATACCTCCTGAGAGCAATCACTTTTCAGCACCCCACCTCTGGGACCCAAGCCCTACCAACTCTCCTTGGATCATCATAGGTGCCTCCTTACTAGTATCCCTTAAAGCACCATTGTCTTTCGGTTGGGCCACAAGCAGCCTCCCCGGCCTGAGGCCCTCTTCATCTTTCCTCTGGTTGACTACAGCAACCTCTTCGATGACTTCCTATCTTCACTCTTGCTCTTTCCCCTTCCCTGGTCCCTTTAGTCTACTTTCAAGCCAGCAGTCAAGTAATATTTTAAACATAAATTAGATTCAATTACTTCCCTTATTGAAAGTCATTGAAAATTTAGGGCAAAACCCGAAATCTTTACTACTGCCTATAAAGTTCTACATCTGATTCAACTCCTGGCTAGTTCTCAGATCTCATTCTTACCAGTTGCTCAGTTCTGCTCAGTTACACTGGCCTTCTGACTTGTTCTCATCTCTGGGCCTTACTCCATGCTGTTGCTTTTGCCTGGAATGTTTTTCCCTAGAGCTTCATATGGCTCACTCTCTTACTTCAGATTTTTGCTCACATGCCCCATATTATCTAAAATATCCCTCCTCTATAACTCTCTATTTTTGCTTCTTAATTTTATGTCATTTATCAATACCTGATAGTGTACTATATATTTGGTTTGTTATGTGTCTTGTTCCACTATAAGGAAAGTTTCATCAGGGAAAAGACTTGATTTTGTTCATGTTGTCTCCCCAGGATTTAGAACAGAGTCTAGCACACAGTAAGTGATATATATATATATATATATATATATATATATATATATTCAAAATTTTGAGATACACATACTGCCTGGATGCTGTTTTTCCGAAGTCCAACAGAAGCATGGCATGATTGGTGAAAAAAATATTTGCAAAATGAAAATGGGCATGAATACCAAAGAGTGGTTTTATAGGTGAGTGAGGTATGTTTGGAGCCAGCCAGACTCAAGTTTGCAAGGTCACTCCCCCCACACCCCAGCTTTATTGAGGAATAGTTGACAAAATTATATTTAAAGTAAAAAAAAAAAAAGTAATGAACTACTTCAAGCCATTTACTTGAAATGGAATAGTGTACATACTCCGGACATCATCTTCCAAAGAAATCAGACTTTGTTCCTTAGAAGACTCACTGTTTGCAAATGCCAATACCAATCTTTCCTGAATCCCCACATTTGGGAGATGGAGGAGGGTGAAACTGTGAAAAGAAAAATTTATCCTTTCTTCACAGCTCCTAAGGTTTTTGTTCTCTAGAGCCCAAAGACTCATTTTACAAAAGAGATAATGAAAGATTTTTAACCAAGGAAGTGGAATGTATTATGATGTGAGATATAAATTTCCATATCTTCCACACAGCAAAAAACCCTATCTCAATACTGGCAAATGGCCTTAGGAAAAAAAAAATCCTTAACATATGGCATATTTCACAATTTCTGACTTTTTTTTAGCAGTCCTAAGCACTTTCTACTGATAAGGGTATTACCTACGCATTATCTATAAGAACTTGAAAATTATTTTTGCTGGAAGTTGTGAAGTCAAAACCTATCGATGGTAGTTGGGAATCATGTTCTCTTGGAACAGCAGGCACTAAAACTAGAGTAAATGCCTTAGACGTCAGCTTCAAACATACCCATTGGTAAATGAAAGATTATTAGCAGCACATCTCTTTTTTTTTTTTTAGAAAAGGATTAGAGTTACCAACTTCTACAAATATTACCACCTTCATTCTTGCCAAGTGATTCCCAGAGAGATTCGAAACTCATGGGAAAGAATGATTCCAAAATAGCTGCATTCGCATAAAGATGCCACATCTGAATTTTTGTGGATTTCTTCCCGGCCACTTTCAGAGAGACACAAAAAGGCAGAGAGCACAGGGCTGGGGCGCCGGGCAGGTGTCCCTGGTAATAAACTCGAACAAACCTGGTGCAGAAAATAGTTCCCATGGAATTGGTATCACAGACATACGAAGACCATGGAGATGAAAGTGCTTCAAACCATTTTTTTCCTCAAAATTAAAAGGAGCTGGGTTACCGTGAAGCACATTTTAATTTCTTTTTTTTAAAAGATTTTATTTATTTATTCGTGAGAGAGATAGATAGATAGATGATAGATAGATGATAGATAGATAGATAGATAGATAGATAGATAGATAGATAGATAGACAGGCAGAGACACAGGCAGAGGGAGAAGCAGGCTCCATGCAGGGAGCCCCACGTGGGACTTGATCCCGGGTCCCCAGGATCACGCCCTGGGCTGAAGGCAGTGCTAGGCCGCTGAGCCACCCAGGCTGCCCAATTTTTAATTTTATTTAGACTTCTAGCAATTTTATTCCTAAAACTGGTCTAACATTTCCGTTTTTTTTTTCCACCCTTGGTCCTTCCTTATCAGGATTAAGTACTAGGACTATGGTCATTTCTCAAAACGAATTGGAGAGATCTTTTTCTAAAGCCCTGGATAATTTAATTAACATGAGGATCATCTGTCCTCTAAAGGTTAGATAAAATTCAGCTGTGAAGCCATCTGCTCATGATGCTTTTTTTCTAATTGTTGATCATTAATTTTCTTTCTGATGTCTTTTTTTTTTTTTTACAGACTTGAATTTTTCAAGTTTTCTACCTTCTTCTAGGGTTGGTTTTTTTTTTTTAATTTTTATTTATTTATGATAGTCACAGAGAGAGAAAGAGAGAGAGGCAGAGACATAGGCAGAGGGAGAAGCAGGCTCCATGCATCGGGAGCCTGATGTGGGATTTGATCCCAGGTCTCCAGGATCGCGCCCTGGGCCAAAGGCAGGCGCCAAACCGCTGCGCGACCCTGGGATCCCTAGGGTTGGTTTTGACTATGAGTTTTGTAAAAAAAATAAAGTTGCATGTAATAGTCCTCTCAGTCTCTCCTCCATGCATGTGAGTATCACCTTTTCATTTCTAGTTTTAAGTATTTTTATTCTCTGTTTTTGTTCATCAGATTTCTAAGGCATTCATCCATTTTCTGGTCTTTCTAAGAAAACTACTTTTGGGTTTACACATCCTTTCTGCTATTGTTTTGCTATTTACATTGATTCCAACCTTTGTCTTTAATATTTTATCTTGATTCCTTTTAATATTTTCTTCTTCCTAGTTTCTTCTGTTATATTTTCTAATTTTTTAGGCTGGACAGAAATTTCTGTCTTTTTGTCATCTTTAAGATTTTTTATTTATTTATTTATTTATTTATTTATTTATTTATTTATTTATGATAGACAGAGAGAGAGAGGCAGAGACACAGGAGGAGGGAGAAGCAGGCCCCATGCCAGGAGCCCGACTTGGGACTCGATCCTGGGACTCCAGGATCGCGCCCTGGGCCAAAGGCAGGCGTTAAACCACTGAGCCACCCAGGGATGCCCTATTTTTTCATCTTTAAAACAAATATATTGGAGAGGCTGCTTGGTGGCCTAGTTGGTTGAGTGTCCAACTCTTGATTTTGGCTCAAGTCATGATCTCAGGGTCCTGGAGTCAAGCCCCACATTGAGCTTTGCACCCAGTAGGGAGTCTGCTTGAGGACTGTTTCTCTCCCTCTCCTCTGTCCCTCCCCTCATGGCATGTGATCTCTCTGAAGTATATTCTTAAATAAAATAAATATGTTTGAGGCTATAAATTTTTATTTGAGTTCAACCTTAGCCATGTCTCATAATTTTGGGAGGAAGCATGTGCTGTCTTTCTCCATTTACACTCAACAGGTTTACTTTCCATCTTTGTCTGCTCTCTTCCATCTCTCTCTGCTCCTAGAACCCTTCCCTATTGGGATGTATCACCTAGATCCTCTTGCTGAATGGATTTCAGT